>NW_027225566.1:12282952-12589770 GCF_038994185.2 Dermacentor albipictus | reverse complement strand
GTTTTGGGCGCGCGCGTTTTGAACACCAGTTGGTACACGCCGCGCCGGCTCCGCTGCTCGGCGCAGCATTCATGTTTTTTTTTTCGCTTCTGCTGAACCCGAGTCTCCGCTAGGGGGCCGTGGAGTACTGACGTGCCTCACATGGGCTCCTGCGTCTTGCGCTCATTTCTACAGAAAGGCCACTCACCCCTTTCATTTTGCACCGACAGAATCGGCAAGCTGCAAGGAACCAGCGGATACCACCTACTTTAAAAGTGAGTGCGTTTTGGTCAAGATTTCGAGCTTTATCTTCACCGACCATCCCGTGCCTTGCTAAGCCTAACGCCGCGCGAGACCCCACAGGCCCGCAGGGGAGAACCGCCGTCGCACGAGCAACAGGCACACGGTGCGCGTGGAAGGAGTTTGACAGCGCTCGCTGCCGCACGTGCGTGGCACGTGCACTGTGGGCCGAAGAGGAGGCTCGGCGCTCGCAGGCGCTGCGGCTGACAAGCAGACTTTGAGATGAGCCAAGAAACACCCGCGACGGACGCGACGTCAAGCGAACGACGAGAAGAAACCAGCGCAATGCATACAGACTCAGCGGAAGAAGCCGACGTCGCGCAATCTTGGACCTACGATAAAAACAGCGGCAGAACCATAGACCTCAACGACCAATGGCTGACATGGGAAAGGAAAGGCAAGAAGGAAATCACGCGCATCAAAGCCCCCGCAGTGACCCAATCCACACAACAGCCAGCCATGCCGCCACCGCCGCGCAAATCCAGAATGCCACCGCTACCTTTGGACGACATCAAGATTGTCTACCGCCCACAAGCTGGCCTTGAACTCGCCAAATGGTCACTCGTCGCAGTCACTCACGCAATCGGAAGATCCAGCGGAATATTGCAAAAAGAATTCCATGACAACGTGCGAGTACAAATGCAAAAAGAAGAAAACCTCATCATTGCAAGTACAGCAAACAAGAACTACGCTCAAAACTTAGCCAAGGTCACTAACATACAGCTTGGAGGCAACATCTACAACGTAAAAGCCAACTCTCGTCTACCCGAAGATGTCAGCAAAGGTGTTATCTACGGTATCACGCCTGGGACTTGCAGTGCGGAACTAATGGACGGAATTCGAGTGCCAGCACGCTATACAGTCCTCAACGCCCGCATGCTCGGACAGTCCACGGCGGCGGTCATCTATTTTGAGGGCCCACACGTCCCCTACAACATCATTTATCAGAGCGGCGACTACCGATGCAAGCCCTACCGCAAATCAGTTCAGTATTGCCGAACCTGTGGCAACCTCGGACATCGTCAAGACGTTTGCCCAAAACCAACCCCAAATTTCTGCTACAAATGTGGCAAAACAAACCAACCCCCGAACCATGACTGCCATCCCACGTGCAAGATTTGCGGAGAGGGGCACGAAACCGCTGGGAAAGGATGCAAGAAAAAGCTCAAGCCCAACCCACCGCCTTACCAAGTAAGACAGCAATGGCAAAACAGGATCCAAGAGCGAGACAGTCGATGGAGCTCCAACCGCGATGAGTTCTCTGAACTAGGCGCTGCCAATGGATGCGCCGCCAACTCAAGTAATGCCTCCAGTAGCACCGCAACAACTAGCAGACCCACGTCAAGGTCACGATCAAGATCGTGGTCGCGTTCCCGAAAACGCGTGTATTACGCTGAAGTGGCCAGTGCACGCGCCGCCAACTCAAGTAACGCCTGCAGTAGCACCGCAAGAAATAACAGACCCACGTCAAGATCACGATCAAGATCGCGATCGCATTCCCGAAAACGCCTGAATTACGCTGAAGTGGCCGGCAGCTCAGGCAGTGCCAGCGTCGCATCGGCAGAAACGGTAGCCGTAAGAGCCCTCGAAAGCAAGCTACAAAATCAACAAAGTCTCATAGACAGACTATTCCAAAGATGCAAAGAATATGAACATGGAAGCAATCAATCATTTACAGCGCTAACCACGGATGCAGTTGATTCCGCTATCGAAGCTAGAGTTCAAAAGCACCTCCAGGCTTTCGAGGACGTCTTCACAAACAACATCCTTGCCCTGATTGAAAACATCACTAAGCCTGTCGTCGAGAAGATTGCGACCCTTAACACCCAAGTGACCACCCTCGCGAATCAAGTCGCCACTCTCACAAGCCAGGTTACCGGCCTAACAGCCCAGGTCAACAATTTCATAGCACACGCAAAGAACAATTATGTCACCAAGTCCTACCTCGACAGCCTTCTCAACACGACCGAGCAGGGTAGAAAGAAGGCTCGCACGAACAGTCGCAATGCCTCCCGCTCGATCTCACCCAACCATGATGCTGCCTGTGAAGCTGAAGATCCTCATGATGGCGACACTTAAAACCACAACAAAGAGCCCGCAAAATACTCTGCGCATCTGGCAATGGAACTGTCGATCCTTCCGTCCCCGGTATGCAAACCTACAAGAACTTGTCAAACTGGACTACCCTGACGTAATTGCCCTACAGGAAACCAATACCCACAACGTCCGACTTCAAGGATACATCGCTCATGCACAAACTCAACGCACAGCCATCCTTACCAAGAAAACTCTCACAACGCAGGAACACGAAATAGAAGACATCCCCATCGAGCACACCCTAGTGGAGATCATACCAGACAGAAAAACGCAGCAAAGTCTCTTTATCGCCAGCATATACAGCCCTCCTCGTGATCAACTTCCGGGATTCGACCACTTTGTCCGTGAACTTAGGAAACGCACGAAAGGCTATCAAGTTGTTATAATGGGAGATTTCAACGCCCCACATACAGCATGGGCTTATCCAAGCACCACGAAGAAGGGAGCGCGAGTGCACGACACTGCTCAACACCACAGGCTAACCCTCTGGAACGACCCATTGCAGGCCACGAGAGTCGGGAACAGTGTCTCCAGGGACACTAGCCCGGACCTTACGTTCACAGCGAACGTCCACTGGGCCGAGTGGAGTCGACTCTCGGAGACGCTCGGAAGCGACCACCACATTATCCAACTTGACATCGCGCACAACCGGAAACCAAACAAGACTGGAGTTGCTCGACTAACAGACTGGAAGTCCTTCAGAGACAACCTCAGCGGCAACACAACAATTGACGACATCGACCATTGGCTCAAGGGCCTTCTCATCACCGCAGAAAACCACACCAAGACCATCCAGCTAAGCACCAACACCCCCGCAGTCGACCCGCATGTCCTTCATCTCTGGGAGGCCAAAAGAAGCCTCCTGAAGAGGTGGAAGAGACAAAAGCTCAATAGAAAACTTAAGCAACGAATCGCCCTTCTCACCATACAGGCCCAAGATTACGCGGAGCAACTTAGCAGGCAAAATTGGCACGCCTTTTGTGACAGCATACAAGGGACACTCAGCACCAAGAAAACCTGGCATCTCCTACGCGCTCTCTTAGCTACCGATCGCACCAAAACGCAACAGAGGCAAGATCTACACAGACTGATCTACAATCATGCTGGATCGGAGGATGATCTCCTTCGTGAGCTTCAGCAAAAACTTAGCACCGACAAGCCCACTTCATCAGCCACCCGAAAGGCGTACGGCGGTACACCAAACCCAGATCTCGATCGACCATTCACCCAGGCAGAGCTCCACGCAGCATTAGCCAAACTCACTAGAAACACCAGTCCCGGCAAGGACAGAATAACTAATAAGCTCTTACGCAACCTCCCGCAATCTGCCACTACAGCACTGCTACAGTACTACAACGACTGCTGGGAAAAGGGGGACCTACCAGCAGCCTGGAAGCATTCGGAGGTCACCATGATCCCCAAACCCAACAAACCTCTTCGCATCGAAAACCTACGTCCCATTTCCCTCACATCTTGCGTGGGCAAACTCCTCGAGCACATGGTGCACGACCGGTTAACAACATACCTCGAGGACAACGGACACTTGCCGCACACCATGTTCGGATTCCGGCAGCATCTGTCCACGCAGGACGTACTCCTGCTCCTCAAAGAAGACTTGCTTGATTACCTCGATCACAGACGCAAATCATCAATCCTGGCAATCGACGTAAAGGGCGCATTCGACAACGTGAGCCACGAAGCCATTCTCCGCAACCTCGAAGATACAGGCTGCGGAGCCCGGATCTATAACTATATCAGCAGCTTTTTGACGCACCGAACAGCAACAGTAGGCGTCTGCAACCTCCGCAGCGATAAATTTCGGCTACCCAACAAAGGAACCCCACAAGGATCAGTTATTTCACCCCTCCTTTTCAATATCGCAATGATCAAGCTACCGAAACAACTGAACGCCATCCCAAACCTATGCCATGCCCTTTACGCCGACGACGTCACACTCTGGACCAAAGCACCTACTACTGGACAACAAGAACGCAATCTACAAGAAGCCGTAGATATTATCGAAAGATACCTCGGAGACTGCGGTCTCCAATGCGCACCTGAAAAGTCGGAGCTTCTTGTCCTGAGAGCACGGACACGAGGAAGACCACCTAACTATATCGAACCCGATCCTAGCGTCTCGCTCAACGGAACCAAGATCCCTACAGTCGACTCTCTTCGCGTACTCGGACTTCACATCCACAAGGACGGATCAGTGGCGGCCACTCTCCCGCGTCTCCAACGCACACTGTCACAAGTTACGCACCTCGTCAAGAGGATCACAAACCAAAGAAGCGGACTCAAGGAGCACGACACGCTTAGCATAATTCAAGCTCTCCTAACTAACCGTATCACCTACGGAACTCCCTACTTGAAGCTCAAGCCGGCAGAAATCAAAAAACTCAATGTCGTCATTCGAAAGGCAATCAAAGTAGCCTTGACGCTGCCACCCATGGCATCAACGGAGAAACTCCTCCGGCTCGGCGTCCACAATACATGGGAAGAGCTTGTCGAAGCTCATAAGATCAGCCAACTAGAGCGGCTCAAGCTCACACCTACCGGACGTGCAGTTTTGCGCTACCTCAACTACAGTGAAAGCTACATTGCAGACACAGACCAGAAAGCAAGAATCCCACCTGCAGTCCGGGACTGCATCAGCGTTGCAAGTATACCGCGCAATATGCATCCAAATTATCATAAGGAGCGTCGCCAAAGCAGAATCCGCGCACTCAGCAAGAAATACGGGAGAGACCCTCATACGAGGTACACCGATGCTGCCCGGTATATTAAACGAAACGCCTTTGCCCTAAGCGTCACGGATCACCAAGGCAAAGAACTTGCAGCTGTCACCATCCGAGCAAGAGCCCCTGAGACTGCAGAGGAAACGGCAATTGCTCTAGCAATAACAACTTGCCCTGAAGTAGCAATAATACTAACAGACTCCCAAGCAGCAGCTCGCAACTATCAAAAAGGCCACGTATCAGAAACAGCGCTCAAGATACTAAAAAATCACATCGCACGCGCCCCGCTCCCCGACACCTACATCGACTGGGTTCCAGGCCATCAGGGCATGACAGGAAATGAGGCGGCACACGCCGCTGCCCGCGAGCATACCAGCCGGGCTTTCCTGCAATCCCACACTAGGCCGGCCACCAACGTTGATGACATCGCCCTAAAGTACTCGGAGCTTCTGCAACACCACCGACTCAGCAGAAGAACGTACGCTTTGCCACACAAGAATCTAAGCAAGGAGGAAGAAGTCATCCTGCGCCGCCTACAGACCAACACCTACGTGCACGGAATAATCATGCACAGACTGTATCCTACGCAGTACTCGTAGATATGCCCCCATTGCGACGTTCCAGACACCCTGCAACACTTGGTCCAGGATTGCCCACTGCGTGGCACACCCACAGACCCTACCTCACAAGCTCCACAAGACGACTCCAAAGAAAGCCGCCCCATAGAAGCACAAGAAGAGCGCCCCAAATCACCGCAGATCCATACCATGACCGAAACGTGGGAGGCCAAGCTTTCCTCCGATGACCTGGACGACCAACGCAGTCTCGTCGCCTGGGCCAAAGAGGCAGCCCAAGCCAGAGGGTTCTTGGAATAAGGAATCCTCCCACCTAGGGTGAACCGGGTTCTGACTCGGTTTACCGTTTCGGAAAATAAAAGTTTAGTTCTCTCTCTCTCTGCTGAACCCCGCGGGGCCTTGGCGTGGAATCTTTTCATTATTAAGTAGAAATGATTGCGATTGACCTTTACAAGACTGCGCCGAATCTGTCGGCTGCAATTTCATAAAGAAAACGAAAGACGTCTTCTGAAATCATTAAATGTTTATTTTGCTCTATATAAATGCTCGTTCCGGGCTTCTGCATTCATCCAAAGTTGTGGCACTAGGTAAGCAGCAGTCATTGCCGTACGATGCTCCACCGGATGCCATCAGCTGAAAGAAAGTAAATTACAAGCATATATCATTTCGGTATATTGACTTAACAGGAGTATTGCGTGTAGAGGCGAAACGTTCGTAAGTGGTGAAGGAGCGGCATTACAGATAAATTGACTTTTAGGTGCATTTCGCAGCAAAGACTCCTCCCAAATAATGCCATAAAATCAGAACATCCGCCTTTCAAGCACCCCTCCTTTCCCGGGCATTATTTCCTGCACTTTAACTGCACAAGTACACGGGTGACTGCACGTTTCCAAAACAACTTGGCCTCAGTCGACACGATGGTACGCCAAGTACACAAAGGTGGCTACAACACAGGCTCAGCCAGACTATGTTACATGCTCGCAGAATGCCTTCTAATCGCACTCAAGTGAGACTCGTGGGTGCAAAGCCTGTTTTCAGTCACTCAGAATACATAAATGTCATGTTCTTGAGCTCCTCCGTGTTATCTTTTATGCGTCCTGCCGGCGCATGCAACACTCCCGTGTTATCACTCTCGGCAATCGCTCGTCACGTTTTCGAGAAGCGTGAGTACCGAAATAAGATATATGTTGTTGCAGGGCTATAAAATGCGTCACAAACTTGTCCCACTAAAATTCAGTACACGCAAAAGTAACTCACTATGGCCGGCTTGCTTTTTTGCTAACAGCTTCACAACCCCAGGTGCGGCGAGCAAGCCTCAAGATATCCTAAAAAGTTACCAAATAAATTACAATACTTTTTCGGGTCAGAGAATGCGTCACGAACTTCTACCAGTAAGATTCAGTACACGCGAAACTAACTGCGGCACACAGCCGAGCTGCTTTTCGCTAACTGCGTCAATAAGCCGGGCGCGGCAACCGTGCTTACAAACTACCCGAAATATAACGACGTTAGCTACAATAATGTTGGGGGCCACAGAATGTGCGAAAACTTGTCTGTCTTAGGCGCTACGACATAGTACACGCATGTACACGCGCAAATGCGTCACACGGCCGAGCCGGTTTTCGCTTACTGCGTCAATAAGCCGTGCGCGGCAAGCGTGCCCAAAAACTACCGAAATAAGTTACAGTATACTGTTGGGGCTCATAGAAAGCGTCGCAAACATCTCCCAGGACGAAGCATTAACTCAAATTAACTGCGCCAGGACGGCGGTGCTGTTTTTCGCTAACTGCGCCACTCGAACTAAGCCTAAATGTGATTAAAATGAGCCGCACACTGTCAAACACAATTTCTCACCTTGCCGTAGTCCAGTAGTGCAGTGGTGCCGTGTCGAAATGCAGACGACACGCAAGAGAAGCATAGAGAAGGTTGGGAGCCCAATAAAATGGGCTATATCCAAAACAGACGGGTCGCCGAGCACGCGAGCTTCGCACGTGCGACCATCCTCGCTCACTCCTGCGGCTTGTCTCGCGCATGACGCATGCACGCGCGACTGGCGTGCCGCTAGCTTGTTGCTAGGCAACGCAACAAAAAGTGGCAAAGTAAAAGTTCATTTACACGCAAAACTTTTTCACTTTTAGAGGGAAGGAATAAAAAAATAAAACGTTGTCTGGAAGTTTATTTCACATTCTTTTTTTCTGATGCTCGCGTCAACTAACGGATGTTGTTGAAACTAGGCGTGACGTGTTTCCTGTTGCCAGTTTTTGAAGAGTGTCCCCTCTTGTTGAATTTCTTTCTCTATGGCGCGCCGCTGTTTTATACAGCTGTTATGACGCCAGTGCCCTAGCGGGAGGAACGGGAGTTAGGCCGCAGCACAGGCTGTGCGATCGCAGGCGAGCGCAAGAATTGAGCCCGGCTTGCAGCTGTTGTGACGTCAGTGCGCTAGCGGGAGGAGTGGGAGTTAGGCCGCAGTACCATCTGTCCGACCCACGGAGGAAGGAAACTAAGGAGAGGCCCTACCCCCTCCGCGCGCTAGAAGTGTGGCGGAAATGACGTATAAGGTTCTCATTTTTTTGCTGCTTTTTAATTTTTTTTGCTGTATGGTCACGCCTTTTGGGCCACAATGCGGCGTTGGTATGATTTTGAGCGCTCGCATGTGTTGCTCTGGTAGGTTTCGCGCCGTGTCAAAGGCGCTGTGTGGGCGGGTTTGCGTTAGTCACCGTGTCTTGTTGCGCTGTGTTACCTGCACCGTGCTCTGCTGGATGTTGCGCGAGCGCGCGAAACCACGCGCAGCGCGGCGTGGTTTCGCGAAAGATGTAAACTAGAGAGGAGGGTGGCACAAAAGGCGGAGCATTGCCATGAGCAACGCCAACTTCCGGCGTCACTTTTGCTTCACAAAGAGTGACGTCAGGGCCTCTCCCTAGTTTCCTTCCTCCGTGTGTGCGACCGCAGGCGAGCGCACGAGCTGAGACCCGGCTATGTAGCTACGCGGCCGCAAGCGAGCGCATGAGTTGAGTCTCCGCTTTTGCAGCTGTTATGACGTCATATGGTAGCTACGAGGCCGCGCGCGGCTCAGCAAGGAAGAGCGTGGTTGTGCGGCTTGTATGCTTCGCATAAAAACTAAACTATTGGGACATGTACAGTCTTGGTCAAAAAACCTGAACCCGCTGTGAACGGCCGGGGAGCGGCTGCGCTCCGCTATCGCGGCGCTGCCGCCGCCGGCGCGCACCACTGCTCGCTGGCGTCGAGAATAAAGAGGGCGAGGGAAGCATGTCTCTTACTCTCAAGCATCCTTTGATAACAGCGCTGGCGAAAAACTAGTGCGGCGTTCGTTCTGCCATCTGAGAGGTCGTCTTGGGGCCGCTGTGGTACGGCGCTTCATGCGAGTAAATGTGGTCGCCGGGGCGAAACTGCCCGCCTTCTACGCAGCGCATTATTGTATAAAAATTGTCCTAATCATCAAAATTTCAAATTACAATTTATCCTACACATTGAAAGGTGAGAGCCTTCGCATTATACTTTTAGATATACATTTTGAACGTGTTTCTGAGTGCAATGAAAACAAAAGAAAAAATATAAGCTTGACATCTCTCAGTGCTGTCTAGGGTTGTTCCAGGTTTCATTGTAATATGCGGGCAATTCACTCATGGTTCGTTTAAAAAGGACAAGATGCAGTAATTTCGGCTACAAGGGCTCTCTTCGGAATGGGCCTGTAACCACGGCTGCACTATTCGAAATACGTAGACCGCACTTCCCCACTAAGGAACGACCACGCGATTGCGTTCGGCGTTGAAGTTTTTTAAATAAACCCACGGTTAGATTATGGGAACTTTTCGAGTCTAGAAGACGTTCGTGCTGCCTGAGTAGCGGATCGAGTTAGACCCATTCCTTTGGCATTCTGAGAAGTGCCCACTACGTGGCCCTTTTGATGTCTTCTTGCATACTGCCCGATTGTCGTTCATCATCATCATCATCAGCCTGGTTACGCCCACTGCAGGGCAAAGGCCTCTCCCATACTTCTCCAACAACCCCGGTCATGTACTAATTGTGGCCATGCCGTCCCTGCAAACTTCTTAATCTCATCCGCCCACCTAACTTTCTGCCGCCGCCTGCTACGCTTCCCTTCCCTTAGGATCCAGTCCGTAACCCTTAATGACCATCGTTTATCCTGCCTCCTCATTACATGTCCTGCCCATGCCCATTTCTTTTTCTTGATTTCAACTGAGATGTCATTAACTCGCGTTTGTTCCCTCACCCAATCTGCTCTTTTCTTATCCCTTAACGTTACACCTACACTGTAAACACAAATGAGCCCATATGGGCGCTTTAACAGCTGATATGCCATTTTCCCCCTAGCCTAAAATGAGTACTCCCACGAAAAGAAGTAAAATAAGCTAGAACCAATATTATACCGCCGGCCCCATTTGAAGGGGCATTGCGTTTGTAAAATGGGGGTTTTCAAGGAATAACGGTGGCGTACGGGAAAGTGGGAGTGTTGAAATACACCCATATCTGAGACGAGCCAAACAGAGAATAGAATAACTATGCCGTGACCAACAAGGCAGTGAGCCACAGCGACAATTTCAGTAGGATTATTTCTGCAGTCAGATTCGAAATATCCCGCGCAATGTGTGTCAACGCTGTTTTTCTGTTCGGAGTAGCCGCGCCTTGGCGCTGCACGCTGGACGCCGAAAGTCGGAACCGTCGGAACTACGCGCGGAGGAGCACAAGCCTTCGGAGCGCGCGCGCGTGTGTTGAAAGCCGCAAAGGAGCAGCCATTGTGTCAGCGGCGGCGCATTCTTCTACCGTGGTTGTTGTTTCTCACAGCTTTGAACCCCCAAGACTCCACGGTAAGTGACATCGAACGATTATTACGCGTTCTATGAGTGTGCATGTGTTCAAAGTGAGGAGACGCGCTGATATGACTCATTGAAGGTCTCGGTACAACATGGCGCGACAGGTGGCCGTCAAGAACCATTTTGCACGATCACTGTGTTTCTTCGAGCTTTGTTGTAATCGAGGCGACTTGAGTGCTTAGAGTCAAGCGAGTGTACTTAAAAATGAGTGTTTTACATGATGACGGACTTTGCCGCGTCCTTAATTGGGTGGATGTGAGCATTCGACATGTTCCCCGAAGCGCAAGCCACTACCATAATAGTTACGTGCAGTGCGAGGTGAGCTAAGCTTCGCCGCCTAACCGCGGCCTGAAAAATGTGGCGGTTCGTTAAGGGTTTACTGCGGTGATCGTGTGTGAGTGTTTTTACAGCGATCATTTGAGCGAGAACCGGCGGCGCTTCTTTGTGCGCGGTATCTGCTAGCTGGCGCGTACGTGGCGCCAATCCCCTAGCTCGTGCGATTGTGTGCAGTAGGTCGCTCACTATGCGCTCATTGTGCAGATTTGCCAGTACGCTCCGTGCTATCGTCTGTGTCTCTTCGCGCCCACATCGCTGATTGTGCAGGCAGTGCGCGACTGCGGCGCGTAGCATGTAGAGCCTGCGCCCGTCTACTTTGATCTGCGGGCGTTAAATGTCGGCTGCGCGTTTGTGGTATGAAAAGCGTGTGGTGGGCTTCCAACGGCACTACGGGTCAACGCCGCATGAGCTGCCGGTCAGAATATAAGAACCTCTTTATTGTTAGCGTACTGCTTGGCGGTAACAGGCGTCCTGCTTGGGTTCAGATTACTGGATACGCCGTCACTTGTACGGCGACGGCCGGAGCAGGTGAGTATCAGTGGCGCCGGCACCTCGGCGGCCAGAAAACGATGCCTGTGCCGTGACGAGATATATCAATTTACGCGATAGAATTGCCGGCGATGGCTCACACGGGCGCGTCGCTCCATGGCTGTGTTCTTTGCTGAGGCCGCCACTGCGCCTGCCATGCACGTACTACGATATATCTATATAGTCGATGCTTGTGCAGTGTTGTTATTCAACAGCTGGCGCTGTGCACTGGATACCTGGATTTGTTTAATGTTTCATTACTTTGCTGCTATGCCATTGCGTATTGGGTACAGATATTCAGTTTTGAATTCTAGGTGTCAAATCAGGATCATATCAGATCATATATCAACTCAGGATCATATCACACATCACAGCGTCATCCTATATTGCACGAGTATTAATAACAAAATTTCTGCTGCTGGTGAAAAATTAAGGCAGACCGATCAACCTGTATCTGTGAGAAAAATGTGCTTGAAGTCCACCATTATCTATTATAAAGAGGTACTACCTTGGTGTTTAATGTCAGTAACACTCATAAGTTATGCATCCTTTTGTGTGAAATAATTTGTCTTAGAAGCCATTCATTGTAAGGGATCAGTAAACAGCTTAAGTAGTGCATAGGTGCATCAGTTGGGCAAAGCTTTTAGTTTGTAAACAGCAAAGCTATTAAGATATAAAATTTTGGCAAGCATAGTTTAACAATAATCTAGCCAATATACAAAACCTAATGTAGCAGCCGATGTTTTCCAAGATAAACTTGCGACCAGCTTTTTCGTGTTCTGTGTAATCGTTGCAGTGTCAAATTTTTCTCTTATATTTCAGGACTGCGGCTGCGGCCGTTTCATTGCCAGCTGTGAGGATGAAGCAGCTTCATAGCCGGAGATCAGATGCCTCCCATCAGCTTCCCAATTCAGCAATGGAAGCCTTGGTATGCTCTTACCTAGAGTTAACTTTTTTTACCCTGTATGTTTTAAGTGCGATGGCTAGTTTAGTCGCATCACTTAGAGTGATTGGTGTGACACCTGTTCCATGGGACGTACGCAGGTTATGCCATGTAACTTTAGCAAACTTAAAAAAATATGCAAATGCCACCTAGCTGCACGCAACCTAGGTAATGTTGTTTCCTGTCTTTTGGAAATACTTGGATTTTCTGCATTTTGCCTAATTACCTAATTAGCCTTAATCAATTAATAAACTTATCAAATATTATAATTAGATAAAAAGTCTCAATTACAAAATTGTAGAGCAACGTGAAAATTTCCCAGTACAGCTTTCTGTGGCTCAATATGTGCTACGTAATGTTTTTAGGAGCATGAAAGAAGCCTGAGAATCTCGCAAAGTGCCTTGAGTGTGTGTGATAGTGCCTGTGTTGTGTTCTTCCTTCAGTCCTCGTCTTTTGCCCTGTACAATCATGTCGACCTCGAGTGGCCAGTCTCGTGGCAGTTTTGCGTATATTTGAGTGCTTGCCCTGTATAGGCATGTGTGTTCGAGTAAGAAAAAAAAATGCTGAAGGAGCCCAAAGTGATGTATTTCAGGACAAGTGTATGATGTAAATTATTATGTAACAATAAAATAAGAAACTGAAACAAGACTTCACAGTAGAGGTATGCAGGTGTGTGCATCAGCATAATAACGAAAACTTAGTGCAAGTTTAGAAAAAATATTAATTAGATTGGTTTCTGTCATTCTTCTCTATGACATAATTATTGCAAAAATGTGCTCTTTACTATTGCACGATTAAAGGTACAGTTCAAATACATCATTTGCTAGCACCTTCACACTCATAGCAACATAGAGAGGAATGGTTAAAAATTTGCTTTGCTTCTCTGACCTCCATTTTAGGTCCTTCTCATGTTTGCTGAGCTTCTTAAAGTATCATAGACAGCTTCCAGGGTTTACAGGCAACTTGAGTACATTATGGCAGATTGTGGAGAAGCCGCAGAGGCCGCAGCATCTGTAGTGGTGTCCGGTAAATGCAAGTTTCTTACATGGTGCATTATGCTCAGTACCAATTAGATTAGGTTATCATTTTTGCAAAAATCATTGTTTTCCAGATATCAATGTGTGTCCAAAGAAGTGCACTTTTTATTAGAGTTGCTCATTCTCTAAGTCTGCTGTTCGGTGTTGTAAAATGCATGTTTGTTGGACAGCATAGTGTTTGGCCTTCAGCTGAAGGTAGTAGTGGCCCATTTGCATGTGCATGAAGCTGCAGTAAGCCAAATGTGAAAAGATAAGGGCTAGTACGATACAGCCATGTAGCAAAATTTACACGTAAGCAAACTCTTTGATGTGATCCCTAGGAAAGTAAGCAAAAATATAACAATGTGCTTATATGATAAACAGTACCTATGTTTCAGGTGCACGGCTTTCTAGCGCCACATTCCATAACAATTCAATATTTAACACTTTAAAACTATTTGCCCTGTTTATGTCTAACTGCTCTAAATTCGAAATTTTTTATTGATTGCACTGTGCAAGTTTTGGCCGTGACTTAAGTCACTGCCAGAATTAAATTTATAGTTGTGGCCGTCCTATGTGTGATAACAAAAAACCATTTTGGAACCAAGTGACTTATGCAGTATGCTAAGTGTGTGTATTAGAACAGTCACTTATATTTTCATTGTAACTATGTATAAAGTATGTATGTACACATCTCGAAGCCATAGACTGTGTAATCTTAATTGAAGGTGTTATTGTGTGGAGTGGATTTTTTTGTAAGCATTGTCTAGAATTTGCGCTACATTAAGGTGTAGTGAAGCCAAGCGAAAAATATTGTCAAGACAAAATGGCTGAGTACATCCTTAAGAGTTTTAAGCGCATTTAGATGACCTTACAGCATATAGTAAAACAAGAATGGGAACAGAGGTGCTTAATTTTTGTTCATTATTGCCATATGGCACCAGCATGCAATGAAGACAAAAGAGGAAGAGAAGTGAAGTGCACCAAAGGGCAACTCGCTCCTTATGGGAGCTGCATTCACATCTGCATGATGCATGCAATCTTTGAGTTATAGCAGCAGCTATCCACTTGTTCACTTTGTTGCGCATTTATATTGTTTAGGTACTAAGTCTGGCCTGGGAAGTGTTAGGCCGTGCCACTCATGGCATTGGTTCATGGTATTGGTGCTGCATGCAACACATGCTTCTAACCACAGATGTCATGTATTATGTGAACCTAAGTTCTTTTTTGAATTCATGTAACCCACAAAAGTTCCATTTGAAAGGATGTGCCATATTTGCCACCATTGCCTTGAGTAGCACTGGCTGACAGTCACAGGACAAGACGTTAACCTTGCTCAGCTATTATAGAAAACTATTTTACATACAAATCTGGTAACTGGTATACATGCCAAAAGCCTCACAGAATAAAATTTTGTAGCCGCATCTTACAATGACTGTTATTTCGCTTTAACTCAGGATGCCTTTCCACCTGCGTTGCATCCTGTGGCTGACCACTCCAATGATCTCGGCAGAATCGTTACACAGGTGTGTTTTTTTGTGATTCTCAGTAGTGATATTTTGTAGTTTACATTCGATGTAAATGCACAGATCGAATGAAAAACAGGATTAAAGATGAGCTCACAGGCACTGTATCCAAACGTTTGTTAGGAAGGAAAATCATTGTTACAAGTTGTCATTATAGCAGCACAAGGAAGTGTGCTCGTCAAACAACCAGTACCTAGCAAGCAACAGCATTATACCATGAAATAAGCCAAAACATCAGGCGAAAACCTGTACTAAACTAGGGCCTGCATTAAGACGTTTTGGAGGCTTAAACTATTTCTTGGGTTACTCTGTCTAATTGCTTGAACTGAACTGACATGTCCTGCAAAATAGTTTGCATTCACATTTGATACAATCTGCAGCAAAATGTGAACAAAGGGCTGCAATACTCTAAGGGCCTACAATTGAAGTAGCAACCAGTCTTCCCAGTGTACTGCAGCCTCAGGAAAATGATATGTGGCACACTGCACCACATGCACACACAACAAATTTTATACCATAAGCATCTGTACACTGTGCTTGTGCAGGACTGGGCAACTGGCTGTTTGTTAGTGACTGAAACAACTGCGTACTTCAAGACTGTATTGGGAAGCCACCATCTTTTTCAGTCAGTGTAACAGTCCATAAAGATATGGATTTCCATGAACATTTTGTTTGCCACGCTTTTCTTTGTCGTTTTTTTGCACTCCTGCTTTGATGGCTGCGAGACACTTGAGGCTGGCTGAAGAGACAGTGGTAGCCTAGTAGCTGGCCTCGCAAAGTTATCTTGATTTTTAAGAGCCAACTTGCTTTGGACAATGTTGAATAACACATCAAAAGGCACGGGAATAGAATGACTTTGAAAGAAGTTTATCAGGGTTCGTTTTTAACTGATCTGTCTGCTGAGACCAAATCATGTCAGCTTTTAATGAAGCAATGTTGAGGTTGGAAAACTGCAAGGCTGTGTGGATACTCAAACACCATCATTGCTTCATACAGCTGAAGTTGCTCCATGACATCAAGGCAGAAGCAAATGACATAGCAAAGGAAAGGTTGGTGGAATAAGGGCTCTTGGTGGCAATTATGTAGGTTCATAGACTATCGCACTGAGTAAGAAAATGTGTTGCCGATACAGCGTGAACATAGTGTTAATGCTGAAAAACCAACTAGCACCATCTGCCTAGTCCTACACAAGCAAGTGCACAGAAAGGGATGCCTGTTGGCCTTGAGGGCCACCACTGCAGGGATCAGCTGCTATCGCTATGACGTAGAATGTGACATCAGAAAACTATAGTTCACACCTTTGCTTCAGCTCGCGGGTTGGGCAATTGAAGCCTTGATTGTAAGGTTGAAAAGTTTCAATCACAAGGTGGCAATTTAGTTGCCAACTCTTACAGCATGGTTCACTACTCAGTGCTGCAGTGCTGGACATATTCGACCAAGCCTGGTGCGAGTTCTCATGACTACCCATGTTCAAGCTGCCGCTGGATACTTAGCTGATAAAGTCACTGAAAATAAAATTTGGTCATCGAAAGAGTCATGAAAATGATGCACGCAAGGCTTTTAGCGTGCTCACTCGGTATGGCATCAGTAAAACACCCTGTGTAGAGATGCTGGCAGAAGTGCAGCAGAAGTGTGGATTGAGGAGACAAAAATATAAGCTGTTCAAGTTCCACATATAACAGACCGATAATAAATCGTCGTTCAGCAAGAACTCTGGCAAAAGGGGCAAGCCGCACTCCCCATGACGAATGCTATAAAAACAGTACTGTTATTGCAGCAAAAGTGCCTATAGCTCTTTTGTGAAAGATCATGCCAACTGAATAACCAATATACAAGCATCAAGTTGCTCCAATAAAATCCTTTGTTACGCTACACACCAGACTGGGATGTAAGGTGTAGGTTGTTATGTAGCCAAGATGCCCACAAGCAATGCTTAAAACATGTAAATACTTGGAATCAACTGTGAATAAACTGCTCATTAAACTGATTAACACTTCACAGCTGGTATCACAATGTTTTCTATGTCACAGAAAGATTGCATCACATGGGGGCCACAATTCTCCTAGAGGCCAATACAGACACAGGGTGGCAGCAAGCATGGACTAAACATTTTTCCATATGCATTGATGTAGTCTACCAGACTTGGTTTTCTTGGGGGCACAGTAATATTTGGGGTAACAATTTTCTGCCTGAATATTCAACGCAGGGAGCACTGCAGCCAGCTAAAGCGAGTTTCTTGTTCACACCTTGCCACACATGTAGACTTGGCCCATTTTTCTAGGCACATTTGTTGGATTCAAGAAAGAACACAGAGTAACTTAAGAACTTTAATTCTTCTAGATTTAAGGCGTGGGCCAGGTGTTGACCATTGTTTTAAAAATTTTGCCAAACCGGGAAGGATTCTTTCTTGAAAGTCTTCTGATAACAGCTTGATACAGTCCCTGACTTAGTATGGGTGCATGTGCTGTGGCTTTCTTTTAGTCTGTTTAAAAGGTAGTTTTCCTTTTGAGTGGTTCAGTTGCAAGGAAATCACAAATATATTTTCATTTCAGCAACCCTTGTGACATTACAGAATTTCTTTACATATTGCAACCAAGCTTATTTTTTAAACACATGCCTTTCTTTCAGCATTAAAAAAACATCTCAGATGAAACAAAGCAAAAATGGCTGCTCATACATTTGTACGATAGATTCCATCTGAGAGGGTGGAAAAGTAATAAAATGTTCTGCTTTCATAATTTTTCTACCATGTGTACAAAATTTCTTAATAGGAATGAAGAAAATTCACTTTTTGCACTAGCCTATTACAGACACAAAAATGACGAACAGCTTTTAAGGGGGCCCTCAGAGGAGCCCAGTCCGTGCGTGTCTTCTTTTCTAGTGCAGCCGTCGCTGCACATGGCAGTGAGTACAGCTGAGCACATCTCCAGCCTGCACACCCTGTTCTATAGGTGAACTGCTGCGTGTGGAAAGAATGGACGTGCTGATATGGCGTGGTACTATGTGCACAGTCTTCCCACGTGTTTTGTACTGCGGGTTGCATAATCTGTAGTTTCGGAGATGCATTGAAGTGAGAGACAGTCAAAGCATTCGCCTCCACTGCCAGTACTTTTCATGATGGTGTCGTCCCACTGCGCGTGGCAGTATCAAAGAGCAAGGCTGTGAGTCGGCCTAGTAGGAACAAATTCATCTTAAAACTTATTGTGCGCAAACAAACAGGGACAAAGAATAGAAGGATGTAGCTTCCAAGATTTCAGTGATTCCGTATGTGCACGGCCTTTCACACAGACTTAAAAAGGTGGCTGGTAGTTACGCAGTAAAAGTGGGGCCCCGGGGCTACCAGAAGCAGCACGCCAAACATTTCAGGGACTGAGTTGAAGGGGTGGTCTACGAAATACCCCTAGATTGCGGCAAGTCATACGTACGACAAACGGGACGTTGTATTAATGACAGACTGAGGGAGCAAGCTAATAGCATCGGCAAGAGTGAGAACGCGCATCTTCCTGCGCACTGTAAAGCCTGTCGTTGTAGGCCATGCTTTGAACGAGTACTGATTCTTGGCAGAAGTAGCGACCAAACTGCAAGGGAGTTGTTGGAAGCGTTTTATATTAAAAAGAAAGGGTCTGATTGTGTCAGCGATACATCTATCGTAATATATTCCGCAGAAATGTGCTTCATCCAAAGCATGTTATCATGACCACGTTGTTCTGTCACACCTTGGCTCCCTGCACATAAGCGGAAGTTGTATTTTCTTCTATACGTTTGTTCAGGCTGTCATTAAACAGTTGGTAGTTTGGCGCTTCACTGACTCCCTTTCTTCTGTCCCTTTTCCAGAAATGTATTTTGCGCGACAAAGTATACCTAGGCAGGGGGTGGTCCCATATAAATGTGCTGTGGTTGTAGTTTTGTTAACAAGCATGCCACTTTCCTGTAACTTCAAAAAACAGGTGCTGTGCTGACGCATTCGTCTTTTTTGTTGTTTTTGTTATTTTGTGGGATTTGGTTAGCTTCTGGGTTACTGGTTACTGCTTTCGCTAACATGTTGCACTTGTGAAATTCGGGCTGTCATCTGCATTGTTTACAGTGTATGTACCCTAATGGCCACATTATAATGGTGCTTAATCGTGAAGGCTCATTCAAATATAGACTTGTCTGCTCTACATATGCTTTTCTTCATGCCAAAGGAATAAGATATACTATGTTTGTGTCAGAAGGAAAGAAACTAAGACTGGTGTCTATTATTGCACATAAATCTACGCTTAGTTGCGTTATCATTTTCGCATAATTTCAACAACTTATTTGGGCCATTTCTGTAACATTCGCGCTCTGTCTTATCCACTTAGGTGTAAGGAATAAAGGCAAGAAAGCAAAGCATTGCACTGGATTTAACTTCATGCTCTTGATTCTTGTCACCTTCTTAGCAGCTTTCATTTTGGAAAAGCATGTGTACAAAAGCATCTTTTGACCAAATAGCCTGCTGTTTGCGAGGCTTTGCAAGCACCACTATAACGTGACAAAAGCAGTGTGTGGCCATTTGGTTGTGCAAATTCTGGTGTAATGACACCACAAAAAGTAAACGAAGAAAGACATGTACGCAACTGACACAAGCACCGGATCTCACTTCAAGCTTTAAGATAAGGAAGCAGACAATATTTAATAAAAGGTGGAGACATGATGTGATAATACCTGTTAAAAGAAATTCTTTATGCAGTGCAACTAATGGATCAGTGATACATTTGTCCTTTTTAAATGTTGCAAGCCACAATTACCTTTCATGTTGTCAGGTCGTAATACCTGGCTACAACGCAAGTTTTGTGGAACACAGGACTGCAGTCACAATCTTTGCAGTATCTAACATTGTGTGAGGGAGGGTTGTTTCACACAGATGTCTCATACTCCCTCAATCTCCCTCATTTCGCATTAATAGAGCATCCCATGTGTCCGATGTAGGCACGGCCTTATGATGGCAGCAGACTACACAACGCTTGCGGCCTAGCTCACTAGATGCATATTGTGCTTCAAGCCACAACCAACCTTTTCCTTTTTTTTGGCTTCTGCCTTTTGTTACAGCACAAAACTGTCCTAGCAAGGGCCTGAGAAAACAATGATTTGTGCAACTAAATTAGGCATAAATATGGAATATAATGAATGAGATGATGAAGTAAAAAAGTGGTTGCAGTGGTTTCGTATGCATTTGTAATTTTCATGGGTAATTGTATAGCTGGTCCCTACGGGCAAAATTATTTTTTCTGTATGAAACATGTGGAGAGATTTGCTCTGATGAGAAAAAAAGACTGAAGCCAGGAAAACAAATCAGTTTGTTGCATGCAGCACAATTTGCAGGCGGTGCACTGTGCAACAGAGGTTATGTACAGTCTGCCATTCCCATCCAGTCATGCTTGCATTGCATAGACACACATTGTAATAATTTGAGATTGAGGCTAATGAAGTTTGTGTGCAACAACTCATCCGCACATTGTGATGCATTGCAAAATAGATTGGTTCGTTCCTGTGTTCTTCAAAACTCGTAGCCAGAAATTATGAGCAGACGTACATAAGATAATTAAGCTTTGGAAGATTAGCACAAATAGGACAAATGCATCAGTCATTCTCAGTTACATTGCACGAAGAATTTGTTTTTGAAATAATGACGTCACTTCATGTCACTGTGTGTTGTATGTGACGTCTGTTTTCTTATTAAAGCCAGAGTTGAGGTTAGGCGCTTGTGCCCTGCATGTCTTTGTTTTCGTTTGCTTCTGTGGTGCCATTACACCAGAATAAATCCATGACAGGAGCTGCCAGTCCATGCAGTTATACTACATTGGGCTCAGAACGGCTGGCGGCCTGAATGTGACGAGTTCGAAGTTGCAGTAAGAACTTCAGAAGGGCAGAATTTTGTGTCAGTTGGGGATGCATATTACAGTATGGTGAAGCAATAGATGGAACAGTGTGAGGCGAGACAGGTGGGAAAGTGCTACAGACAGCTGTGAAAGTTTACAGGAAAGTTTCACTGCAGCAGGACAATGCGTGCATTATCCTGGTGCAGCAAAATTTGCCAATGTTCATAGTCGTCAGTAACACTTGCCCATCTACATTACACTTCACCGTACACTAATAGCAGTAACAGCAACCAACTGACCCGAGCAATAATCAAAGCTCACAGAATTACCAAACTGTAGGAGAAATGTTTCAGTGTAACAGATGTTTTGGTAACTGACAAGTAAGTCTGCAAACGGATGATCAGGTGCATTTTTCATGCGCATACATTATTTTGTAGAACTGCTTCCTGCTTTGGTTTTTTTATGGCTTTTAGGAAGCATTTTAAGGTAAGTAACTGTTTGTCTGTTCTAAAATTAAATCTGTTGTCTGCCAGCACTATGTGTCATTACTGTATAAGCCCTTACTTTGCCAGTGTCCTTCGCACTGTTCCCAGCTAAATATGAATAACCAAATAACCATTTTTTAATTCTCAGGTTATGAAGAGAATACTCTTAATATGTACTTCATTAGAAAAATTTTCTCAATTTTAGGAAGAAGTCCGGCTGGCCCCAAGCCTGGTGTGAAATGAAGAAATGGCACTCCACATCAATTCATGTTTACTTGTCGTCATAGCCAGTCTGTTAGCTTAATTTTTTGTTCTTCCTATTGAATTCCCAAAAAAGGTACGATCTCTCATTCATTGAAAAGAAATTTTTGCACTTAAGGACGTAGCCATGCACAAAGCCTTTGAGCTCATTAATATCTTTATTTTTGAAAGAAAGCGCAACTCCTGCGTGGAGCAATAGGTTGAATAAGGCGAGGGTAAATTAAAACAATGGCGACATTAGTCATCAACAGTAGTGCAACAAAGGAAGTCTCATGCTGGAGCCAACATCTTTGCAAGGGAACCAAATGGCTCCAGCCTGAGACATTCGTTGTTCAACCTGGCAAGTCTCCTTATCAAAATATTCCCTCTAGCCTGAGACCTATATCCGTTCCACCACCCTCGACCAACAATACACCTATATATTTGGCAACCCATGGCAAGGTAACAAATTCACATTCAAAGAAAGTAGTGTGCACCCTGGAAGGTAGCATGAACAGTATTTTATTTACTTAATGAAATGCAGGTTTGCTATCCAATTACTTTATTTTGATCCCCATTTTAGAATTGGACAGCATGGTTCCTCAGGGAGAATAATAATTCGAAGCTCACACAATTTTGTTCCTTTATGTCCGTTAAATCCGTCCTGCTTGCTACACTATCAGCCCTGTCAGCAATTGCATTGCAGTGTTTTGAGTATGCATCCCACTTAAAGAATAATTAGGCTTCTACCTCAGAATCTCTGCTACTGCGTTGCAGCATGAATTTTATGTCTAGGTGGTGACTGTGATGCCATGTGTTTTTTAAATAAGACCAGTATGCTATTTGAAGTGCAGTTAAATGCAATCTCAAATGACCTCAGCGAGGGGGATGACACAATTGAAGGCCAATGTGATGAGGAGGATTTGATTTCTGAAAGCAAGGCACTTAAACGTGAGAAAGCATGACTAATTTCGTTTAAAGATGGTGCTATTAGATATGATAGGGGAAGGTACTTGTTCCTGGCGGCATTTGCAACATGTTACATTGCTGGCTTTATATATTGCACTGGGTACAGTGAAATGTTGCTGCTTGCACAATATTCAACTAAACATGGTAGCCATGCCAAAGTGTCCATGCAGAACACAACTCATCCACTATTATGGTCTACAGTGGAATCTCGATAAATGAAAATCGCGTAAGCGCCGCTTAAACAGCACACCATCCTGGTAGTTGGTTGGCTCTCTGAAATGTCTCTCAGTAAATAGAACGCCTGGTAAATGGAACCAATTTCCCTGGCCCCTTGAGGCTCCATTTAAAGAGTGCCCACTGTAAAAATATAGGGGGGATACTGCTTGGAAATTTCCCAAATCTAGTCGTAAACAAAACCGCATTTCAGTGGGAGCGAAATGCAAAAGCACCTGTGTACTTAGACTTAGGTGTATATTAAAGAACCTCAGGTTGTCCAAATTAATCCGAGGTTACTCGCTGCGGCATGTCTCATAATCAGAAGGTGGGTTCTGGTTCTTAAAATACGATAATATTTAATAGCTTGCTCTGAAATAGAGCCCAATAACTACACTAAATTATGTAGCTTTATTGTGTGATGAGTCTCAGTTTCTTAATTTAGTACTTTGACATTTATCATATTTGTGTGCTAGTCCATGCAAAATGTCACTGATCGGCCTCATTATACAAGCGACTGTTCATTTGGAATGGCTTATTCAAGCAACTTAAGCTTACAGCACAAACACCTAAGACGGACCACAAAAGAAAGATACGACACACACTGGTGCTAACTCCTTTATTTCTTCGTCGTCGATGCAATATAAACCCTAGGCCACACAACCGCGCAGGCACTCAGATTACATTACAGAGATCTGCCAAATTATCACGTACGCAAACGTAAGAAGTCAAATTTAGATGGGTGCAGGGACAAAGATATCTCACTCATGCAATTATCGCCTTGCCTTTTTATGTGGTAGGCCTCTAAGGCAAGCCACGCATGCTCATTCTTGCTTTTGCGAAGAATTGACGTCCCATGAAGTTTGGCCTCACAATTTTTGCAAGAGTTTATAAGCGCACCAAGTTGTGCTCCTCTATCTACATTTTTGTTTAGTTTTGCGCATGTTCCCCGAGTCGCTCATTGACGCAATGCCCTATCTAGCCAAGCTATGTCTTACCACATGAGAGTGGAATGGTATAAACCACGCCGACAGCGTGCGACACATATGAAGCAACATGCCAAATTTGGCATCCTCCTCTGCTCTCTCCGCAGATGCGGAAGCATAGCTTTAAAAGCTTGTTCGTGGCAGAAAATGCCAAAGGAACACTATGCCTGCAAGCAACTTTCTTGAGTTGATAGATGACCTTATGTGTTTAAGGGAACACGCAGGGAACATGTGCAAAAAGTAAACAAAAATGTAGATAGAGGAGTGAACCTTGTTGCGCATATAAACCCTTGCAACAGTTGTGAGACACGACTTGATGGGACGTCGATTCTTGGCAAAAGCAAGAATGAGCATGCACGGCTTACCTTAGAAGCCTACGACATAAAAAGTCAAGGTGATAATTGCATCAACGACATATCTTTGTCCCTGCACCCATCTGAATTTGACTTGCTACGTTTGCATATGTGATAATTTGGTAGATCTCTGTAATGTAATCTGAGCACCTGTGCAGTTGTGTGGCCTAGGGTTTATATGTGCATCAACGATGAAGAAATAAACAAGCCAGTAAGCGCCACTGTGTGTCGTATCTGCCTTTTGTGGTCTGTCTTAGGTGCTTGCGCAGTAAGTTTAAGTTCAGACTTATGTACCAACTAGGCTCAAATGAAGTTTTACCGTTAGTCAAGCAAGCTCAATATGTAGTCTGTGCAAAAGTGTGGAGTGTCAGTACAAAGTAACAATTCAAACACATGGCTGTGTAGTTACAGTTCAGTATGAAACGAGGTAAGATTTCTTAGCATTTCTTTCATTTACTAATTTCATTGTGTTAGGACATGTTGAATACTAGTAACTGGCATGCTTACAATGTATATTGTTCTTTTTTAAAATCCAGAAAATTGTTTTACTGGGGCAGAAATGTGCTTTCTTTTGGGCCCGGAAGTAAACATATTATGTTTCTTACATTTGATGTCTAATAAATTTTTTCCCTGTCAGTGTGTGTCTCGTGCATTTTTCCTTTCAGCAAGTAGCAACTGCTCTCGAAGGCGTTTGCTGGCCTCGGAGGCACTGCCCATAACCAGCATTTTCGCTAGGACGACTGTATAAAAGCTTTGCAAAAATGGGCTCTGTGATCAGCGAAAGGAAAAAAATGAAGACGTGCGGTGACGGGCTCATTCACCATTGGACCACGTGTGCGCGTGGCTTGGTGGATTCAGGGGTGGCCCGGTGCCGTCGATTGGACCACGTGTGGCGAGCCCGCGGCGATATGCTTCGTGGCGGTACGCCGCGCCTATGCAGCAGCAGACGGAATACCGCAGGCCAGTGTCGCACGCCGGCGTTCGCTCCGAGCAGGTGCGACGCCTGCTCGGGTGGCAGCTCACGGACGGCCGAGTTCCCTTGAGCCTTGATCGCCGGCGTTCGACATTTCGGCCTGCGGTGTTCCGTCTGGTGCTGCGCAAGCGCGTAACCCACGCCACCAAGCATTTCGCTACGTGCTAGCCGCACCTAAACTAAAATGCCTTTAATTCCTTCACAAAACTCCCATTGTACCTCCCAGTCAAATGGGGGTGAAGTGAGCGTATTACGGTACCACCGTTGTGTGCCCAATTAATGCCCATTCAATGGGAGTTTTATCGTACGCCATTTCAATGGGAGCGAAAAGATGTACAAAAGGGCATGCGCTAGAGGACAAGCAAGAAATGCCCATCTGGGTGTTTTTTTTGTGTACAGTGTATCATTCTTCTTTCCATAGCTTGTTGCGTCTTCCTCAATTTGAGTAGAACCCTTTTCATAAGCCGCCAGGTTTCTGCCCCGTAGGTGAGTACTGGTAAGACCCAGCTATTATACACTTTTCTCTTCAGGGATAATGGCAACCTGCTGTTCATGATCTGAGAATGCCTGCCAAACGCACCCCAGCCCATTCTTATTCTCCTGATTATTTCCGTCTCATGATCCGGATCCACCGTCACTACCTGCCCCAAGTAGGTGTATTCCCTTACGACTTCCAGTGCCTCGCTGCCTATTGTAAATTGCTGTTCTCTTCCGAGACTGTTAAACATTACTTTAGTTTTCTGCAGATTCATTTTTAGACCCACTCTTCTGTTTTGCCTCTCCAGGTCAGTGAGCATGCATTGCAATTGGTCCCCTGACTTACTAAGCAAGGCAATATCATCAGCGAATCGCAAGTTACTAACGTACTCTCCATTAACTTTTATCCCCAATTCTTCCCAATCCAGGTCTCCGAATACCTCCTGTAAACATGCTGTGAATAGCATTGGAGAGATCGTATCTCCCTGCCTGACGCCTTTCTTTATAGGGATTTTGTTGCTTGCTTTATGGAGGACTACGGTGGCTGTGGAGCCGCTATAGATATCTTTAAGTATTTTTACATACGGCTCGTCTACACCCTGATTCCGTAATGCCTCCATGACTGCTGAGGTTTCGACAGAATCAAACGCTTTCTCGTAATCAATGAAAGCTATATATAAGGGTTGGTTATATTCCGCAGATTTCTCTATCACCTGATTGATAGTGTGAATATGATCTATTGTTGAGTAGCCTTTACGGAATCCTGCCTGGTCCTTTGCTTGACAGAAGTCTAAGGTGTTCCTGATTCTATTTGCGATGACCTTAGTAAATAGTTTGTAGGCAACGGACAGTAAGCTGATCGGTCTATAATTTTTCAAGTCTTTGGCGTCTCCTTTCTTATGAATTAGGATTATGTTAGCGTTCTTCCAAGGTTCCGGTACGCTCGAGGTCATGAGGCATTGCGTATACAGGGTGGCCAGTTTCTCTAGAAGAATCTGTCCACCATCCTTTAACAAATCTGCTGTTACCTGATCCTCCCCAGCTGCCTTCCCCCTTTTCATACCTCCCAAGGCTTTCTTTACTTCTTCCGGCGTTACCTTTGGGATTTCGAATTCCTCTAGACAATTTTCCCTTCCATTATCGTCGTGGGTGCCACTGGTACCGTATAAATCTCTATAGAACTCCTCAGCTACTTGAACTATCTCATCCATATTAGTAATGATATTGCCGGCTTTGTCTCCTAATGCATAGATCTGATTCTTGCCGATTCCTAATTTCTTCATCACTGTTTTTAGGCTTCCTCCGTTTCTGAGAGCATGTTCAATTCTATCTATATTATACTTCCTTATGTCTGCTGTCTTACGCTTGTTGATTAACTTCGAAAGTTCTGCCAGTTCTATTCTAGCTGTAGGGTTAGAGGCATTCATACATTGGCGTTTCTTGATCAGATCATTCGTCTCCTGCGATAGTTTGCTGGTATCCTGCCTAATGGAGTTACCACCGACTTCCATTGCACACTCCTTAATGATGCCCACAAGATTGTCGTGCATTGTTTCAACACTAAGGTCCTCTTCCTGAGTTAAAGCTGAATACCTGTTCTGTAGCTTGATCTGGAATTCTTTTATTTTCCCTCTTACCGCTAACTCAATTGTCGCTAGCGATTGTCGTTGGGGGTCCACTTTCGAGCACACATGAGGCCAGTGGCAGTTCAGCCCGTTTCCATTACGCATTTTAATCGCGTAAAGTAGGCCATGGCCACGAGATCACAACATTTGCGCCTATATAGTGAAGGCGTCACGCCAGCGGTGCTGTCGCTGTTGCGGGTTCACTGGAAGCAGTATTTCAAATATAGTGTACTGAGGTATCGTTCGTCTCTACGAGAAATGGCTTCCCAGGTAGCTTAAAAAAGGGTTATTACTAGCGCCCTTTCAACCAGAGACCTTGGCTAGTTTACAGTCGAACGCAAGGGCAAGCTGCAATTGTTCGGGGCAATCACAGACCACACTTTATGCCTTGAAGGCACGCTCCCCCCTGTGATTTCCTCGAGAGATGAATCTGCTACTCCGAAGCTTATACTTTCGTGGTTAATTTGCTACTTCTGACGACCATCATGGCAAATACGAGGTGCCATTGCGGCACATTTTAACGATATAACATGCAGCTGCTAAGGTCAGATCTTAGCCATGATCCTCGCGAAGTTCCCGTGTTCGAGCATGTACAGGACTATTCATATCGTTGTTCCTTTAATTTGGTTGCAAAAAAAATTAACTGGTGATAACAATAATCGGAATTGCGAAATTTGAGCGTATCGTGTTTGACAGCGGCCACCAGAGACCTCCGCCCGCTCATCCAGCATACGCTGCAAACGGCATGATAGCCGCATAGAGAAAAATTTCAGCAAGAGCGGACACTCCCATAGAGCCCAGCGGCCGAATTGACTGTAGCAGACCAAAGCGGTGTTGTTGACTCCTTCCGGTTTCGGTTTTGGGCGCGGGCGTTTTGAAAACCAGTTGGTACACGCCGCGCCAGCTCCACTGCTCGGCACGGCACTCATTTTTTTTTCGCTTCTGCTGAACCTCGCGTGGAATCGTTTTAAGTAGAAACGATTGCGTTTGACCTTTACAAGACTGCGCCGAATCTGTCAGGTGCAATTTCATAAAGAGAACGAAAGACGCCTTCTGAAATGATAGAATGTTTATTTTGCTCTATATAAATGCTCGTTCCGCGCTTGTTCTGCATTCATCCAAAGTTGTGGCACCAGGTAAGCAGCGGTCATTGCCGTACGATGCTCCACCGGATGTCATCAGCTGAACGAAAGTAAATTACAAGCATGTATGATTTCCGTATATTGACCTAACAGGAGTATTACGTATAGAGGCGAAACGTGCGTAAGTGGTGAATGAGCGGCATTACAGATAAATTCACTTTGAGTGCATTTCGCAGCAAAGACTCCACCGAAACAATGCCATAAAATCTGAACATCCGATTTTCAAGCACCCCTCCTTTCCCGGGCATTATTTCCTGCATTTTAAGTGCACAAATACACGGGTGACTGCGCGTTTCCAAAACAACTTGGCCTCGACCGACATGATGATACGCCAAGTACATACACAAAGGTAGCTACAACACAGGCTAGGCCAGACCTTGTTACACGCTCGCAGAATGCCTTCTAATCGCACTCAAGTCAGACTCGTCGGTGCAATGCCTGTTTTCAGTCGCTCAGAATACGTAAATGTCATGTTCTTGAGCTCCTCCGTGTTATCTTTTACGCGTCCTGCCGGCGCATGCAACACTCCCGCGTTATCACTCTCAGCAACCGCTCGTCGCGTTTTCGAGAAGCGTGAGTACCGCAATAATGTATATGTTGTTGCTGGGCTTTAAAATGCGTCACAAACTTGTCCCACTAAAATTCAGTACACGCAAAAATTACTCACTGTGGCCGCGGCTTGCTTTTTTCGCTAACAGCTTCACAACCCCAGGCGCTGCGAGCAAGCCTCAAGGTATCCCAAAAAGTTACCAAATATATTACAATACATTTTTCGGGTCAGAGAATGCGTCACGAACTTCTACCAGTAAGATTCAGTACTACACGCGAACCTGCGGCACACAGCCGAGCTGCTTTTCGCTAACTGCGTCAATAAGCCGGGCGCGTCAACCGTGCTTCTAAACTACCCCAAATATAACGACGTTAGTTACAATAATGTTGGGGGCCACAGAATGCGTGAAAACTTGTCTGTCTCAGGCGCTATACGACGTAGTGCACGCATGCACACGCGCAAATGCGTCACACGGCCGAGCCGGTTTTCGCCGGGCGCGGCAAGTGTACCCAAATACAGCGAAATAAGTTACAGTAATGTTGCGGCTCATAGAAAGCGTCGCAAACATCTTTCAGGACGAGGCATTAAATTAACTTCGCCAGGACGGCGGTGCTGTTTTTCGCTAACTGCGCCACTCGAACTAAGCCTAAATGTGATTAAAATGCGCCGCACACTGTCAAACACAATTTCTCACCTTGCCGTAGTCCAGTAGTGCAGTGGTGCCGTGTGGAAATGCAGACGACACGCAAGAGAAGCATAGAGAAGGCCGGGAGCCCCCCAAAATAGGCTATATCCAGAACAGACGGGTCGCCGAGCACGCGAGCTTCGCACGTACCACCGTCCTCGCTCACTCCTGCGGCTTGTCTGGCGCATGACGTATGCACCCGCGTCTGGCGTGCCGCTAGCTTGTTGCTAGGCAACGCAACAAAAAGTTGCAAAGTATAAGTTCATTTACACGCAAAACTTTTTCACTTTTAGTGGGAAGGAATAAAAAAAATAAAACGTTGTCTGAAAGTTTATTTCACATTCTTTTTTTCTGATGCTCGCGTCAACTAATGGACGTTGTTGAAACTAGGCGTGACGTGTTTCCTGTTGCCAGTTTTTGAAGAGTGTCCCCTCTTGTTGAATTTCTTTCTCTACGATAGCCGGTCGGGTAGTTTCCGCTTCGCTATCGTCGCGTTCCACCGCACTCGCCACGCTTCTGGCCACGCCATTCTCAGGCGCGATGAGCCACCGCTGCATTGCAAGGACTGTAACAATGTCTTAAACCATGCTCGTCTACGTTCTGGTTCGCGCTCTTCGCTCTCTTCTTGTTCTTTCTGCTATCCCCGTATTTAATCTGCCGTGTTCGCTCTCCTTTCATGGCTGCCCCGGCACATTATCCAAATTGGTTAAACCGACAGTGATGGGAACGGCGACGGCGGCGCTAAACCCACGACCGGGCAACACAGAGCTGCGCTGTAAAATGGCTTGCTCATTTCAGTGAAGCGGTACACAGAGCTGCGCTGTCAAATGGCTTGCTCATTTCAGTGAAGCGGTGAACTCGTAGTTGTCTGTAGTGCGCGGTTCTGGTTCATCGTCTGGGAATAAAATCACCGGACGCGCATGTGCAGCAGCTCCGTATGAAAGACATCAAAAACATGACGCGGCCTTTCTCCTCTATCGCCTTTTTTTTTTCTTTTTTTGCGCGCCTGGGTGCGCGACAAGTTCTTTTCTGCAAGTGAGAGGCAACCTGTTCACGCATCAGTTCGCTAGCTGCCGTCAAAAGAGAAATGGTACGAATTGACCATGACAAAAGGCTGAAAATAATCGGCCTTGCTATTGGAGGAATGAGCCGACGGAATATCGCTAGGACTGTGGGTTGTAGCAAACGCTCTGTAGACCGCATTGTCTGTGCCTATCGAGATGAGGGCCGCATTGAAGACGCGCCACGAGGAGGGAGGCCTCCTGTCACGACAGCTGCAGAAGACCTGTCGATCGTGGCAACAGTAAGCTGCGACCCGACGGTTACCCTCCAGGAGCTTCGACGACAGCTATGATTGGCAGCGTCTATCCCAACCATTCACCGCAGGCTACACGCAGAGGGACTTCGTAGTCGTACTGCGTGTCAAAGGCCTCGACTCCTCGAGAGGGAAGCAGCAGCCTGTCTACACTTCGCGCGTGAGCATCAGGCGTGGGGTGCAGACGAGTGGAAATCCGTCGTTTTCAGCGACGAGTCAACGTTCGTCACCCGCTGGGATCAGCCACAACGCGCGTGGAGAATTGCCGGGACAAGGTAAAAGCAGTTTTCTTCATTAACAAATTGCAGAATGACTGTTGAAATGTATCGGAGGAATTAAATTTACATTGAGCTTGAAGTAATATAAGATGACTCCGGACGTCGAATAAATTCATTTTAGGTATTGTTTGCGTATACTTTGAGAATGCATTTTAACTGGGTGTAAGCGTTCGAGAAAATATTCAGATTAAAACAAATGGTGACAACAGATACAAAAAGAGTGAGCGTATGCTACCACGGAGAACGTGCCAGTTTAGTGAATCTTGACAGGAATAATCCTCGTGATCATTCTGGACTTTCAATCTGTTGTTTGAGTTTGAATCCTGCTGTTCTAAAGTCATTTTACCAATTGATTTCTTCCAGATATGAGGCAAGATATACCCAGCAAGTTGTTGCCAGTGGACGCTGCGGAATCAGCGTGTGGGGAGCTATTGCACATGATGCACTTGGACCGCTCCATCGCATCGACGGTATCCTGACTTCAAATGAATATGTAGACATACTTCAGCAGGTGTTACTTCCATTTGTTCTCGAAGGACCATTTCCCGACGGCCTCTTTATCTTTCAGCATGACAGGAGCCCTGTTCATACCTCAAAGTAAGTACACCAGTTGCTGGCTACCTTCGGCTGCTACGCTCTGTGACGTCGCAAACAAAGTGAAAAAAAAAGGATGTGTATACGAAGCGTTTCTTTTAGTTTAAAGATTTATGTTTCCAATGCAGGGAGAAATAGGTCATTGTTATTTGTGCAGCCACAATATACAACAGGGTGGACATTTTTGTATGCAATACAGACTAAATAAATGTTACCTAATTATAACGAATCAAACCTTCATTTTTTTCTTTAGGAGCCAACATCAAAATGAAAACTTGATGGTAGTCATTATGAAAGGAGAGCCCCGTTTTCTGGTATTAAGAATCTGCATTGTAGTTCAAAGCATGCAAACCACTAAAGTTATTTTCCCGCATTGTAGTTACTTAATCTGCAAATATGTTTTATTAGTGAAATCATTGTTCCTACATTTTCATTACATGCCCTGACCTCCCTCTATTTTAGGTTGGTCCGCTCTACTTTGGATTATCTTCGAATCCAGACATTGGAATGGCCACCCAAGGGAGCGGATATTAATTTAATCGAGAATATCTGGGGCTTGATGAAGCGCCGCATCTCGCGGCGTACTATTAAGACTGATACTAAGGAAGCCCTTTGGTCTGTGATCCATGCAGTGTGGGAAGAACTCAAGAGTGACAGGAGCCTCATGTCACGTTTATACGCCTCACTGCCAGGACGCATTCAGGACATAGTCGAGGCGCAAGGTGCCTTCACACGTCATTAGTGACGCCTTTCCTTCTAAAAGCACACACTCGAGAGATTCTATTTTCCCCTCAAACTTTCCTTTATGCGGTAGAACAAACCAGCAGTGATATTTGTGGTTTTTACATTGTTTGTGCAAAAAATAAAAGCACTTACTCGTCATCTCTGCCACCATCTTTTCAAACATTTCTTAAAGGCGTAAGAGCAGGAAAACAAGTTTGGAAAACCTGCTACCTAGGTCACGTCGCAAAACGGTTCGGGTACTTATGCCATCAAATCAATTTTGGTTCATTGGCATGTTTAAACAAAAAGTTGCTTTCCTAATATACAGTAAAGCGAAGCTATGGGCTGATCTGGACATAAAGGTGCGCCACCCCGTAACCCTTCGGCGAGATCTGTGAACGTGTCCCTGTTGAGGAAGCAATTTTCAGCCTAGTTACTTTCACTATAACGGAAATGCCTTTCGCATATTCCGCCACTTAACCTTCACTTAACCCTGCCAACTGTGGCCAATTTCCTTTTGCATACTTCCCAATCTCGTCTGCTCTCCTGCCGTTCTTTCGCCCCTTGCTACGCTTCACTTCCCTTGTAATCCACCCCATTACCTTAATCGACCACCATCATGCTGCTTTCTCGTAATGTGTGCTGTCCCTGCCCATTTCTTCTTGATGCAGTCATCCGAAACGCTTTTCGTCTTGTTCTTCACAAGAAAGTGCGTCAATGTAGATGAATTTAACAAGGAAATAAGAGAAAAATTCCTGAACCAACACGGCGCATTCATCGACCTGAAGTCGAAGTCAATAACGTTGTCCGATGATAAAGCGATACCGCCAGAGAGGCCTCGTAGTCAACACGCCTTGAGTGTGCTCGAAGGTCGAGTGAGCATCCCGCCTCGCTCCAGCATTGTTATTTCGGTCGGAACCGAAACAACAACTGATGTAGAAGGCGTCATCGAAGGGAACCAACATCTATTGCTAGACCGTGAAATTAGCGTCGCAATAGGGATCACTCGACTGCATGGAGGAAAAACTGAAGTGTTGCTGACAAACTTCAGCCAGGAGTTCAAGCACATCAACAAGGGCACGAAGATCGTGTACATCGAGGAAATTCTGGAAAACAGTAATGCGTTTGTCCTCTCGGATTCCGCCGCATCTACCCCGACGACCATGGTTCCCGAACCACACTACGACAATGATCCCAGTCTCCCCGTAATTAAGCAACAGCAGCTCAGACGTCTGCTCCGACGATACAAAGGCTGCTTTTCGACGTCATCGAGAATTCGACAACCACCAGTCGCCAAGCATCGCATAATCACCGAGGAGTGCGCTCGACCACACCGCCAGAGCCCTTACCGAGTTTCGCCGCGAGAACGTGAAGCTATAAGAAAAGCAGTCGACGAAATACTGCGAGATGACATAATCCAGCCGTCGAAAAGCCCGTGGGCATCCCATGTTGTTCTGGTGAAGAAAAAGGATGGAACCCTACGTTTCTGTGTCGATTATCGTCGCCTGAGAAGATCACGAAGGACGTATACCCCCTCCCACGGATACACGACGCATTAAATCGGCTCTGCAACGCTAAATACTTCTCGTCGATGGACCTTAAGTCAGGCTATTGGCAAATAGAAGTCGACGAAAGTGATCGCGAAAAGACCGCCTTCATCACCCCAGACGGCCTCTACGAGTTCAAGGTTATGCCATTTGGACTGTGCTCGGCGCCTGCGACGTTCCCGCGCGTGATGGACACGGTTTTAGCACGATTGAACTGGCAGACCTGTGTCGTTTACTTGGATGACGTCTTTGTCTTCGCCAGAAATTTCGACGATCACCTTAGGCGGCTTGCAACAGTAGTAGAGGCTATCTAGTCATCACGGCTCACTCTGAAGCCAGAAAAGTGCCGCCTCGCTTAAGATGAGCTTGTGTTCCTAGGCCACGTCATCAGCAAGTCTGGAGTTCGCCCCGACCCATAGAAGACAGCTGCCGCCGCAAAGTTCCCACAGCCCATCGACAAGAAGGCAGTGCGTAGATTTCTTGGCATGTGTGCGTACTACAAGCGATTTTTCAAGGCCTTTTTACGCATTGCTGAGCCGCTGACACAGCTAACTAAATGTGACGTCGAGTTCAAGTGGGAAACGCTGCAGGCCGACGCATTTCAAGAACTCAAACGACGCATGCAGTCGCCGCCCGTACTTGCGCACTTCGACGGGCACGCCGATACCGAAATCCACACTGACGCCAGTAGCCTAGGCCTCGGTCATAGAGAAAAAAATTCAACAAGAGGGGACACTCCTCAAAAACTGGCAACAGGAAACACCTCACGCCAAGTTTCAACAACATCCGTTAGTTGACGCGAGCATCAGAAAAAAAGATATTGTGAAATAAACTTCCAGAAAACGTTTTATTTTTTTTATTCCTTCCCACTAAAAGTGAAAAAGTTTTGCGTGTAAATGAACTTATACTTTGCAACTTTTTGTTGCGTTGCCTAGCAACAAGGTAGCGGCACGCCAGACGCGCGTGCATACGTCATGCGCCAGACAAGCCGCAGGAGTGAGCGTGGACGGTCGTACGCGCGAAGCTCGCGTGCTCGGCGACCCGTCTGTTTCGGATATAGCCCATTTTATGGGGCTCCCGGCCTTTTCTATGCTTCCATGCTTCTCTTGCGTGTCGTCTGCATTTCGACATGACACCACTGCACTACTGGACTACGGCAAGGTGAGAAATTGTGTTTGACAGTGTGCGGCCCATTTTAATCACAATGAGGCTTAGTTCGAGTGGCGCAGTTAGCGAAAGAACAGCACCGCTGTCCTGGCGCAGTTCGTTTGAGTGAATGCCTCGTCCTGGGAGATGTTTGCGATGCTTTCTATGAGCCCCAACATTACTGCCTCTTATTTCGGTAGTTTTTGGGCACACTTGCCGCGCCCGGCTTATTGACGCAGTAAGCGAAAACCGGCTCGGCGGTGTGACGCATTTGCGCGTGTACATGCGTGTACTACGTCGTAGCGCCTAAGACAAGTTTTCGCGCATTCTGTGGCCCCCAATATTATTGTAACTAACGTCGTTATATTTGGGGTAGTTTAGAAGCACGGTTGCCGCGCCCGGCTTATTGACGCAGTTAGCGAAAAAACAGCTCGGCTGTGTGCCGCAGTTTCGCGTGTACTGAATCTTACTGGTAAAAGTTCGTGAAGCATTCTCTGACCCGAAGAAGTATTGAAATTTATTTGGTAACTTTTTGGCATATATTGAGGCCTGCTCGCCGCGCCTGGAGTTGTGAAGCTGTTAGCAAAAAAAGCAAGCCGGCCATAGCTAGTTAGTTTTGCATGTACTGAATTTTAGTGGGACAAGTTTGTGACGCATTTTATAGCCCTGCAACAACATATACCTTATTTCGGTAGTCACGCTTCTCGAAAACGCGACGAGCGATTGCCGAGAGTGATAACACGGGAGTGTTGCTTGCGCCGGCAGGACGCGTAAACGATAACACGGAGGAGTTCAAGAACATGACACTTATATATTCTGAGCGACTGAAAACAGGCTTTGCACCCACGAGCCTTACTCGAGTGCGATTACAAGGCATTCTGCGAGTGTGTAACATGGTCTGGCTGAGCCTGTGTTGTAGCCACCTTTGTTTACTTGGCGTACCATCGTGTCGACTGAGGCCAAGTTGTTTTGGAAACGCGCAGTCACCTGTGTATTTGTGCACTTAAAGTGCAGGAAATAATGCCCGGGAAATGAGGGGTGCTTAAAAATCGGATGTTCTGATTTTACGGCATTATTTGGGAGGAGTCTTTGCTGCGAAATGCACTCAAAGTGAATTTATCTGTAATGCCGCTCATTCACCACTTACGAACGTTTCGCCTCTACACGCAATACTCCTGTTAGGTCAATATACCGAAATGATACATGCATGTAATTTACTTTCTTTCAGCTGATGGAATCCGGTGGAGCATCGTACGGCAACGACTGCTGCTTACCTGGTGCCACAGCTTTGGATGAATGCAGAGGAAGCCTCGAAGGAGCATTTACATAGAGCAAAATAAACATTTCATCATTTCAGAAGACGTCTTTCGTTTTCTTTATGAAGTTGCAGCTGACAGATTCGGCGCAGTCTTGTAAAGGTCAATCGCAATCATTGCTACTTAATAATGAAACGATTCCACGCCAAGGCCACGCGAGGTTCAGCAGAAGTGAAAAAAAAAATGCCGCGCCGAGCAGCGGAGCCGGCGCGGCCTGTACCAACTGGTGTTCAAAACGCGCGCGCCGAAAACCGAAACCCGAAGGAGTCAACAACATCCGCTTGGTGCGCTACAGTCAATTCGGCCGCTGGGCTCTATGGGAGTGTCCGCTCTTGTTGAAATTTCTTTCTCTATGCCTCGGTGCCATCGTAGTCCAGAGAAAAGATGGACATGAACACGTGATAGCTTACGCTAGCCCATCGTTGTCAAAAGCGGAAGGCAATTATTCTACAACCGAAAAGGAATGCCTCGTCATCGTTTGGGCTACAGCGAAATATCACCCTTACCTACATGGCAGGCCATTCAAAGTGGTCAGCGTCCATCACGCGTTGTGTTGGCTAGCTAAATTAAAGGACCCTTCAGGACGGCTGGCAGGGCGGAGCCTCAGACTACAAGAATACGACATCACTGTAACTTACAAGTCCGGATGAAAACACTCAGATGCCAATTGCCGATCACGCGCCCCCATTGACCCACCGCCGCAAAATGACGAGGATGACGACGCCTTCCTTCGAATAATAAGCGTGGAAGACTTCGCCGAAATGCAACGAGGAGACCTGGAGCTGAAAGCCCTACTCGAGTATTTGGAAGGGCACACCAAAGTTGTCCCTAGAGCATTTAAGCGTGGATTGTCTTCGTTCATGCTTGAAAACAACCTACTCGTGAAGAACTTCTCACCAGTCCGCACCCACTACCTTCTTGTTGTTCCGCCGGCCCTGCGTCCAGGAGTACTGCACACCCTACATGACGATCCGACCGCTGGGCACCTCGGTTTCTCCCGGACGCTATTGAGGATACAAGAAAGGTATTACTGGCAGCACCTAATCGACGATGTCACTCGTTACGTCAAGACATGCCGAGACTGTCAGCGATGCAAAACACCACCGACAAGGCCAGCGGGATTACTACAGCCGATGAAGCCTCCTTACCGAGCTTTTCAGCAGGTGGGGATGGACTTGTTCGGACTGTTTCTGACATCAACTTCCGGAAATAAGTGGATCGTCGTGGCGACGGACTATCTCACCCGCTTCGCTGAAACTGAAGCTCTACCGAAAGGCAGCGCAGCCGAAGTGGCGAAATTTACATGGTGCTCCAGCAGTCCTCATACCCGACTGAAGGAGGCTTTTACAGCAGAGCTCACGGAAGCCATTCTGCAATACAGCCAGACAAGTCACAGGAGGACAACTACCTACCATTCGCAGACGAATAGTCTCACGGAGCGCCTGAATAAGACCCTCGCCGACATGCTAGCAATGTACGTTGACGTCGAGCACAAGACGTGGGATGTGGTCCTGCCGTGCGTAACATTCGCTTACAACACGGCGGTACAAGAAACAACGCAGATCACGCCATTGAAGCTGGTTTACGGCAGGAACCCGACGACGACGCTCGACGCCTTGCTGCCGCACGTCACTGACGAGGAAAATCTGCAGCGCGCCGAAGAAGCTCGACAGCTCGCCCGCCTACGGATCAAGAATCAGCAGCGCACCGACAGCCGACACTACAACCTGCGACGACGCTTCGTCGAGTACCAGCCTGGCGACTGTATTTGGGTATGGACCCCGATACGCCGACGAGGACTGAGTGAGAAACTATTGCAGCGCTATTTCTGACCCTACAAGGTCATCCGACGTATTGGCGCGCTGGACTATGAGGTTGTGCCTGACGGCATTTCAAATTCACAGCGGCGCCGCGCAAGATCTGAAGTGGTTCAAGTGGTGCGTCTTAAACCCTTTTACGGACGCTGAAGAACTTCTTTGTTTTGTAGCTTTCTTTGCTACGATTGCCATAGAGAAAGGGATTGAACAAGAGCGGACACTCGGCGAAAATTGGAAACAGGAAACACGTCACGCTATACTTTTACCATCGACGAATTGGGGCCGCGAGCATCGAGAAAAAGAAGAATGTGAAATGAGATTAACAGAAATTGTTTTATTTTTTTTATTTATTCCCGGAAAAATTAAAAATATGTGCGTATAAATTAAATTAAACTTTGCGGCTTACTTCCGTTGCCTAGCGACAGACGAACCGGCGAATGACGAGCCAGATGTTTGCGTCATTCGTCAGACACGCCGCCGAAGCGAGAGCGAGCGGCCGCGCATGTGAGCGTAGGACTGTTCGGGCGCCCGTCTGCCCGTTTTTCTATTTTGGTATTTAGCCTGGTTTGATGGCCTCCCGGCGAATTATTGCGTTCATTCGGAACTTCGACAAGGCAGCACTGCACTATTGGACTACGGCAAGGTGAGAAACTTTGTTCGACAGTCTGCGAAGCACTTCAAGCAATTAGGCTTAGTGCCCGGCAACTAGGCTAGACTTGTGACGCAGTTAACCCTTTGAGGGTCGATTTTTTTCGCCATATGCGACCACCCAGGGTCGATTTTTCTTATTGCACATTTAAATTCTTCAGAGGGATCTATTTCGAAAAAAATTTACTGTAATTTTTCTAGGGTGACTATAAAGTGAGAAAAAAATGATTTCCATTGGTATACATGTACTGTCTATTCATGAAAAACAACAAAAAATAGCAAATAAAGTTAAAAGAATTTTAAAACAATTGGCGCATTGTTATATACAATGTCCACACGAGAAAAATACACAAGAAGAATGCGCACACGAAAATTTTTCGCAAATCTCGAATGTTCCTCTTGCACTAATATTTCTTCAGCGTGTGGTAGCCCTTGAAGCATGGCTCCATACAGAGCGGTTTGTTGCATTCAGCGCACATGTACCTTGTGTCCTTGCGATATTTTTGCTGTTGAGTGGTGTTGGCGCATACGTGGCACCTCCTCTGGGTACTGCTTCCCTGAGCAGCCGTGGGAGGCAACTTCAGAATAAAGTGCCAAAAAAGGAAACGCATGCACGGCGGCATCCTTCGTATGCGGGCCCCTGTGAGCAACAAACGAGCGAGTAACAGGTGGTCACCCTTTGAGTGACAAGAACGAGGTAGCTATCAGTGTTGCGGGCGCAAGAAGCCGAAACAGCGTGCGGAACAAAACAGAAACTAACCGCCGCGCGCCCGCGAGGGCGCCAATGCGCGAGCGGTAGCAGACGCTCCGGAGCAAAAAAAGAGCTATACAACGAAAACCGAAAGAAAGAGACGCGAGAAAAAAGTTCCATGTATTCCCACATAGTAGCAGCACATGCCAGGCAAGAAAAAGTTAGGAAATTAGCGCGCGTTTTAAACGTACAGACGGCGCCGTAAATATACGGCATCGACCATTTTCGGACCTGTTCGCGGCGCCGTATATTTACGGCGTCGACCCTCAAAGGGTTAACGAAAAACAGCGTGGCCGTCGTGGAGCAGTTAATTTGAATTAAAGAATCGCACTGGGAGATGTTTGCGACGCTTCCTATAAGCCCCAATATTGTTTTAACTAATTTCGGTAGTTTTTGGGTACGCTAGTCGCACAGGGTGCTGTGGCACAGTTTCGCGTGTACTGAATTTTACTGTGACAAGTTTTGGCGCTTTCTCTGACTGCCAACATTATTGAAACTAATCTCATAGCTTTTTGGGCTACCTTTCGAGCGCAGCGGGCGCGCCTGGCGCTGAAACTCGGTTAGCCAAAATCAGCTCGGCCGTGGTGCGCGGTTTCGCGCTTTAATGCACTGACAAGTTCATGGCGCTTTTCTTTCTCTGACGCCCAACATTGTTGAAAATTATTTTCGGTACTTTTATGTTATGAGGCCCGCTCGCCGCGCCTGTTGTGACGCAGCGAAAAGCAGCTCGGCCGTGGTGACAGTTTGGCGCGTACTGAATCTTATTCCGACAAATTTGTCGCAATTTTTATGTCCCCGCAACAATTTAAGCCTTCTTTCGGTACCCACGCTTGTCGAAAACGCGACGAGCAATCGTCAAGAGTGATAACACGGGAGTGCGTTGCTTGCGCCTGCAGAACACGCAAAAGATAAGCCAAGGAGCTCAAACGCCACGAACTAGTAACTCGAAAATTCTGTCTTCTGAACGGCACCCACGCATTTTGTCTTGAGTGCGAGTAGAAGGAATTCTGCGAGCGTCCAGCATGCTCTGATTGAGAGCCTGTGTTGTGGCCACCTCTGTGTATTCGTAGCGTACTATCGCGTCGGTTGTAGCCAAGTTCGCGAAACGCGCCGTTGCCCGAGCATTCGTGCTATTAAAGTGCAGGAAATAAGTATTGAGAAGAGGGGAATGCTTGGAATTAGAATGTGTTTGTGGTATGTACGGTATTGTTTGGGATGAGTCGGGTATTTTCTACTCCGTGAGTGTAAATACGAACTGCTTTTGTTCGTAATGCCGCCCACTCACCACTTTCGCACGCTTCGTCTCTACAGGCATTATTCTTAGATGTTAATACCGAAATAACGCTTGTAATTTTTTCAGCTCACACCGTCTGGTGGAGCTTCCTGCGGAAACTACTGCTGCGCACCTGGTGCCACAACGCTGGACGAATGCACAAAAGCCCGCGACGAGCATTTACAAAGAATAAAATAAACGTTAATTTTTCCACATTTCACAAGGTGTCTTGCGTCTTTATGAAATTGCACGTGTCACATATTCAATGGAGGCTTGTGAAGATCGTTCGCAATCAATTTTACTTAATAAAGTAATTTGCCAATAAATATTTATTAAATAAAAATATGTACATAAACATTTGCTGCAAAAGCAAAAAACAAAAAAAAACGGAGCCGGCGTGACGCGCACCAGCTAGAATTCAAAACGCGCGCGCACAAAACCGAAACCGGAAGTGTGATTCAGGTTTTAACATCCACGGCTTGGTGCGCTGCAGTCAATTCGGCCGCTGGGCTCTATGGGAGTGTCCGCTCTTGCTGTATTCCTTTCTCTATGCGATTGCTTTCTACTTCGTTTGTTTGCAGCATCGGGTCGATGCTTTTTAAGAGGGTGATAACGAGACGTGTACTTATCTTCATCGGGCGACCACGTTTCGCCGCCTAGCACATTTTATCGCACGCCGCGGGACGCGCCTGCATGTATCCGAAGTTTCGGGAAAGTTATCAATGCTCTGTCCGCTGTCTGTTGTCACCGAATCTTATGTTATCTGATTTCATCGCCTGACGCAAATGGTGTAGAACGTTGTGGAAGGCACGTGGGTCCCAACGATTAGTCTGGAACATTCGACGACTGCTGTAAAAAAGCCGATGCGCTTCACCTGCTGATCAGATTTTCGATGATCGCAAACCGTTTTCGCCGCTATCGTTGTGCTATAAGTGTAGCCTGTTTTTGTGGGCACAGGTTCGCCCAATAAAAGTTAGTTTTGTCTTTCACAGTATTGCTACTGTGTTCTTCAACGTCACAACCACGTGAAAATGTTATTAGGTTCAAATAAACATAATCTGATATAAAATATGTACAATCCTCAGCTAGACCATATTCGAGTACTTTTTGCGCACCCTTGTGAAAAACTTCACTCTAATACAGAAATATGGGTGCAATAACATTATCACGACATACATAATAACATAACCCTTAATTGACATCAATTGACATTAGCATTAACACAGTCAATTAAACATGTCTTAAGCTGTACGCAATTCTGCACCCTTCCAGGAATGCCCCCTTTGTTTTTCCAGGAAACTTTCGCAGTCAGCTTCTTGGCCATGGCTCAAATATTTTTTTGTCCATTTATAGCCGCTGTCTACCCAGACAGTGCGATTTATTGCTGTGAATTTTTTATTCATACCGTTCGTCTTGGGGCGTAAGGGTGTGCGAACTCGAAGAAAGTTGAATCTTGAATTTATTACAAATACTTTGTAATGAATCATTGCTAAAGTACGCCTCACGTCTCCTACGAACTTTATTGAGAGGTAGGTTAACCGGATACGGCAGCCCTTTATTAAAGTACGTCCGGCGTTTCTCGCTGACTTCTATATGTTCCACGTTAGGATACGTCGGGCATAAGCACACTGAACAGCTACTGAATAAAGGGAAAATGAGACATCCACCTGTTCGTAGCAATTGCTACAAAGGAAACCCATACGGATTCCTCGAAAGAAAAGCCTCATAGTTGAAGAAAAATTCGTCCTGGTCCGGGACTCGAACCCGGGACCACCGCCTTTCCGGGGCAGCCGCTCTACCATCTGAGCTAACCAGGCGGCTAGCAGATGGCAGGGCGAGTGAGTCTAGTGTTATTCATTACTTCTCTCCACCTTGCGGGTTTCCACAGAACTATTACGTCAAACTGAACAGCTACATACGATCTTGCACTTTTTGTGGATAAACACGGGATGACGTGGTTTTCAGCACTACGAGCGCAGCCTAGTGGCACTGAAGAATCGTCGTGCGCATGTGTGACGAAATTTGCCTTCCTTCACGCGCATAACGCCACCGAAGCGCTCACATGCCGTGCCTTGACTGCGCGTCGCAGCTAACACATACGCCAAGCTACACGACTAAACGGCGCGTTCCTCAAATTGGTGGTCAGCACCAACTACCATACAGTATAACTTTCACTGTCATTGTAGCCCGCAAATTTATTCATACTGCTATTTTAGAAAGAGAGGGAGAAACAAGGTGCACGAAGAAACCTACACACCATTTTCTTCATTCAGTTCACGTTTGTAAATAGTTTAAGAACAGTTACAAATTTAATAGCTCCTTACTTGACGTAATTAACTCCTGCTTGCACCGGGTGTCAGGATTGGGGGCTCAATCCTATCGCTCGTGAGCCGTTGTCCAGATTGGAGTCTGGCATGAATTCGAAGGTAGCTGGCCCATGCCGTCGTCCAACTTATCCACGCTGAGTACGTTGATGAAGGGAAGTACTGCTTTTCATGGAGAACGAGGAATATGGGTTTATATACAGTATTTACATGCAGTTCATCAGTCTAGCATGACTGCGAGAGAAAGTACGTCAGTCTAACACGACTGCTTGAGAGAGTGGCTCAGTCTAACATGACTGCTTAAGAAGTTTATCGAGCATCCGCACAACAGCCGTTTATAAACACTCGGTCCTCCCCTGATTACAAGGTGGCGGAAATGTTCGCCCAGTCATCGTAAACATGTTGCCTCTCCACGGGACGGTTTACACCCCCACACACACGCACGCACACACACAGACAGATTCTCGGTCCGAAACCGACATCACACGAATTTCATAGAACTGCGAGCATTTCCATGACAGAGACTCAAAAGGCCCTTCCTGTACTTAGTAGGTACGACTAACTGATCTAATATCCTGCCCTTTCGATCTCTCTAGTGCCGATACAACAATCTTCCTCTCTCATGTAGCGTCACGTTGCGCCTAGCAATGCCTTCTTTAGCTGTGTCATGTAATTTAGCTAAGCTCTCATCATTCTTTTGCTGAGCTGCCAGTGACTCTCTATCCACACGTAAGAGCTGATCAAAGTTCTTTGAGGGCGGTGATAATAACGAACCTGTCTCGCTTGTGGGTGTGTCACCTTGTTCTTCCTGCAGGCTTGAACTTTGACACTCTAGTGTTACGCTCTCATTGAGCTGGTCAGCTGGCAGGCTCTCGTCAATTGTTTTCTTGTCCTTCGGGCCTAGCTCGGATTCGGATATTGAAGTTATCCCCTTTTCTGCTTCCGCAGGAGCAGCTTGTGCATTTTCAACCGAAAGCGGCGCGATTTTATGAGTTTGGCCTCGCGTCAATGCCTGTACTATGCCCTCTCCCAGTTTAAGCCCCTTTTCATGCAGTAACTGATTAGAACGATTCGAAAAAATGTAAGGGTACTGTAAGGGTGGTGACAAAAATGTGAAAAATGCAGCCTCGGTCACTAGATCCCCGAATGGTCCACTCATTTTGACTTTGGCCATGGGCAGACACACACTGTGTCCTTCTACAGCCTGTTTGATCCATGCTACTTCTCCGCTGAAGTCATCTACCATCACGTAAGATGGATGGACAATGTCCTTCGTGGCGGCACTGTCTCTTAGCACTCGGCATGGTTTGTCATTAACTTGCAGGTCGTGAAGATACAGGCTTAAAAGTTCCATATTCTCGTCTTTTTCCTCTACATAGGAAAAAAACTACGCTAGGCTTCCCGCAGTTTACAGCTATATGTCCCAGTTTGTGGCATTTATAACAGCGGATTAGCTGTTATAAATGCCACATGTTACACATAAATGCCACATGTTATTCCCCGTTAAGTTTCTCCTCGCTCTTTTGTGCGGACTTTTCCTCCACGACTACAGGCACCGATCGTCTAGTCTGCGGATCATTTTTAAACGGAAATTGTTTCCGGGATCCATTTCAACCGTCCCAATTTCCGTCTTCGACGTTCAACTTTCTACGGGTTGCGTACTCTTCGGCTAATTCAGCCGCCCTTTCCACAGTGTTTATTTACATTCCCTCTGTCTTGCACCCACAATTTCACAGCTTGGGGGATGATTTTGCAAAACTGCTCTAGACACAAGCATTCAATGATCATGTCTCTGCTGTCGTACGCTTCCGAGCTTTTCAGCCACTCGACTAGGTTGGCCTTTAAGCCGTATGCAAACTCCGTATACCCCTCGCTATCTTTCTTGCCTGTGCTTCTAAATCTTTGCCGAAAAGCTTCGGCTGAAAGGCGGTATTTCTTCAGAAGGCTCGCATTGACCTTCGCATAATCATATCCATCTTCTGCACTGAGTCCTGCGATTACCTCTGCAGCCTCACATGGCAACGTAGACTGCAACCGCTGTGGCCATGTACTCGGACCGAAGTTCATCTTCTCGCACGAGCTTTCAAAATTGCTTAGGAACCAGCCTATGTCAGTCCCGACCTCAAATGGCCTTAGTAGCATGTCCATGCGGTATGATTCCACCTCACTTGATCGTCCCAGAGCCCTTTCACTTCCTTGAGAGAACTCCAAACGTTTGCTTTCAAGTTCAAGTTGCATTTTTCTTAACTCGTGATCTTTATCGCGTTCCTCTCTCTCTTGTTCTTTTCTATCTCGTTCTTCTCTCTTTTTCAGAAGTTCAAACCCCATTTCAATTTCTTCCTCACTGGCCTGTTCGGAAGTTAGCTGCAATAATTCCGATTTTAGCATTTCCTTGCGTACATCTAGGCCCAGTTCCTCACCAACAATCAACAGCTCGTCTCTCAGCAGTGTCCTTAACTCTATGATCGCTGCTTTACTGCCTTGGTCCTGCTCGCTAAATCTAGCTAGGAAAACACAACCTAGGTAACAGTCAGCAATCTAACTTCCCTACTGTTCTAAACAGAACAACACCAAAATGAAGCCTAGAGAGTCAAAGCAAGAACCAAGCACTCACCGCAGACACAGCACCACGTCGCAAAGTCCATCCCACCGCTGCCACCAGTTGTCAGGATTTGGGGCTCAATGCCACCGCTCGTGACCCGTTGTCAAGATTGAATCCGGCATGAATTCGAAGGTAGCTGGCCCATGTCGTCATCCAACTTATCCACGCTGATGACGTTGATGAAGGGAAGTAGTGCTTCTCATCGAGAATGAGGTATATGGGTTTATTTACAGTATATACAAGCAGTTATCAGCCTAGCATGACTGCGAGAGAAAGTACGTCAGTCTAACACGACTGCTTGAGAGAGTGTCTCAGTCTAACATAACTGCTTAAGAAAGTGTATTGAGAGTCCGCACAACAGTCGTTTATAAACACTCGGTCCTCCTCTGATTCCAAGGTGGCGGAAACGTTCGTCCAGTCATCGTAAACACGCCGCCTCTCCGCGGGACGGTTTACACTCACGCACGCAGACACACCCACACACAGGTTCTCGGTCCGAAGCCGACATCACACGAATTTCTTAGAACTCGGAGCTGACCCTCGCAGTGCGTCCGGGTAGCCATTATCTTGCGTCTTGGTTGGCGTGTGGGAAGAGGTCTCCGACGACGTTCCTGCGGCAGCTCCCCCACTCATAGCAGATCTGGTCCGCGTTGGTGGATTCGGTAACAAAAGTTGGCCCGCCGAACTCATTTAGTCACAACGGCGACGAGGCTAGAGGGTAACGGTGGGGGTTTCAGCACAAAGCCTGCTTCGTCAAACGCATCCTAGCTGAAGCGACGGTGAGTGGAGGACGCGCGTATTGTTCCCGGCACAAAGTCGACTTATTCACGCCGGGGCTAGAGGTTGGCGGTGGTGCTCCAGGAAAAGATGACGCCCGCAGTCGCAACTGGTTGGCAAAACTTGCACTGCAGCTGGCCGTTCTTAACACGGGATACTCGGAAAAGCTTTCTGCAGCCGGAACCTTTTGTGCCGTTTTACACGGGAGTAAAATGCACACAAAATAAAAGGACCAAGTTATGTCTGCTCTCCGATTTCCCTGGTGTTCACGAACAAATGTTTACCTCTAGAATGCAATGGTAGAAGAAATTGACGTTCCACTGCGGCTCCTTCATGCACCTCGATGTACATTTTCCTGAGGCTAATGTTTCGTTTCTCGGCCTTAAAACTGGATGTATCAGACGACGAGCGCGATGACGTGAAGTCATGCGCGCGAAGTAAATATTCCTTTATGCTGCAGCCACTAAGCATGCGTAAAACTTTTGCGGTACCACCATTAGACTGCATTGACAGTAGCGAATGTCACAGAGTCCCGTGTCCATGCTCAAGAAGATCAAGATTGTACATGTTTCCCTCACGTCAGCGCTTATTTTGTGTATGTGTTACAGTTTGTTGTGGAGTAGCGTGGCTGTGATAACACAGCCCGAGCCGATGGGCGTTCTCATCATTTCTGTAACTTCCGCACCTGCTTCCATTGGGCGGTGATGCGTGCTTCCAGAGAAAAACAAAACGCATTCCATCCTGTGCTGCTCGATGGTATATTATGGCAACGTAGCTATTCGAAAATAGAGCAATGCTGCAATTACGCGTCGCTACCAATCGGCTAAGAGATTAGTGTAAATCCGTTCGCGCTGCAGTATTTTACAATTATGAAGATGTCGAACCCGAAACTGCAATACACCAGTTAACATAATGGTTGACTAATGAAAGCAGATTAGCGCTACTCTTTGTGCAGTTAGCGCTACTCACCACTGTTCAAGTCGTCTTTGTTTTCGTTCGCGAACAGGTGCGAATGATCCGACTTTCCATTCCCAATGTGGTTCAAAGCATTTTTTTTCTCGACGCTTCTTCAAGAGACTGCTTTATTCAGACAGCTAGACAGATCACTAATGGAAGCTTAAAAATTGATAGCGCTAGTTACGTTGTCGTATAAGATGCCGATGCTCTGCACACGTTTGAATGCTAATTTCGGTTGTGGCAGTAGAAGATAAAACTGTTTAGTTCAAAAATCACAGGGTTCAATGTGCCAAAACCACGTTCTCAAAATGGGGAACGCCATAGTAGGTGACTGCAGAATAGTACGGAGCACCTGGAGTTATTTACCGTGCACCTAAATCTAAGTAGATGTTCTTTTATCATTTCGCCCCAGTAGATATGCGGCCGCCGTGCCCGGGATTTGATCCTGTGATTTCATGATTAGCAGCCCAACATCATAGCAACTATGTAGCCACGGCGGCTGAATTCCTACCTTGATCTTGCTTTGTCTAGTTAAAGCACCGAATGCTATTTAGATGCTGTTCTGCGAAAACGTGATGGAGAATAGACGTTGACTACCTCCATTTGATAGTAACCAGTGTCAACGCCGCTCAAGGCTCGCTGTTTACAAAAGATGCAGTGCTTGTTTGTGTGAAATATGGTTCAAAACAGAGGTTGGAGTAAAATGTACATAATACGACCCAGAAGTGTTTTAGAAAGATCAGGGCCATCAGGGCCATCAGGGAGGAAGTTCCTTCGGTACAGAATGCCGCCCTGGATGACATATCGGCGAACGGATGCGTCGGTAGGTGTAGAGCGCAGACGCTCGATAAGTACTCTCAGCGATAGGTCTCGGTACTGCTCATCGGCGATTTGAGCGAAGGCAGACACAGAGGAAATGCCGTCGGCAGCACTACTGTCAGGCTTGTCTACCGGGTAGCGATACAGGCAGTCAGCGTCCTTGTGTAGCCGGCCAGATTTGTAGGTGACAGAGAACGAATATTCTTGGAGTCGTAAGGCCCAGCGACCAAGTCTTCCTGTAGGGTCTTTCAATGAGCATAACCAGCAAAGCGCATGACGGTCTGTGACAACGGAAAAGGGTCGGCCATATAAGTATGGGCAGAACTTCACAACCACCCAAACTAGGGCCAGGCATTCACGCTCAGTGATGGAATAGTTGCGCTCCGCGGGTGAGAGGAGCCTGCTGGCGTAAGCGATAACACGGTCATGGCCACGCTGGCGCTGTGCCAGTACTGCGCCATTTCCCTGACCGCTGGCATCAGTACGGACTTCGGTAGGCGCAGAAGGATCGAAATGGGCCAGAACGGCAGGCGTTGTGAGAAGGTAGATTAGAAGCGAGAATGCAGAGGCCTCCTTATCGCCCCACTGGAAAGGGGCGTCTTTTTTCAAAAGCTCGGTTAGTGGTCGTGCTATGGCCATGAAAGTTTTCACGAAACGGCGGAAGTACGAGCAAAGGCCGATAAAGCTGCGCACATGCTTGACACACTTTGTAACAGGGAAGTGCGTAACAACATGGATCTTGCCTGGGCCCGGTTGCACTGCGCTCACGTCAACGAGATGTCCAAGGACGGTAATCTGGCGACGGCCGAATTGGCACTTCAATGCGTTGAGTTGCAGACCGGCTCATCGAAAAACGTCCAGAACTGCTGAGAGGCGCTCGAGGTGCGTAGAGAATGTTGGTAGAATAATATAACGTCATCCAAGTAGCACAGGCACGTGGAACATTTACAACCATGAAGAAGGGAGTCCATCATGGGTTCAAAAGTGGCAGGAGCGTTACATAGACCGAACGGCATCACTTTGAATTGATAAAGACCGTCGGGTGTTACGAAGGCAGTCTTCTCACGGTCGAGATCGTCCACGGCAATCTGCCAATAGCCGGAGCGAAGGTCAATAGAGGAGAAATAGCGAGCACAGTGGAGGCAGTCAAGGGCGTCATTAATGCGAGGTAGGGGATACACGTCCTTTTGGGTAACCCTGTTAAGGTGCCGATAATCCACGCAAAAGCGCCATGAGCTATCCTTCTTTTTTTACCAGCACCACAGGTGACGCCCATGGACTACATGACGGTTCAATAATGTTCTTGGCAAGCATTTTGCGAACTTCGGTGTGAATAACTTGACGCTCAGCCGGTGATACTCGATACGGGCGGCGATGAATAGGAGGGGCATCGCCGGTATTAATGCCATGTTTCACAGCTGTTGTTTGGACCAAAGGACGATCGTTAAAGTCAAAAGTCACTTGGTATGAAATTAAAACGCGGTAGAGCGCACGAGTGTGATCGGACGGCATGTCGGGTGCAATCATTTTCTGTAAGTTGGCGATAGTACAAGTTGCCGTCTGCGATGGTAGAGGAGGATCGGCTGAATTGTCATATACTGAAATCGAAGCTACAGAGTGATTTTCGAATGACGAAAGTTGGGCCAGAGACATCCCGCGTAGCAGCACTTGTGTCGTCAAGCCAAAATTGACCACTAGCAGGCAGACGCAATTCGCCGTAATAGATAAAACTGTATGAGGTACTGTGATCCCGTGTGTAAGGACGACGTCTTGCATAGGAGCCGCGACGTAGTGACCGTCGGGGACTGGTGGGGATGACACGAAGTCAACGTAGGTCAGTGCCGAAGGTGGCAAGCGAACGAAGTCGATGGAAGTGAGGCGAGTAGGGTGTTGTTCAGCGGGATCCAGAACAGGCAGGCCGAGGCGGAGAGTACTGGCGGAGCAATCGGTGAGAGCAGAATGTGTGGAGAGGAAGTCTAAGCCGAGGATGATGTCGTGGGAACAGTGAGCGATGACTGTGAATAGCACGGTAGTGGAGCAATCGGCGAAGGAGACGCGGGCGGCACACACACCAATTACAGGGGCTGTTCCGCCATCGGCGAGACGGACAACAGGCGTCGTGGCGGGCGTGATTATTTTCCTCAGCCGGTTACGAAGGTCAGCGCTCATTACCGACAAATGCGCCCCAGTGTCCATGAGAGCTGATACAGGAACACCTTCGACTTGCACGTTAAGACGGTTCAGATGAGTGGGCAACGTCAGGAAAGGATTTGGCGGCGTAGGGAGCAATGTAGCGTCACCTCCAGGCGCTGCATCGTCTAGTTTTCCGGCTGGGAACGGCGTCCGAAAGGAGTCGGCGAATAGGAGTGACGGGGCTGGGGGGAGCGAGATTGTCGTCGTTGGGGCGAAGGCGAACGAGAATAGGGGCGCTTCGGCGCAGGAGAATCGGTGGCGGCATTATCTGAGCGGGCAGCATAGGGACGAGAAAGGACACCAAGGGGGCGAGAGTAGGCAGTATATGTAGACTGGTTCGGGGAACTCCAGCGACTGGGACAGTGCCGAGAAATGTGCCCAATTCGATGGCAGTGAAAACAAATTGGCTTGTCGTCTGCAGTGCGCCATTCGGAGGGGTTGCGGAAACGTGGTGGGTGAGAAGGTGCGGGATGGGGTGGAATTGAAGAAGCCGGGTGGGTATCACGGCGATGGGCTGAGCAGATGGTGTGAATACCCATGTTGGAGAACTCCTGGCGGACAAGTGCCTGGATCAGGGAAACAGTGACTGCAGGTGCATTGGAGGGGCTGGAGTCGAAGGCAGCCGGATAGGCGGCCTCGATCTCACGCCAGACAATCCTGGTAACATCGGCAGTGTTGTTGGAACGAGGGGCGTCAGCACAGGAAGATGTCGCTGGGGTGTTGGGCAGACGGGCAAACTGTTGGTCGATAAGTCGGCTTTTAGCGAGTTCCAGGTGGCGGCACTCTTATATAACTGCATCGACCGTTGCCACGTTCTTAAATGCGAGCAAGTTGAAGGCGTCATCGGCGATGCCTTTGAGGATGTGGGAGACCTTGTCGGACTCAGTCATGTGTGCTTCAACTTTGCGGCATAGAGCCAAGACGTCCTGAATGTACGTGACGCGGGGCTCCGTTGACGTCTGCACACGACCGGAAAGCGCCTTCTGCGCGGCAAGTTGGTGACCGTAGGGGTTGCCGAACAAGTCTCGGAGCTTTTCCTTAAGTGAATCCCAACTGGTGAGTTCATCTACGTGCGTCCGATACCAAACTCTAGGTGTGCCACTGAGGTAAAAGACTACGTTAGCGAGCATGATAGTAGGGTCCCACCGGTTATTGCGGCTGACGTGTTCATACAGGCTGATCCAGTCCTCGACGTCTTCCCCATCTTTTGCCGAGAATACGCCAGGATCACGGGGAACGGGGAGAGTGATGTCGGTCGTCGAAGTGGCAGCAGGTGTCGGAGCCGGCGGAGTCGAGTTGTCGTCGCCGGGAGCCATGAAGGAAGGCTCGACGTACCATCCACTGCGAAGCTCCGTGACGAGGTACAGGGAACGTCCACCTCCACCAGATATGTTACGTAGGAAGACACCGACGAAAAGCTATTTACAAGTATATTTAAAGGCAATACGCCGCAGCTGTCCAAGAGGCAACAGCGCGCGCTAGCTTCCAATCGTCGTCGTCGTCTTCTTACTGCTCGTCTTTTCGTCATTGGAAATACTATCCCGTAGCAATACATAAGGACTAAAATATGACAATGACAAGTGAGGTATTTTATGACCATAAAATATATCTTATGAAGTAATCATAAGATAAAAGTGTAAGAATATGCAAGAAGTAGCACTAATCCCTCACCTGGGCCCTTGCGCGCAAGGGCAGAGAATTACGTGCTCTAAATAATATTATCACAGCGTCAGTCTCTGATAAGACGCTGTGCAAGGGATCGCTTGCGTGCTAAGACAACGTGCGGGCCATAGTCTGGGAATATTGCTGGATGTAGCGAAACTTGTGTCTGGTGCACTAAAAACTGAAAGGTTTTTGTCTGTGAGCATCTAATTCACGATATTCCAACAACATGTCATAGATAGGTGGCTTATTGTCAGTGAACATGTACGTGTGTGAGCCATGCGCATGGGTGATTTTAGGTCGACAGATGATGATCTCTGTTCCTCGCATCTTTGAAATGGGTGGCCGATTTCATAACTGTGGTTGAATGACATGCATTTTATTAGATAATCCAGTATCCCGTGAGCACTGCCAATAGTTCCTATGGTTTTTGTGTAGAAAAAAAATTATGGGGTTTTACGTGCGAAAACCACTTTGTGAGTAGAAGCACGCCGTAGTGGAAGACTCCGGAAATTTCGACCACATGGGGTTCTTTAACGTGCACCTAAATCTAAGTACACGGGCGTTTTCGCATTTCGTCCCCATCGAAATGCGGACGCTGTGGCCGGGATTCGATCGCATACGACAAGCATTGCCAGATACTGACTAGGAGCTTGTGACTATCGTTGAAAAGAAAGGGCTACAATCAGTGCATTTTACCGGTGCTAAAATGTGGGGCAGAAAACTGGAAGTTGGCAAAGAAGCTCGAGAACGACTTGAGGACCGCGCAAAGAGCGATGGAACGAAAATGTTAAGCGCAACGCTAAGACGCAGGAAGAGAGTGGACGGCTCATGGAATGCGCAGGATGTATAACCGGTGGACCATTAGAGTTACAGAATGTATGCCAAGAGAAGGCAAGCGCAGTCGAGAACGGCAGAAAATTAGGTGGGTGATGAAATTAGGAAATGCGCCTGCACAAGCTGGAATCAGTTGGTGCAGGACTGCAGATCGCAGGGAAAGCCTTCATCCTACAGTGACAAAAATATACTGATGATGATGAAGATGTAGATAACGACTTTTTGTCTGTTGGTTATCAAAATATGTTTAAGAGCCGACAGAACTGCCTGTGCCTCAGCCGTAACGATATTCGTCTCGTAGTGAAGAATGTCAGATTTCGAGAAACATAGTCCAAGTGCTCCATAAGACAACCGGCGTGTGATTTTGGTGCGCAATGTGATACCCCGGGCATGAGAAATTATCTTGAAGTTACGGAGTGTGGTTCTAAATATTGACGCTTGTACTTGTTTACCTTTATTGGGTGACCATGTTTCACCGCTTAACAAATGGTATCGCACGGCGCAGGATGCGCCTGCATGTATCGGAAATTTCTCAATAGTTATCGATAGTGCTATCCGTTGTCTGTTGTCGTCGAACCTTATGTAATCTGTTTTATGTGCGACGAGAGGTTTGTGGAACTTTCGGGAAGAGACGCGTGAACCAGCGATTACTCTGGAACCTTCGATGACTGATGTATAAAATAGTCCACGTTGTGCGACTTAAGCTGTTTTACCATCGCTAATGAACTTTGGAACTTTGCGTAGCTGAACCTTTGGACTTTCTTTTTTTTGGACTATGTTACTTTGGACTTTGTTTCTTTTCGTTGTTTTGTTAGTTTTATTAAGTGTCCTTTTGTGTTTCGCTCGCTTCAGTTTGTGGCATCGGGACGATGCTTTTTAAGAGGGGGGATATAGACACGTGTACTTGTTTACCTTTATCGGGTGAGCGCATCTCACCATCTAACAAATATATAGTTTTAGCTGGGCGTTCTTACGGCATGCGGGGCGGAGCGGACGAGCGGATACACCAGCGGAGAGGGGCGCGAGAAAATAGTTTTAGCCAGGTGGATCGCCCGTCTTCACGAGCGGAGTAGAGTCGCTTGCTCTTCTGCGCCACCTATCGGTAACAATTCGAGGTAGAGTGAAAAGAATATCAACTAAGCTTGCTAATAATGCGGTGACACTGTTTAGTAAAGGTAAGTTCTCTGTATTTAGTGAATTATTTGCTAAGTGTTGCGTTTTAGATGCACAAAAGAGCAGTATGGTAAACACACGCTTAGGCAAAGTTACACCCTTTGGCGTGCCCCTTCTGCCACACAAAAATAATCGTTATCTGCCTTGATGCGTTTCCTTTCTTTAACGCTGCGAGTCAGGAACTTTCCTGTAACGAACGGCACGCGCGTTATCAGAAGGGGCACTCCAAAGGGTGTAAACTGTTCTATGCTGATAACGCGCCTGCCCTTCGTTACTGGAAAGTTCCGGGCTCGCAGCGGTAAAGAGAGGAAACGCATCAAGGCAGATAACGATTATTGTTGTGTGGCAGAAGGGGCAAGCCAAAGGGTGTAACTTTGCCTAAGAGTGCAGAATATGTTTGCCAGTGCTAGCCAAGTGAAGCCAAAACAAAACAAGTAGGCTGTTTTGGCGCCCATTCGCGACTTTGTGGCTGCCGCTGCTGTTTGCATCATGCCGAAGAGCATACTACAGGACCCCGCTGCTGCTTTCGCAAATGATCTGGACCGAGATTTTAGAAGCCTGGAGGTATTTGGCGAGACAAGACGTGAGCCGCTTTCAGTGCACGGACTTTTGAACCTCGATGCTATGGACGATTGCGTCTTTAGGACGTATTTTCGTTTGTAGAAGGAGCGTAGGCAGACTTCAGTGGGCCTTGCGCATACCCGATAAGGTCATAACTGCGCAAAGGGTTCCGGTTCCTGGAGATGAAGCCCTCTGCATTACCCTACGACGGCTGGCATATCCCAACCGTCTGTGTGATCTTGAAGATCTTTTCGGGCGGCACAGTTCAATGATGTCATCACTGGCAAAGTTCTGCGCCACATCGACGAGTGGTTTTTTCACTTGCTCGACGATGTAAATCACCATTCTTGGCACAATCTCGACAGGCTGGAGATATTTTTGCAGGTAAGTCGCAATTACAGCAGAATCAAACGTCAAGGTTGTCAAAATTTGCAATTACAAATTTACACTTAAAATTTCACTTAAAATTTTCAGGCCGTTCATGCCAACGTCGCCCCGCTGAAACACTGTTGTGGGTTCATCGACGGGGCAGTAGGGGCAATATGCCGGCCATGAAGAAATGCGAAACTTTATTTTAGTAGGCACAAGCGGTTTTCTGCCTTGAAATACCAATCCCCAATGTGCCCGAACGGAATCATTTGTCAGTTGGATGGATCATACCCGGGCAGCAAGCATGACACTCTTTAGCAATAACGAACAGTTGAAATCAAGGAAGAGTGTTACGTGCAATAATACGATGCTGAACATTGTTTTCTCCTCCCATATATACCAGCTGCTTCTAAACGAGTGCTGATGGTTTATAATTCCCTTCTACTTTCAGGTAACTTCGTAATTAGCAACGTATATTAGAAATTAGAAAGGCTCGTTCAAAAGCGTAACTTCTGCATTAATGGTGACCCCACCTACCCGCTGCGACCTCTTATGCTGAAGCCATATGGTGGTGTGTCCCTCACACCGGAACAGTGCGCGTTCAACAAAGGTATGAGCAGTGTAAGGCAAGCCGTGGAGCGGGGATTCGGATAAATTGCAGGACTGCTTGCCTTTGTTGACTTTAAGAAAAACCAAAAGCTATACAGCCAGAACGTGCCGCGTATGTATAAAGCTAGTGCGCTTTTGGCAAATTTCATATATGTTTGCATGGCGCCTAGGTATCACATTACCCGCCGTGGTTGCTCAGTGGCTATGGTGTTGGGCTGCTGAGCACGAGGTCGCGGGATCGAATCCCGGCCACGGCGGCCGCATTTCGATGGGGGCGAAATGCGAAAACACCCGTGTGCTTAGATTTAGGTGCACGTTAAAGAACCCCAGGTGGTCAAAATTTCCGGAGTCCTCCACTACGGCGTGCCTCATAATCAGAAAGTGGTTTTGGCACGTAAAACCCCAAATATTATTATTATTAGGTATCACATTACTTCGGCCTTAATCCACCAGATCTTGAAACTTACTCCTTTGTAGTTTTGCCATTCACACATCTTTCTGAAATGTGTTTTATTCAAGCACAACATGCACAACCTTTTACCAGGACAGTTTACTGGGTACTCATGTCATGCGCGATTTGCGCTGAGGAAATCGAAGATTGCTTGAGTCTGTTCGTTGAACATCCTCTCTATGTTCTCAAGCAGCTTCTCATGTTCTCTATTATAACGTGTCACTTCAAGCTCATGCTTTCTCTCCTCCAAGTCCAACCTGCGCTCCTCTAGAGCAAGACGCCGCGCTTCATTTTCAATTTCTTGCGTTTTTATGCGTAGCGCATAGTCGTTTATTCCTAGCATAGTGATCAGCTGAAGCCCGGTGCTCTGTAATCCCCGGGTCTCTGCAAAAACAGAAAGCAGTTTTTTATCAACCTTAAATTAAGTTGAGCTTCTCCACTGGATCAAAATAGTCACAAATACATGTTTTTATCAGATGTAGTCGGTTGACATGTGATGTTCGCCCGTAACCGGGACTTTGTATGCAGAACGGGTACCATAATATGTACACGTTGCATCAAAAATAAAAAGGACTGTTGCGAGGACAGTAAACAGTTTATGTGCTCCTGTGTTCCTGTGTTCCTGCTTGTGAGACATTTTTCTTGTGTCTAACAGAGTTCCTCTTGCAGTGGAGCATGTGTACTAATTGACAGTATATTAATGAAGGCATCATTTCTTTCGGTGGGGTTTTCAGGTCCCATACACGCCAGATTTCAAAGTACAGGCGGAAAGAGGAATTTCTTGACCGTGTGAAAGACAATGACGATTGCTTTTTTTTATCCACCATGCATGTCAAGACCACAATGGGGCAGGAAAAAGATAAACGCGCGTTCGTTGATCGGTGGTATGTTAGAGTTATGTGACTTCTAAAAAGTACAGTGAATATGTTCAATCTGAGTGGCACAAAGATTTTTGTGTTGGTGGCGCACTGAATGAAAAATTCACGGGTGGTGTTTAATCATGACTTCATATATCCTGTGATACCATCGTAACACATGCTAGGTCGTAGCTGCCCTGGCAATACATAATTAGCCTTGATAGTCATTTTAGAAGAATATTAGGCTATATAAAAATTATAACCTTACTGAATCTATATAATAACTAATTATATGGTACATTACACATTAATGAAGCGCTGCATAGGAGTCATCATAAAGCTCCTTGTACAGTGGTGCATTGCGACCAATCGATAATTCTGCTGTCCCCTGCCAAGATGATGTACACTTGCTAAGTTCTGGTACAGCCGCACATCAAACTACCATAGAACGGCGTTTCAACTCAGTTAATCCTTACTGTTTGCAAAGTTAAAATATTCCTTCAAATACTACCTCTAGTGGTGGCGGGAAGAACTTGTCGCCTAGCTGCAGGCTGGCGCTCTCCTTTTTGTTCCGTTGCATTTGTGGACTGGGGCTGCGTTCGCCCGGCGGGGATGAGTTGCTGCTCTGGACTCATATTTGCAGAGTGCTGGTTGTGCACTTGTCCCTGCAGATGTTACTCAGAACAGTCGCCACAACCAGCAGCAGCTGCAGCAGCCGAGGTCTCTGTAGGACCCGGCTCGTACATATTGAGGAGCAGCTGAGCAGCCGTGGATCGTGGTTCTAACGTGTAAAGAAAGGTTGACACAAAAATGTAGCAGTCTTCCTAGGAGTCGCTTTTCATTCGCACAGATAAGCAATGTATATCGTCTGTTAATTCTTACAAACATCAGCATTTGTACAATTAAGTGAGCCCCCATTAACATCAGCATTATGGTTGGCAATAGTCGCCCTTCGCTTTGCGAACTCCTGACGTATTGTTTTACCATCAGGTATTAAGCATGCTAAGTTCCCTTCAAATGAATCCACGGAACTAAATTATTTATCAGGCTTAAGTGCTAACTAAGCTGAAGCGTGGCCTGGATCTAAGTGTTCAAAGCCATGCCCGTCCCGGGCGCGCCTTCACACTAAAGTATAAGGCAAATCGCTCATATGACCAAATAGATCTCTATCATGTCAATCAAGAACTCCCGCCAAAGAGCTCATGTCGCAGTAACGCTTGGAGAATTTTAACGCAAAATGAAGTGATGAGGCGTGTTTACTGGGTCGAATTTTTGAACAGCGATCTAGCGGGCACTAGCGGGAAATTCTAGCGGGAATCTAGCGGAAAGTTTCCTTGAAGCCAGTGGAATACCATTTTTTAATGAACACAATTTAACTGATCGAGTGCGCAGCTAAACTCAGCGCCTTTCAAAAGAGACTAAAAAGAAAAAGCGAATCAGCCTAGGCTGCTACAGCATGGAGCAACACGTGAGTGGGGCTTTTCATTCCTGCTGCTACATCATCGAGAAATGTATTTTTTTAGCACTCATCTGAGGCCGGCCGCGCGGCACTGACGGTGATCGACTCGGTTTGGAAAGACTGCATAAGCTTTCTCTCATTTCGCGTCCATTTCATTTCGATGTTTGTAGTTTTATTTATGAGCCATTATCGACAGCAAGCGAACTGAAAAATTCAACGTAGTTTGATTTGCCAATTTTTGCGCGGGTAAGGACGTTCACAGTAATGAAGAGTGAAGTGAGATCTAAAGACTTAATATGAAAGGCTCAGGCACTCGACTGCTCTGACTGATCGAACTTATTTACGGTGCATAGAATACCCATAACAATTACCTCTCATAAGCGCTTTCATATTTCAGCAGAGAAAATCAAAAGCTACAAGATGCAAGGTGAGACGCACACATGGTAATACTTACCATGCGTTGATTTAGTTTCGCAACTTCAGTAGGCAGCCACGTTAGGATTACTGCTGCAGCCAGTCGCTTCCTGCAGCAACTTCGCACCTTCCCGCGGATCCATCAGGGACACGGAAGCTGAACACTCAGGTGTTGCGGGCCGTTTCTGTTCATAATGCCCCCACTTCTTGAGGTTATCCTCGGCTCATAATTTATTGTCCTAACGTAGTCGGAGAGGTCTTGAAGAATTTGTTCCTTCACTGCGTATGCTCTTCAGTACCAGTCCTGATTATTGTGAAAGGAGAATGCACGTCAATTAATGACTGCCTATCAGTGCGCCCGGCGTTTTAGTTGTGCAGAATTAAAACTCACCTTTTAAGGTTCTTGGCGTCCTGCTGTCGCCAGTATCCGATTAGTAAATCCACGCGGTCTTTTGCTCCGCGCAGCGTAGGTTCGCGGCCCACCGCGTGGTTCACGATGCGCACAACTTCCATCCATTTATGCTCATCTCCAAACGGCCTCGTCGCTGCCATCTAACGCAAAAGACACAAGTCTTCCTTAGCTGTGAAAGACATCCGGGCTTTCTTAACTTGTAAACGGGCCTGAGCCGTGGTCGCCGTCAACAACGCAGCAGCGCGGGTGCTTGTGTTGACGGCTGACATCTTGAATACCCATACACGCCCGCTTTCTCCTACGCAAGCCCGCGCGCTGCCTATCACTCCGCTGGAGAGGGCTTCCCAGCGGGCGTAAGCTTCGCTCCGTAAAAACGCTGGCCGGCCCAGCGACGTGCGCAGTGGCGTCTGCGCTCGTCAGCTCTGCTGGCTGTAAAAACGCTCAAGCTAAAGCTCTCTAATGATATCGCACAGCGCAGGACGCGCTAGCATGTTTCGGAAGTTTCTCAAAATTTATCAATGGTCCTATCCGTTGTATTTTCTCACCGAACTTTGTGTAATTTGATTTCTTCGTGCGACGCGAATGATGAACTTTCTGAAAGACACGCGGGTCCCAGCGATAACTCTGAAACCTTCACTGACTGATGTCTAAAAGCCGAGGCGCTCGACCCGCTAATCAAATTTTCGACGATCACCGAGTGTGTTTGCCGCTATCGGTGTTCTTTGATTGTAGCCTGCTTTTGAGGGCACAAGTTCACCCAATAAAACGCTAGTTTCGTTAGTCACAGTTTTGCTGCCTTCTTCCACATAACTACTACGTCACAGTATCAGTACCTCAAGACCAAGGTGATTGAGAGATCCATGCCATCGGAATGCAACCACCTCTAGCAGCTCCTTGCCGAGGAGGACCTTACCAAGCCAGGAAGTGCCCACCGCCCTGTTCGGGGCCGGGAAATGCCCGCCGGGATCATTGACAGCAGCATGTGGTCTCACTTGTCGTCCAAGCAGCCTTTTTATGGCAACCTATAGTTCTCGCGCACCGGGTTCCTTATACACACGGACGACGAAATCAGCGTTATTTTCACGACTATGGCTGAACGTTCTAGATAGGCTTCGGCCTTCGCCGCTTTTTTCGATATGTCTTCGTCATCGCAGACGTGGTTCACCCGATCATTGGCTCGGACTTCCATTCCTACTTCAACTTTGACGTCAGCGTGTGGCATGGTTGCCTCACAGACGGTCTGACTCGCCTCTCCATCTTTGGAGTCCTGTCCGACTTTGCCCCCTATGTGCATCCGCAGGCTGATACCTTCCTCTCCGTTCGGAAACATCTTGGCGGATTTTAAGAAGTTAACAAAATCATGCAGCCTCAGTCAGCCGCCTAAAGATACGGTGACACACCCCATCGTCATCTGTAGTCCAACAGCAGCTGCTCGACTACGCCCCTTGTTTGGGTCTGTCTAGCTATTGCGAAATGGGAGTTCGACCACAGGCTGCAGCTCAATGTTACTCACTGAACACGAGATGTTTTGAAGACGTCTTGGGCCAGCCAAAAAGAACCAAAACGTCTACAACTGTTTAGGACGGCTACAAGACGTCCTTTTGCGCACGTCTAGAAGAAGTTCTGCGAAAAACGGCTAGGAGACGTCTTGTTAAGATGTCTTCTGCGCACATCTTTCTATGATGTCTGTAAAACGTAGTCTGAAGATGGCTTGAGAACGTTTTGCATAAACGTATGGAATGTGTATGTGCTAATCTGTTCTTGGATATGTCCTAAAAGAGATTTCACTGCTTTGCGCTGCTTACATAGCTGTTACATATCCCAAAAATGACTATACTTAGTATACATGCGTGCGTTTCTTCGCACCCTGTGATAGCGTCTACACGTACGTTACGTAAGAATGCATAGATAGAGCGTAAAATTAATCGCGTTAAACTCTACTGACAACGTTACGTGCATAGGTCAATATCAGTCAAAACTTTAGTAAATACGCAATTTTCATAATAAATACAAGGACGCGCGTAAACGCACGTGAAACTCCAACACACGGTCGCGAATAACGCTCTGTACACAGTTCGACGCATAGCTATCGCAGTGTATGAATGATTTTTTTAGAAAGAGACCTATAAGTGGCTGGCTTTATTGTTTGTATTTTCAAAGCGTGAAATAATTCTATATCGATGCTCTACCACCATTTGTTGACACTGCAGCTCTTGCTGCACGAAGCTCAAGAATACACACAGACCTGGATATATATCGCAGCATTTTTTTCATGTCGCCCGAAGTGGCGCCATGCCCGAGCCTGGCGCCAACTTCTATTGGCGAGATATGCGCACTTTTTTGCGTGACAATGTGCGGGCTTTGCCTTTGCGTATCGATTTCTCAGTGGCAAAAGCCAATACTGATATTGGTCGGAGCGGAAAAGTCGATCGTCCGAACACGTACTATAATCGCTCTGCATACCGCCAAACAATTCACAAAATACAATAAGTATTAATTCCTTTACGTAGAAAAAGCACTTAAGAAAATGTGGTAATAGTACTGGGATATTGAATACGGTGTATTTATTCACGAACATAAATATATATACAAGTATATAAATCAGCCTGCTTTAGATTTAAAATAAGGTCACTTCGTTGTGGAGCACCGCAGTCGTGCTTGATCACGACTCGTCACATCAAAAACTACAAGCGCTCGCGTAAAAAATGGACAGCAAGATATTCAATAAATTGAGATAGCATCTGCTGGAATACTTTACAAACACAGCACATTAAATGCATACTAACAGCTGAGAGAAAGCAATTTGAATACATTTACCCAAGGAACAATACGGTTCAAAAAAGCAACATGGCAGCAGTACGACCGACCGCAAAAGACTAGATTAGCCAATGAAAATCGGCATAAATAATGAGTGCATCAAATAACAGGTTAAGTGAAAATGACAGCTCACACGCACGTAGGATTTTTTTTGGAGAAGATAGTTAAATTACTAATTAAGGAACGCGACTGACAAGCAGAAACTAAATTTTCTGAAGCACATGATTGGGTGCCAGGTTGCAATTAAACTTGAAGCTCCGACAATTTAAAGGTGCTACAACCTCGCAAGTGAAAATTAACAGTATATTTGTGCCATTTATAAAAGCTGATGCAGGTATTTGTCAGATTTCATTCAATTGCAGTGTTCATAAAGAAACATTGCGCCGCAAGCCACAATCAACAGAGCATATAGACGCTACGCATGATACACAGATCGGTTTATCTTAAGAAGAAGGAAAGCAAGCTTTGCGTAAATCGCAATACCACACTGCATGTTTGACTTAGTCACTTCCTTTACAGAGGGACAGCTGTCAAAGCACAAATGCTGACTTCCTGAGGTCAGGAATTAGCGAGTTTTGGCATAACAAAACATCAAAGCACAATTACTCTTGGGTATCCTATTACAGATATGAATACGCTTTGCATCTAGTTCATCGTTTCGTGACGACACGAAATAAGAGCACCCATAGAAAACCAGGAGTCAGCTGCAAATGCGCACACATATACGTACACCTATTTTTACGCACGCATGCCGTGCAACACACCTGTACAAGCAACCTCATACTGCATAGTAAATGCAAAGATGTCTGCAGCAGCACAGGCAATTCTATGAAATGCAACACCAATACTTATCATTTGGTTCGACACGAAGCCGTTCCGAAACGATAGGATTAGCGCCTGTCGTGGCCGATCCCTCGAAGAATTTGCAAGTACTGTCACCTCTATAGACAGACAAGACGCACATTCTTCGAGCCGTTTCGCTGATTTAGAGAGAGTGTGTGATTGTGGAGAGCAAGAGTTGCTATTTCCTGTAGCGCTTTGGGGAGTACGACTCAACGCCTTGGGGAAGGGGGACATAAAGACGAAAGAAAAAAGATCGCTGATTTATACAAAAAGAAGTATCAAATACAAAAAAGCGAGAGCGAAGCTGCTGCACAAGTCCGGGCTAAACGATATCACGGCCGGGCTGGAGGGGTGACGAGACATGCCCACCCGTGACCATATATGGTTACTAGCATTGCACCGCCACGGCCAGAAGGGAAGGAGGATAACATTGGAATTTTGAACTTTCCCTTACGCGCGACGGCCCAGGCAACATCTCTCGAAGTATCACGTGACCGCCTCGAAGTATCACGTGACCGAAAGCCTCGAGAGAAGGATTTGCTTAAGCGCGCGTCCTCGTACTGCCTTTAGGTTTTCTCTCCCAACCTTCCCTTCCAATCTTTTGCCCTTTCACATCCTTACGGCGGAAAGCGGAGCCGGCGCCAGGAGGCGTTTTTGAAATTGCTAGCAGGACGACACGTTTATTTGAGGGATCGCCACCCTTTTGTACGCAGGCGCGAGTAAGAGCGGGCGTGAGAGAGAAAATCTGGGAGCTTTACTCCTTGAGTATGCGACTCTGTCAAGACACTACGGATGAGGTTTTTTAACGCGTGTTGTAGGCGTTTGTCCCTAGACATGCCAGCATTGCGAAGTGGGGTTGAGTTTGTTTACGCTCGCACGCTGGCTGCCGGCACGGTAATATAGGTGAAGCAGTGGGCACTCACGCCCGATTTGGCGACCGCTGTTTTGGACAGACTGTCTCGCACCTGCGGCGCTCGTGCAAAGTATGTGCGACGTATCTTCAGAGGCAAAGTTCGGCCTAGTGTTGCAGAATCGCGGGCGCGGTAGTGCTGAACTTAGCGTCAGAAGTTGGCGGCTGGATGTAGATATATTTATTAAATCGTGTTTTTTACTAATTCTAAAAACGTGTCAGTATTATGAATTATAGGCGGCGCCTCCAGGATGCCAAAGCGGCGACGGGGACACCAAAGCTACAACCCGGACTGCTTCGTGGGTTGGGGCTCGCCAAGGCCTGCACGTGCCAGGTGTGTATAAGATCGGCTGTACGCTATCGCGGGCAGTCAATTTTTTTTATGCGAAAACCCCCTGGCAAGCGGGCTTTTGCTCCTTCAATAGATGACTCTGCCTAGGCTCTACGGAGGAGGTTCCTTAGCGCATATTGTATGGCTTTGTCCCCTAGACATGCCGGCATTGCGGAGTGCGGTCGAGTTTCTTTACGCTCCGCCGCTGGCTTCCCGCGCGGTAAGGCAGTAGGCCCGGACACCCCATTTGGTGATCGCTGTGTCTAAAGGGGCAAGGTTCTGGCAGCTGTTGTATGAGTCGCGGGTCGCTTTTTTCGTCGCGACGGTAGCTTGTATTTTTTCCAAGCACCACTCCAGGAGGGCACATGTAACCGGCAAAACCTAGGCCTCAGAAGAACACCTGAGGTGCTCTTCTGAGGCCTCAGTTTTGCCGGTTACATGTGCCCTCCTGGAGCGGTGCTTGTAAAAAATATAAGCTATCGTCGCGCCGGAAAAAGCGACCTTCTGAGGCGGAGAGTTAATTATTTATGACAGGTGGCGCTGCATTTTCAGGGAATCCAGGGGGTTGGCTGTCCGCTGTCGCGGACGGCCGATCTTATACAGCCCTGGCACGCGCAGGCCTCGCCGAGCCCTAACCCATGGGCCAGTCCGGGTTCTTGCTTTGGTGTCCCCGTTGCCTCTTTGGTGTCCGGGAGGCGCCGCCAGTAGTGTGAAATAATGACACGTTGTTTCAATTAGTAAAAAATACGAATAAATAAATATAATTACGTCCAGCCGCCAACTTGCGACGCTAAGTTCAGCAATACCGTGCCCCGCGACTTCTGCCAGCACGCCTAGGGACAAACGCATACAACACGCGCTAAGAAACTCCCCTGTAGTGCCTAGGCAAAGTCATACATTCAAGGAGCAAAAGTCCCCACATTTCCTCTATCGCACCCGCTCCTACTCGCGCATGCGCGCAAACGTCCGACGTCTCCGCAAGTGCCACGCTCTCTACCTACTGGCTATTGTAAACACGCCACCGGGAGCCGGTTGATCGGTGGAGTCAGTTGGTTCGGGTCGGCGCCTGTGTTGGTAGGCGCCTTGGTTTGTTTAAATTTAGAACACTCGCAGAGCAAGCTCTCCATTTTCTGGTTTCGACGCGTTAACCAACGACCCTTGTTAACCCATGGAGTACGCGGCGTCACTTTGACTCGGAAAGCAGATGAAGCCTCGTCGATGCCTGCGTTTCTCCGACAAAGAAAGTGAGTACCACATGAAAGCACCTTATTTGTGATAACTGTCACCGCGAAATGTTAATCGCATGGACATGTCAAGTTTGCGCGTCGCGCTCGGAGGATCTACTGTGAGGTTGCCGTGGTGTCCGATCTAAACTTAAGACATGTAATTTCACAGATAAATGAGTGCTTTTTTCCACATTGTGAGCGGCTATTTCTCGCATTTTCATGTTTTTCTCCACGATCCTGACACGCGCGCATGATGTAGTGCTAAAAGTCTTAATTGCAGGCATCCATGGTCATGGAATGCGTACGGGAGAATTAGTATCCCTGTATACACAGGGACGTTAGGGAGAGTTCATTATTTATGACAGGCTTTTCCCAGCAGGTGCTGTACGCATCCCGAAACCTCAAGGATTCAACCATTGTCGGTCGTTTCGCGACAGAAAACTACGTTGCTTGCCTTCCATTGGCCAGCTATTCGCGCATTTACTATCACGTACGCAATCAGGCTAATTTGCCTAGCCGAAATAATTTGATCGGCACGTTTATTATTAGTCGATAAATGGGTGGCGTGGCAGTGCCGTTCAGAAATATTCCCGCCTCTAATATAATTCTCCATTGTGGTCGCGCCAATTTGCGCGCTTGCTGTAACGGCAACGTGTTTTTTTTTCAACTTGTGCTGGTTGCGTGTGATACACCTGTTTTATTTTGACGGTGTACTGCGCAATCAGTCAACCTACAGTCCCGCTTCGAATCGTCTGACAGCTGGTCGGCATTACTAAAATATTGCGATCTTCGTGGATGACTGCTCATGGTTGCGTTTTCGAGAGGATGATGAGAACACGTCACTTTGCGCATAATTTTCTTTGGTGCTACCCGCTTGACCCATTAATTGTGCTTGGCCTACCTAAATTGGCATCGGCGTTCGTACGCTCTAAAAACTAGGGAGGGTATCGCAGGAGTGAAACAAGCGATTTACTCGTCGAAGCGTTGTTTTACTCCCGCAAAATGTCAAGTGGAGTGAAATGCACTGTTCACTCCGTCACCAAGGAGAGAGTGAAATTTGTTTATTTTATTTATTCGGAACACCTACATCACCTGCACGGCATTGTCGTAGGGGGGTTAAAGCAGACGTGGTCACAATGTGAAAATATTCAGCATCATCAAAAAAATACATCCGTAAATACAACATTCTTAAGCCCTGAAATTCGCAAAAGCGGAAGACAAACTAGCACATTACCAACCAAAGTAAGTAACAAAGTAACGAGACCAAAGAAAACAGTAGCGTATGTACAGAGATGAATAACAGAACATTCAAAGAATATGGCTCTCAATAGCATTTTCAATACTAGACGCTGCCATCACTTCATTAGGGAGCTCATTCCAATCGTTAATCGTGTTAGGAAAAGTGAATACTTAAACACATTGATACGGCACTGATAAGCTCCAAATTTGTTAGCGTGGTCTCCGCTAGATGAAACGTAATGCGGCTCCTTAATGAGCATTGTTTTGTCGTTACCAGTTTTACTTTTGCATATATTGTAAAGGAATTTCAATCTTAGGATTTTCCTGAGTGAAGAGAGAGTTTTCCAACCCAACGCTTCCCGTATTCCGGATCCTCTCATAGTAAAATTATAATTTCCTTTTACGAAGCGTCCTGCTTGCTTCTGTACGCGTTCTATTTTGTCTGTGAGGTCTTTAGTCTACGGATATCAAGGAACGCAGGCATATTCTAGAACAGGCTTGACTTTTGTTAGATACAAGGTTGCCTTCAGTGATGAAGTAGAATGCTTATAATTTCATCGGGAAAAGTGAAGAAGACGGTAAGCTTTCGCACTAATTGAGTTAGCATGATTAGTCCAGTCAAGTGTTTCAGAAAACGTAACTCTGAGGTATTTAACATGCTCAGTTGCACTGAGTGCAATATTATTTATGCAATAGAAACTAGGGAATTTTTTCTTTTTCTTTGTAAACTGCACATGGTAGCATTTACCGGTATTCAAAGTCGTCTGCCAACGGTTGCACCAGATAGACACTTTTTCGAGTTCGTCCTGTATGACAGACATATCGGCATGACATTTCACTGTACGACACATGACACAGTCGTCGACATAGAGTCTAATGGTTGATTTAAGGCCTACTACCAAATTATTCATATAAACAAGGAACAAAGTGGCCCAAGCACAGAGCTCTGAGGCACTCCTGATAGCACGTGCATTGGAGCCGGTGTCATCCAGTAATAACAACTTGCTGTTTGCGCAGGTGTAAACAATCCCTTATCCAGCCGAAAATATGTTCAGGAATGCCTAGGAATGATAACTTTAAGGAAAGCAGATTGTGCGGGACGACATCAAATGCTACCCGCCGTGGTTGCTCAGTGGCTATGGTGTTGGGCTGCTGAGCACGAGGTCGCGGGATCGAATCCCGGCCACGGCGGCCGCATTTCGATGGGGGCGAAATGCGAAAACACCCGTGTGCTTAGATTTAGGTGCACGTTAAGGAACCCCAGGTGGTCAAAATTTCCGGAGCCCTCCACTACGGCGTGCCTCATAATCCGAAAGTGGTTTTAAACCCCAAATATTATTAATACATCAAATGCTTTCCGCAGATCGAGGAAGAGTCCATCTATTTGTTCACCATGGTCCAGGCCGAGTGCACTGCCATGCGTGAATTCGGTTAGTTGTGTTATGCACGAAAAACCAGAGTGGAACCCATGCTGAGCCGAGGTGAAAAGGTAATTTGCTTGAAAATGCTCTATCAGATTAGAGTACAAGACGTGTTGAAGCGTCTTACAGCAAACAAAAGTTAAAGATACCGGCCTATAATTGCCTACGTGTTTATGGTCGCAGTCTTTGAATATCGGAGTCACGTTGGCAGTCTTCCAATCTTCGGGCAGCTTTTGAATATCTAGTGACTTGTTAAATAATATTACTAAGAAAGGCGCTGTCTTGAACGTTGTTTCAAAACATGATTAGAAATTCCATCGGGTCCGTGAGCTGAATGCACGTTCAGATTAAACAACAAAGCCTCCACTCCTTTCTTGTTCACGGCAATGTTCTCCATTTGCGGTAATCGTGTCGGTGTGTCAGAATAGCAGTGCTACATGGCTTCGTAAAACTTTATGAAAATACTTGTAAAAAACTTCTGCTTTTCTTTTGTCTTCCTTAATTAGGTAACCATCATTTGCAATGGCCGGGATGCCAGTGTCATCCTTCTTGTTGCTCTTGATACACCGCCAGACCTCTTTGGGATTAGTTTTGAGTTTATCTGCTAAGGCTTGCAGATATGCATCCTTCGCAACATTGCAGCACTCTTTTGATGCGTAAACATTAGAGAGCTACTTTCCTTGGAAATCTGTCCGTCTGTCTGGGACACGTGACACGATGCGCTCCGTAAGATATACATGAGTTCCCCCCCCCCCCCATCGGGGAATATATGAAGATATCTTACGCTAAACGCATGAGCGGGCGCCTACGAGCTGCGCTCTAAAAAAAGCATGACTGAAAACAAAACTTCAAGGACGCTGAAGCTTCGCCTTCAGGAGTGGAACCCGATAGCGTTATCGCACCCCGTTCGCACTAGCCACTCATTCGCTCGGCATGCTCTTGAGTCATAAAATGACAAAATGTGCGCCTGAGCAAGCGGAACGAACCAAAGAAATCGGTGTCTCGGAGGGAGAAACGATCTACGCGAGCCAAACGTCGTAATCAGCATGGACAGCCGGGCCGCGACGCACCATGAAGGCGGACGTAATCATGGGGCTGACGCCTCGATGGGATCGTTTTCTATCTCGCTTGTGAGCACCACGCAGACGCATGGCTGCTCGCCAACTGCGCGACATATATCGCAGGGGACGCTTTCCCACCAGACGTGCTACGGCGCAGCGATCACGTCAGAGGCATCCCGCATCGAACGCTGCACCTAGGAATCGCGCTGTGAGCGGAAAGAGGAGCCGCTTCGCGCGGGCAAGTCACGCGCCACCTGTCGGGGCAGCGCCGTACATTGCGAAGAGGGGGTCTTCAGCGTTTGCCGCAAGATGGCTCTGCGTGTGCGCAGAGCGCAGGCGAAATGTAGCGGAAACGTACTTCGCTACTCGTGTAACTGCGACTTCTGTAATTTACATGCTCATAATTACCGATATACATTGCAGTATAACTTTGTACGGCACGTTTCTAAGGCAACCCCGCATTCACTAGAGGAGCTTTTGTCCTACTTCGAACCATCGAACTCGCGGCTGAGTGCATAAGTATAATGCATACTGTCGATGCTGTTAAAAGCTTCTGTCAAGCAAGTAGTAGTGCAGTAAACTGGGACAAGTGCGTTGGGCTCTGGCATGGGGAATGGGACGTCGCACCAAGGATGCTTTTCATCATTAAATGGCAAGAAACACCGACAAAACACTTAGGAGTACCCCTTCAGTACTACTCTCACAACGAGCCTTAATAAAAAAAAAAATAAAACAGAGGTGTGATGTGAAAATGCACAAAAGTGGGAAGGATTGGATAAGTCGATTTTCGCGCGGGCCACGACGTGCAACCTATTTCGTGTAAGCAAGCTATGGTATGTAATGCAAGTTTTGCATTGCAGCAGGTTAACTGTACAAAAAATGCACAGAGTGTTCGCGGTCTTTATCTAGAGCTCTCTATGGGAAAAAACGAGCCGAACAAATCTGTTTAAAAAAGGGAGTGATGATGGGCTTGGTTTAGTGCATGTGTACAACTCGTCAGTCGATTTGTTTTTCTCAGAGATGTAGATGATACCTTTCTCAGGACTATGATTCAACTGAGGCTGGCTAAAGTGCTACCGGAGTTTGTTGTGTCTTCGGTGTGTCAGCTGGACCAGGACCAGTACGGGTATATCTTAAAGAAGTGGTGTCATCTTTCCGCTTTTTATCGCTGCGTTTTTCTTTGCAATATGTGACTGATGTGTCACGTAAAAAACTGTACAAGGACCTTGCGGATGTGTTATTTCCTGTGCCATAGTACCGTGAATTATACTGTGCAGGCAAAGGAAAAGATGTTTTTAAACGCGTTAAAAAATGCTAGTTACGCCAGGGCTTAAAACTTTTTTTTAAAGCTGCACACAGGAACCTTACCCGTTAAAACATGGTTAGAAGAAAATGGCTTATTTGTTCCGTGGGGTACTCATTGTTTGTTGTGCAAAAAAATTACCGACGATTACGTTACTTCCTAATGCGAAATTTGAGCGCAGCAAATAAGCTGTTTCACCTTTTCGATAGATTGAGGCAAAGAAATCGAGCAACACATGTATGCGCTATCACATAATTTTTTTTTATTATTTTTCACACGTATTCCTTCTCTGCGACGGCGATGAGCTTCTGCTTCAGCCTCGCTTACTGCTGGTTGCTCTCGACGGCGGCGATGAGCCTCCACTTCGGCGGTGCGAACGGCAGGGTCTTCTCGGCGGCGGCGATGAGCTTCTGCTTCAGCCCCGCTTACTGCTGGTTGCTCTCGACGGCGGCGATGAGCCTCCGCTTCGGCGGCGCGAACTGCAGGGTCTTCTCGGCGGCGGCGATGAGCTTCTGCTTCAGCCTCGCTTACTGCTGGTTGCTCTCGACGGCGGCGATGAGCCTCCGCTTCGGCGGCGCGAACGGCAGGGTCTTCTCGGCGGCGGCGCTTAGTCTCTGCTTCGGCGACGCGTACTCCTGGATCATCTCGACGGCGGCGACGGTAAGCTTCTGCTTCGGCGGCACGCACCTCTGGATTCTGACGGCGACGGCGCTGGGCCTCTGCTCTGGCAGCTCGTTTAGCAGCAGCAGCAGCAGCAGCAGACGGAGGACTTCCATCGGTCGTCTCGCTCATGGCTCAGAAAGAACTGGCAGATAATTTCGCAGTGGCGAACGGCAGCGGCAATTTCGGCTCGGGCGGTGCACATATACAGATCCGCCGCCACCGATCTGGCTCTCTGATTGCCACCGCACAGGGCGAACGGCAGCGGCAATTTCGGCTCGGGCGGTGCACATATACAGATCCGCCGCCACCGATCTGGCTCTCTGATTGCGACCGCACAGGGGTTGCATTGGAGGAGGAGCGAAGAAAGGAATTAAGTTCGAGCCGGCGCTTTGACAACCGGAGACTCGCAGGAAGAGGGGGGAGGGGGGCGGCGTGTACACCCAGCGGCAAACGATGGGGGCAGAAGCGCGCGCAGCAAGCGGACAACACGATAAAGGGAGGAGGGAAGAGATAGCAGCGACTGACTGATGCCGCTGACGCCGATAGTGAGTCAACCCCAGCTGCGAAGTTGGTTTCAGGGACAACGCCACCGATGCCGACACAAACAATATGATACCCTCGCTTCCGCAGCGCTAAGAACCAGGTCTAGCCGTGGGAAGGTGGTCACGTATTCGTCGACGTGCCGGGGCCTACGTGAAATAACCGGCGCGTCGGCAACTGAAGAGCACCCTATCCGCCACACAAGAACAGGGGGGGGGACCCTTTCCTCCTCTTTCTGCATGGCGGCGACGGTGTTCTATGCAGTCACGTTATCTTGACTCTCTAGCAGCGTCAGCGGCATCCAGCGGTATCAGTCGGTCGCTGCTAGCGCTGGGGGGATGAAAAGGGGGCGGAGCTGGTTACGAGGCCGACGACAACGCCGACGACGACGCGAAACCCAGGAACGGACGCCAAAGAGCTGCGCTCTAAAAACCAGAGACAATTGAACATGTGTTTTTAGATTGCTGGGGTGGAGTGTTCTTCTGGGACACCTTACAGAGAACCTTGAAAAAAGAGTTGCCATTAAGTCTGCATGGAATCCCTTATCTCACGGTTGATGACGACGATGGTGTGCCTTTCGATCTGGCTATGCTCCTGGGCTGCAGTATATAGCGAACTCTGACTGCTGTACGCAATGCGGATATTGACGCTAGACATGTTCGCGAATATTTTTGCGAATCGGTATCCCATTTTGTCTCAGTGCAGAAGGTGCAGTCGTATGTACCAAAGTGGGTTCCAAGATTGGAAATATTGTTGCAGATGCCGCAATACTTATGACTTGTAGTCAGCAAACAGCTGACCGTTCTCGGTACTATGATCTCGTTAATCTGTTCATCTGATCTTATATGTCTTATATGGATATGTCGTGATATAATCCACTGGAAGCGCAAAATAAAGAGACTTAGGAAAAGAAGAAAGTCGCATATGTGTAAAAAAACTGACTCGGAAATAACTCTGCTAACGACGTCATTGAAAAGTAAAGTACGTAGTGCCAAAAACAGTTTCTTGAATAATTCCTTACACAGCTTTATCAGGAAATCGCCTCAAAAATGCTGGCGATACCTAAGCGTGAAGCGCTCTAACGTGCCCTCCATGAATGCCCAGGAAAGTAAAAAAAAAGCTAACGCGTTTAACAAGTACTTTCAATCCATTTTCACCGTCGATAACGGTTCCCTCAATCACTTCGACCCTAGCCACTGCCAAGAAAGCACTTTGGGCACCCCAAAAATATCACAGGCTGGCATATTCTCTCTCTTGTTGAATTTAGATCAAAAGAAAAGCGATGGTCCAGATCAAATTCCGAACAGTTTCTTGAAAAGGTACGCAGAACCAGTAAGCAAGTTTCTTCATTTAATTTTCTTAAAGTCACTCCGTGAGAGCCGCCTTCCTGCAGAGTGGAAGGTTGCCAAAATAATTGCCATACCAAAATCAGGTGACACATCTTCCTTGTCTAACCACCGGCCAATTTCTTTAACATGCACATGCTGCAAAATACTAGAGCACATAATCTTGAAACACTTAACAGAATTCGTGGAAGCAAACAATTTAATCTATTCAAACCAGCACGGTTTTCGAAACGGTTTATCAACAGTCACCCAACTCGTGGAAACCCTTCACGACTTAACTCAAAACATTAATGAGCAACTACAGGTAGACATAATCTTTATGGATTTCTCTAAAGCGTTTGATCGTGTTTCCCATGTTAAATTGCTTCACAAACTTAACCGCCTACTTGGTAACGGCCCTGTTGTTGGTTGGATCAATGACTTTCTGTCAAACCGCTCCCAATATGTCGAATACAATGATCACCTTTCTGATGCTGTCCCTGTTTTGTCCGGCGTTCCCCAGGGCTCAGTTCTGGCCCCACTCCTGTTCTTATTATACATAGATGACATAACCAACCAAGTCGACGTCACCATTCGCCTCTTTGCAGACGACTGCATTCTTTATCATACTGTGCGTAACCACGAAGATCAAGCAAAACTGAACAAATCCCTAAATAAGGTAGTGCAGTGGTGTGCAGACTGGCAAATGGTGATAAATTCTTATAAAACTGTCTGCATGTCGGTCACAAACAAAAAATCAACTCTGCAGTTCCCGTACGGTTTCAGCGGCACTATTCTACAAAGCGTCACCCAGTATAAATACTTAGGCGTAATCATCTCATCCGACCTCACCTGGAATTCGCACATACAGTACGTAGCTAAAAAAGCCTTGAACAAACTGTTCTACCTCAAACGCACCTTATCACATTCCACCAGCCAGACAAAACAGCTTGCTTACGTCAGCCTCATCAGACCGGCACTCGAATACGCTAACATAGTATGGTTTCCACATTCCAAAAACCAAATTCATACGCTGGAACGCATACAAAGAAAAGCTGCCCGATTTATCTATAACCGTTTCAAACGCACAGATTCACCAACCGAACTTCTTTCTCGCGCAGGCCTCGCTACCCTAGAAATTCGACCAAGGTTCAACGATTGAAATTCCTATACTTGGTATTACACAGTGCACTGAAATTGGATCCCGCCACTTTTCTAAAGTACAAGCTCACTAGACCGACTCGGCATAAACACGCTTTCACGCAAGAGGAATTTCTTTGTAACAACAACACTTATTTCTTTTCATTCTTTCCGCGAGCTGTGCGAGAGTGGAACTGCTTAAACCCTGCTATTACTGCCCAGCCCACACTAGAAACATTTACCAATCATTTAGAAGAAGAAATCGCAATCACCACTTAGTGTTTTAGTTATTTTTTTTTCTCTCCTGCAAGAGCAACTGTGTGAAGACCAGTGTGTTACTCTATAAATGAAAGCGTCCATGTTTTTCTATGCTAACTCCTTGTTTGCTCAGTGTTTGCTCACACTGTACTTTTTGATGACCATATGCCCACTCCTGTAATAATCCCAAACAGGATTGACAGTATTGTGAAATAAATAAATAAATAAAATAAAATAAACTCTGTGAATAGCGAGGCAATAAATAAATAAAAAAAAAACTCGTGGCTGAGTGGTAGCGTCTCCGTCTCACACTCCGAAGACCCTGGTTCGATTCCCACCCAGCCCATCTTGCAAGTTGTTTTTTTTCATTTATAATGTGCCTTCTGGGATTTATCGCTCACGGTCGATGCCGACGTCGGCGACACCGGCTTTTCTGCGACACGTGCTCCTTAACGCTTTCGCGTTGATATTTTTCCACCCATTACCAGCTTGTTATACCTAAGCGTGCACTTTTTTCGTTCCCGTGCATATGTGAGCAGAAAATTTCTTGCCTGACGAACATGTCTAGAATAATCTTCGCTGATGGAAAAGTTAGTTCCCTTAAACCTAGAGGCAGCAGTCAAGACCATTTTCTTATATTTGAAAGCAGTGAACTTCACAATTATAGGCCTTTTTTGTTAACTACGTGTCTGCCTATTCTGTGCGCCCTCTCTATAGCGGAGGGGTTAATTTCTATTTCCAGATTTTCCGCACAAAGCGAAAGCACCTTGGACTCCTTCCATCTTTCTTTTTCAGTGTCATCCAAACCAAAGAAAAGTAAATTATTTCTTCGCGACCTGTTTTCAATATTGTCTTGTTTTGCCAATACATTGCGCATGGTATCAGCCAGGTTACTGTTTTGTGCCCGGAAACCTTCCTTTCCATTGCCCTCGGTCAGAGCTTATATTTTTTTTTGCCATCTCTTCAATTTGCTCATGTAGTGTTTTCTGCTGTCACCGCAAAACTTCAAGCTGCACGAGGATCTTCTCTTGGTCCTCTAGTAGTTTCTCTAGGCATTTTATTGCCTTTAGTAATTCTTGTTATGTGTTTTCTGAAAAAGAGCCGGGATTTTCCTCAGCATCTCCGGCCATGAGTAACTGTGCTTTCATCGCAGAAAATACTTAACATACAGCACACCACACATCAGTTACGAGCCCAACAAGCCCCCAAGGGACGTGTATGGTTCCGGCACTGACACTGACATTCCGTAAACTGGTCTATAATGGTAAAATTCACCAACCTGCAGAAACAGGAGCTTAAAGTGCGCGGTCCCCATATCGGCACCGGAACCCAGTTGAGCAGAACATGGTAGCTGTTTAAATAGCCGGCATCACGTGATGAGCCTTGCTGATATGCTGCTGCGAGGCCGTTTTTAACCCAATGCGCAGTGGTCATATCCAAATATGACCATGCAGCCATATTGCTCGCTGCTGCTGGGCATCTGCCGTCATCCGCGTTTCCTTTCCACAGCAACGCTACTATGTAAAAGGCATACGCCATCGCCTCGTCTTCTCGCAGTGGTTGCAGTTCAACCGATGCATCCGATGTTGCTCCGGTGTATTTCCAAGCAATGTGCATTTCGTTGTCCTTGCTGGCTCTTTCGAAATCCCATGACGAAAAGCCGGCGTGGTGGACCACTCCAAGTGCCTGAAAGAGCTGCAGAAACAGGAGCTTTGAGTGCCCGGTCCTCATGTCCGCACCGGAACTCCGGAATGTGCTTTTCACTCTGCCCTTCTGAGAGAGAGAGTAGAATGCCTGTTCCACTTTTGCGGTAACCGAGAACAACACGCACCGTAATACTCTGCTTCAACTCCACAAGGCTGGCCCCGAACATGGCAATGTATCACTCACGCACGTTGAGAAAAGAACGCACCATTTTGCTTCTGATAACAGGCAGCCACAGTTGAAAGGAACGCGGAGCGAGCGCTCTAATTTTTCACTGGGAGTTGCTCTACCACGCGCGCGCAACATCGTGGAAGAGCACAGCACCGGAGAAAGGAGATGCGTTCAGGGAGTAGCAACGAAGGCCATCCAACATCCATCCAAAGTGGACCGTGTGTCAGCCATCTCGCTCACCAAGGAAAACGCGACAGTTGTTCGTGATTCGATGGATATAACAACAAATCCTCCATGGTAAGTTGAGTCTAACTTAGGTGCACATTCTGCCTATATGAGATACTATCGCCAGGAAATCGTCGTGGCACTTAGCCGACGCAAATTGACAATGGACTAGGCAAGCGCGCTGTGTCTCTCGATGTCAATCGAAAAAGCCAGTCGTCGCGATAACTGCATGTGGTTTTATCACTTGCCGCTATCCGTAAGAGCTTTGCGAGCTATGCGAAGCGTCCTTAGCGTGCGTTTTGTGTGGTTAAATTTATTCGGTTTGGCAGTCTACTGTGTACGGAATGTTGTTGAAATACTGAGTCACATATCAGAAGGCGTCATTTTGCTGGCGGTATGCTTTCGTTATAAATAAGCCGCGCGCTTGATGGTGTCTCGCCCATATGGGTAATCTGCGACCGCTGAAGTTACGTGCAGCCCCAGTGCTAGTTCAATCGTTTGCTCGTTCCGCGCGAAAGTCGGTAGTATTTGAGCAATATACTGTACATCCAGTTCCGGCTCCGCGGTATTGGCCAGTCGCTCATAGTTCCGGGAGACGAGCCAGGATTTCTACATTTCTAGAACCAAGCGATCTTTTCAAGCGACGGCCCGTTCTGTCGCTCGAAGCCGTCGCTCGTCGCCGTCGCGCACTAAATCGCTCTCATGGTGTTTAGCCCTACGACAACTGTTTTTGCTCATGTATTGAAATGGTGTGATTATATGCCTGCTTTGATGTCTGCTGTTGCGGTTTTGCAGTATGGTCCGAATCTGAAATGGTGCTTATGCCTACGAACGCGGTGAATTGTCAAGCAGCCAAATATGCATAGGCATCGAATATAACAGCTGCTGTGTGGAATTACAATTGCAGGGGCGCTTTACATACGCTTATTGTTTTGGACATGCCTGTGCATTTGCTAATATGAGTTGCCGTTTCAGAGTTATGTCATATGAGCAGCTAAATCACTCTTTATCTGGGGGTTACAAGCGTTATGTGTGTATCTTGCTACTGCACGGCCGAACAAAATGTGTTTATCGCTTTATTATTTTTAGTGGAGAAATAAAATATCAAAGTTAAACATTGTTATAATTCCGTGTGACTAGTTGCCTGTCGTACACAAAACAAAGATTCGGTCTAATAAACTAAAGACTGCAGCCTAACTGCAACTTTTGCTTGCCTTCAAGAATGTAAAATGCTAGATTTGAAACTGCAGCTGTCGCCGAGTCTGTCGAAAATGAACTCCATTGCGCACCCCATGAATGAAAATAAGTTCATGCATTTTGGTAAGCTTAGATGCAGGCCGCAGTGAACTTTCTTGTTATCATTGAAATGTGGGTAAGCTTGCCATAACAAGCCTTGTTGCCCTTTCTTATAGGCACATCCACTGATATCCATTGAACTGGAGTACCATATTTTTATTCCTACTGAGCATCATGTTTGCTGATATGATCCTCAAATTATGGTTTGAGCAGTGCCACAACTAGAGTTAGTGCTGGGGGGCACACTGGGCACGTGCTTTGGATGTGTCACAAGTGATGTTTGCGACACACCAGACTAATGACAGACTTATAACATATGACAATGAACAATATTCTATTTATTAGCAGGAACATTTTAACCTTGCTGCTGAACGAGGATGAAATGTCGGTTATTTCTTTTTTGTTTATATGTAAAAATTGCAGTTAGTTTAGCTGTTGACTTTTGCAGTCATTTAGATGTTTCACATGCATTTCAGTAGGGAAGAATAAGAGCTGAGACTTTCATTTAGTACCATGACTTTGACTGTCTTGATGTTGTTTTACACTATCTCCTCGTGTTTACTTTTGCACACGATATTTTTCAGGCACCCGCTTTTTTATAACGCAAGAGGGCAGCTGCAAGGACCCAAGGATGTCAAAGAGCCAGCCCAGCGCGACTTCACGTAGTGCAGAGGAGGGCACGCCAAAGAATCAAAATACATTGCCATGCAGTTTGGACAAGAAAACTGGAGTGTGGGCATATTGGGTGTACCGTTTGACGAAATGTCAACGCAATAAAAATCCAGTATGTCACACGAAGATGAAAATCCTCATGTGCTTTCGCAGTTATCATAACATGGTATATTTATGTAATGTCTCTGATGGGAAAGTCAAAATCAAGCATGCCCTCTGGAGACAAACATATAGGAACAAATGTCATTGAAAAGTAACAAATTTGTTTTAAAAAGGTTATTGGTTTTTGCAGAAGTGACTGTTTTTCGTCTTGCCTCTCAAGAGATATATCCATGTGATAAAAAATAGTGGTACAATGAAATTGCATATTTGCTTAGAGACATGATACATACTTGCAATGAGCACGGTGGCTGTGTTCACTATATAAAGCAACAGCTCATGCTTGGTTAGAAGCTTGCATACATTTAGCATTTAACAGCACGCTAATGCAAGGGTGCAATTACAAACCACTGTGATTCTGTATTTTAAATGCTGACATGAAGCCAGACAGATTGTCATGTCTTCCCTTTTATATATATTTTTTACACCTAATTTTACAAGTGTGGCTGCCTTTTAGGTTCCTGAAAGGGGGAGCATTGGGGGAAGAGAATCCCATTTTAAGGAAGTCATTATGATTTACGTGCATGCTCACGAAATCAGTTCATTAGAACCGCTCGTGCCCCCGAAGCGAAAGCAAGGAGCAATGAAGGCCTTTAACTGTGTACACCATGGTGCATACCTTACGTCTTGGAAGCCGGAGAGTCGCTTGGAATTCAAGATTATTTTAAAAATGTAAAATTGTTGTTTCTCCTGTGAAATAGTCATATGATAGCTTCTGTCAAGTATTTCATATTTTGATTAGGGTGACTGAATCTACTTGCCAACCAAATATGCTAGTGGAGGTAGAGATGCGTTCAATGCAAAGAACTGAGAGCATCTGAGTAGAATATTTGTTCATTAGTTGTCGGATGTGAACACATAGTGTTAAGCAAAAGGCCCTTAGTTTCATGGCTTCTGTAGACATTTTCATTAGGCAAAATGAAATTAAAGCATTGTTGCACATGGTAAATTTCTGCACTTAAGATTGAGCGCACAGCGAGGCAATGTATTAATCTTCCCCGACATATATGTGCTTGTTTTGAGACGAAGATTCTGTAAAGCGCAATAATTTTTCTTACTGTAGCGCACATATTAACCAGTTCAGTAGGAAAAAAAAGCTTTGCTTTCAGGTAGTTGGTTCATTGTGCAAGTATATGCATTGTCGTGCGCAAAATTCACGTGCATGAAAAGGATAGGTGAAACAGGATGCTGCCATTCTGAATTTGTTTTGCTTCTTTCTTTGTCTTTTTCGTGCACTTCCCTGCCAGTTCATATGCTTATGTCGCCTTTGATGCATCATATTCATCCCATCTGATTTTTGGTTGACATCTGAAGCCATGCTATACTTTATTAGATTGCATATTCAACCGGTCACAATAAGTGATCATGTAATTATGCAAGCTGCTTCTCAGAAGCGTAGCATTCTTACCGTAATGGGAATGAAAGCTACCATGTATGACAAGAAATTTGATGTCGAAAATTTTAATGCCAATGCTCTTTGAAGTTTTATACTCATTTGGTACTCGCTAGATAATATTGTAAATTTAATTTTATTTATTTGTGAGAAAGTGCAACGGATGAATCCCAACAGCACCAGGAAACTACTTTCGTGAGGAAGCCAATCGAACAGTAAATATGACATACCTCTGCACCGCTTTGAGACCGGGCAGGATATTACTTCACAACGAGAAGACAAACTTAGAAACAATGCGGTGCAGCCCATTCATAATTAACCTTATGTGAAATATAAGCAAAGCTAGCTAGACCTGCGGCCTCATCAGAATATACAACACATTTCTCAATGCACTGTACTCGGTCAGGAACATCCATAGGCTGTACAGGACCTCATCAAATGAGGTGCTGTCTTAGAATATGGTACACAAGAAAAGTTTCGTGCACAATTTATCTGCATTACCACCCCCATGCTTAGCACCTCATCTGTTAACCTCTGCCTTATAACTGCACGCGTTTTGTGCCAGAAATGCGTTTTGTGTCCAGTAATGGGGCATATATTTCACTTCGATCATAGTGTCAATACTTTGTGAGTTTGTAAACGTTTGTTCTATGTTTAACTTTCCATTGTATACTTTATTTATGAAAGAAGCAGCCAATTGAAATTAAAGGATATTTCTGCACTGTAATATTCATGAAACTTTAGAAAATATGCTTATGTTTATTAAAAGATGTGTTCTAAATTTCATGGGCATCATTCTTCTGATTTTATGTGTTTGTCAGTATGTTTCTCACGTTATTGTTCAGTTTCCCTTGTGACTGATCAATAAAGATTTTGACCTTTTAAGAGAGAAAATGTTTCATTCGAGTAATTCAGCGACTACAGATTACATCCCATTCTCCAAGCATAATTGCAAGAGCTACTTATAAAGGAATCAAATATTCCCCACATGTAAGTATAACGATTCCCTTCTAACGCGACCATGGATCTACATTGCGCTTTCGCACTATTGGCAAGAGTACTAGCACTCTGTACTGAAGGAGTATAAGCACTCTGTTTGGGGGAGTAGTAACACTCGGCTTGGAGGAGTAGAAGCACTCGGTTTGGGGGAGTACTATCACCCCTGTGGGGAGAGTACTAGCACTCCCTCGCAGTGGAGTAACAAAAATCTGTCATGCGGAGTTGGCCTACTCTCTCAAAGAGTCAATCTACTCTCGAATAGTGAGTGAAACATGGGACAAACAGATACTCCATCAAAGAGAGTGCCCGGAACTCTCTTTGTTTTTACAGTGTACAGCAAGGCATGAATCTAAATCTGCTCAATCTTGCGAACTCATGATAACGAAACTTTAGGCGAACTAGTAGTTAATGAAAATGTGTGGTTTTACGTGCCAGTATGACGATATGATTTTAAGGTACGCATTAGTGGGGGATATTTCCACCACCGGGGGCTCTGTAATGTGCACCCAATGCACAGCACACGGGGGTTTTGCATTTAGCCTCCATAGAAATGCGGTTACCGTGGCCGAGACTTGATCTTGCACCTTCTATGCGACCTTGTTCTAAGATCAGTTGCAGGGCTGCAGTTCCTGTACAGCAGCTTCTTCTGACCAAGTCCGTGTTAATAGTGCTGTGCCCACGTGCGAGCTGTTGTACGTAATCTTTTTTTAATCACATGTGGCATGTAGCAGAATTGTGCTTCTTGAGCTCAAGCACTATGTGGCAGACATTATTTCCCCGAGAAATCAAAATATTTGACTAATTAACAATTTTTAATTACCATTTCTACCACTTACCTTGCGGCACACGTCTAAGTTTGCAAGTTCTAGCCGATGTCGTTGCATGCCATCCGCCATGATTGCTAATGGGCTATGGTGTTAGGCAGCTAACCACGAGGTCACCGGATCGAATCCGGACCGCGGCGGCCACATTTCAACGGGGGCGAAAACACCCGTGTACTTAGATGTAGGTGCACGTTAAAGAACCTAAGGTTGTCGAAATTTCTGGAGTGCCTCACTACGGCGTGCCTCATAATCTGACCTTGGCTTTTGCGGGGTAAAACACCATAATTTTATTTCTTTTGTTTTCACATTGAATGTCTTATCCACTTTAAACGAGTTCTAAAGATGAGTTCCATTTAGACATATGTGTTCCCAGTGTTTGCGATGAAATGAATTGGTGTTCCGTAAATTATTTTTCCTTCTATATATAAAACGGGTTTTCTTAAAAAGATGAGCGGAACAACTGCAGTTTTGCTTCAAGTGTGACTGCTCGTATCTCCGAACTGCCGCAACCTCAAAATTTGGTCGAAGTGTATGTACCTTATGAAATCACCCGCTTCAGTTCGTGTATTGCATGCAGTATGCGCTAAAGTACTTAGTTCGAGAGGTGATGGAACTATTGTTAATGAGTTAATTATCCATTTTGATTTTCAGTGTAGGTACAACCTGAGCCTTTGGCTAATCCAGCAGAATAAGAAACGTAGTGCCATAAGTCATAGGCAATGGACTTTATCAAAAGACATCCGTTCTTTGTGTATGTATGATTACAGGCTGCTAAGCACGAAGTCGCGGGATCGAATCCCGGCCACGGCGGCAGCATTTCGATGGGGGCGAAATGCGAAAACGCCCGGTGGTCCAGATTCCATAAGCCCCCACTATGGCGTACCTCCTAATCAGATTGTGGTTTTGCCACGTAAAACCCCCTTATTTATTTGTCTAACATTACAGAATTGCCATGTGCTTGAATCGATCGTTCATACCAAAAATACTGCGTGAAGAGAGCGTTTAACGCGCCCCATCGTAACATGTGGCTGCACCGAGCTGAGAAATCGTTGCGTTTCTCAATTGATATCGCTTCCGTGTGAAAAGGCTTTCCTCTCGCTTTTTCTTTAATGCGTGATGATTTGTTTGCTTATCCAACGAGAAAAACCGTCCGTCCGTCCAATAAGACGATCGCTTCCACAATAGGGCTTCCAGCAGCGGGCGAATTCACCTTCGCGCTGCCTCTCGCTTTAGCACCAACTAAGCGGCGAGAACGCCGCGCTTACGAAGCTCGACTTGCCACACTTCCTGCCCCCGTCGCAGATCGCTTTCGTGATTGGGGCCCCCGCGTCTCCCTTGACCGCGAGACCGTCTCCATCGCAGGCGGCCTTTGAGGAAAGGCCCGCGCTACGCAGCCGATGCTAGAGTTCGGTGCGGATGGATAAGGCACTAAGGATCGATAGCGGCTTATAATGATCAGAAGACACTCAGTGCACCTGCCCTGTCTGCCGCCGCCACCTGCAGTAGTTTTCTGGCGTCATGATTCACCTTGCGCCGAAGTTCGCAGCAGTTCGTGTAGCCGCATCGCTGTCGTTTATACTGGTAGGATCATTATTTATAACATTCATAATGGCACCAGGCTGTGAGATACGTGGCACAATGCTTACGCGTATCTAGACAACTCTCAGAAGAGCTTCTGCGTTACATATTTTCGGGGGGGGGGGGGGGGGGCTCTGCTTGTAGTTTTTGAGCCGTCCAACCTCGGCTGACAAAAATATCCGGCATGTAAGCAGTTTTCAAGACGCTAACAAAAAGTACACATTAGTAAATGGCTTTGGCAGTTAGCGACTTTGCCATAGTGTGCCGAGCGCACGTTTAAGACAAAGCTTCTCAGAATCCGCATGCCAGTCTAATTTAAACCTTGCGATTGGGATTTACAATACCATAAACATCCTGTATTTAGTTCCATCGTTAACAGAGTCACTGATTCGCGTAAATCATGATACGGAATCGTGTTGTGCTTTAAAGGAATCATTAGCCGACGGATTCTCTTATGGTCATATCTGATAACATTAAAGAAACTTGTAGATGACGCCAGAATGAAACATGCTTTAGGGTTTAGCCATCGCCAGATAGAAATTGCGATACTTGCCCCACCATCTTGCGGACGGGCATTTTTTTGTGAATTTTGCAGAGGTGCACCCATGCGCGCGTACAGCACGCCCCCTTTGTACGGCCCTTCCTTGTGCCCATGTGGGCTTCGCTGGTTAATGAAATCCCGCCAGGCCAGTAACGTGTTTCCACGTTGTTGTTAGTTGCTGCTTCGTTTCTTGTTTGACTTCTATTTTATCAGCGCTTCATGGGATGGCCGGTTAATGGTGACTCTGCTATAGCATGTATATATATATATATATATATATATATATATATATATATATATATATATATATAGGACGATGCCTAGCGCTATGCATCGTCCTGTACATGAATGCAGCTTTGTTAGCACAAGACGAGGACACAGAAGCGGCTGAGACACACAAGCGCGTACTTACAGTTGTGTGTTATTTTGAAGAAAGTGACCACATATATAGCAGAACCAGTGACACATCACGTGTGCGCCGATCGCGCAACACTGCTATCTCTACGCAAGAAGGATTCTTGCTGGAAAGGGCGCTAGGCTGTTTTTACACACACCTGTCATCACAGCTGTCAATCAATTCCAGTTCTGTGATTACTCGGGATAATTGATTAGTTTTTTTCTGACAAGTCAGCATGTACTATAACCTCTTTACACGTGACCATATTTGTGGCGTCTGCCTGATCACGCGTGCAATTTCTACAGTGGGAATCCGAAAATGCCCCTCTCATATCTGTCAGATTGTAGCGATGCTGTCGTTGCCTGTCATTAAGACATCGTCCGCTCTGACCACCGTAGTTGGACCGAAGTAAGACGCGGTATTTTGGATGCCCACTGAAGAAATTGTATTGCGCAATAAGGCAGACGACACAAATACGATCACGTGTGAACCGGTATATAGTGCATGCTCAGTTGCCAGCAAATGCAATCAGTAAACTCGAGAAATCATCGAAGCGTAATTGACTGATACCTGCCATGGTAGCTTAGTGACTATGGTGTTAGGCTGCTAAGCACGATGTCGCGAGATCGAATCTCGGCCACAGCGTCCACCTTTCGATGTGGGCGAAATGCAAAACACCCGTGTACTAAGATTTAGATGTACGTTAAAGAACCCCATGTGGTCCACATTTCCGGAGTCCACCAATACGGCTTACCTCATTATCAGATCGTGGTCTTGTCATGTAAAACACAATAGTTTAATTTTTTTAATAGATTGACTGCTGTGGTGACACCTATGCACGTGTCAAACCCGTCTATCGCCCTGAGCCGAAGAGTCACTGAGCTAATTTTATCCAGTACCACGTGCCAGTACGTGCTCGCGCATCATCTAGCAAGGGACTTCCATGTCGCGCATATGACAGCTCCGCCATTAAGCTACGTGTGCCCTAATAGAGAGTTTTAGCCCAGCGGGTTTACGGCCAGCGGAGCGGAGCGGGCGAGCGGAGACGCGACTGCGCATGCGCACCACGCTGAGGCGGCCAGCGGTTTTACGGAGCAGCGTTTACGCCCGCTGGAAAGCACTCCCCAGCGGAGGGTATACGCAGCGCGCGAGCGTGCGTAAGGGCGCGCGGGCGTGTATGGGAAATGCATGACGGCAGCCGCGAACATGAACGCCGGCAGTTCTGCATCGAAGACGGCGACTGCCGCGCTGAGCCGTACATTAGTACTCAGTACATTATTAACAAATAATGCACTGAGAACATGTAATATATCTTTATTCAACATTTCTTGCATAATAAAAGCAAGCGTAGTTCAATTTCATTTCGCAGTAACTCCTATTCGAACCACTAGGTGGGGCAGCAGAGCGCCCCGCTCTTTACCCCGCTCGAGCGGGTGATCCGCTGGGCTAAAATTCTTTTTTCGCGAGCCGCTCCGCTGGCGCAACGGTGGAGACCGCTCCGCTCCGCTGGCCGTAAACCCGCTGGGCTAAAACTCTCTAATAACGGGCTGTGCGTAGCTTAGGAGGAAATGCTGTCGGGCCTAGTAGTACGTGCTCGGTCCGTACTGGTGACGTGGCCTTGGTGGAAGAGGCCATCCTCAACCGACGACGCGCACTTCGCGCGTTCGGCGCGGCAGCTGCATCTCGGTGCACTCAGCAAACTGAAACTTACTCACTCGCTTGTTATTAGCTGCTTTGTTGTGTTGAATTTATCTGTGTGTGCGCATAACGCAACGAACTTGTAGCTCGGCCATTTTACTAGTTGCAGGATATTAGTACGAAAGTAAAATTGCTCTATCCGTTATTAGCATTCCACGTGACTGCATTCCCGTGAGTTTCTTTGTGTCTTCATCTGGCTCGCTTTACCGCTCCGGATGTGCGGTATTTTCTTTGCTCGAGTACGCTGCTTTACTCCGTGTGGACGCGGATGTAGTAATTTGTTCGTGAGTGGTCGCGTACGTAGATTATCTTCATCGAGAACAATAGCAATGGTGCGCGGTGGTACTCTGGAACCATCTTTTGTTGCGCAGAAATAGTGTCCGGTGGATAACCATTCAAAATCATTGTTGAATGGTACATCAGCTACAACGCTCTTGAGCATTTACATCGGTGCACATAGAAAGGTGATTAATACCCTATTGCAAAACCCAGTGCACTGGGACCCAGTGCGCCTGATTATGGGCCCAGTAAATGCTGGCATGCTGGGACACTGGCACACTGGGATGCCAGCGCACTGGGATGCCGGCGCACTGGGACGCCGGCGCACTGGGACGCCGGCGCACTGGGACGCCGGCACACTGGGACGCCGGCACACTGGGACGCCAGCACACTGGGACGCCCGCACACTGGGACGCCCGCACACTGGGACGTTGGTGTGCTCAGCCATGGCATTTTAGCAAAGGCACATGGCTTGCACCCGCATCATGACAATGTATGAGAAATGACATCAATTTCTTAGGAAGTTATTTATTTGAAATAAAGATTAAAATAGGCCCCCTCAAGCCACAGCTTTTGCACGCTGGCCTAGCCGAGCGCTCTCTGCAAAGAGATCTCGGATCGCTTTCCGAGCTTGCGCCCGCCGCTTGCCTCCGGGGATGTCGCTCGGAGTTTCTGCTATCAGCTTTTCCACTACATCTGAAAAATGTATGCACCAGATTACATTTAAAACACACATGACAATCAAGTAACTATATTGAAGTCTACATGCAAACAGCCTTTGTAAAAGGAATTATGCAATAGACCGTGCAACAAATTAAATGTCCCTATATAAGGCTACTTTCACCAAACCTTCACGTTATGCATGCAAAGATGTTCGAACCCGTATTGTCGCTTATGCAACACCAGCGGCGAGCTCAACCATTGGACATAATTCAGAAAATTTAGAGACGTAGCAGTTTGCAAATTCTGCAAGCTTCTGCAAAAAACACACTTTTGTAATACACTGTGCAAGCACACTCTTTGGCTGCGAAAGCATGGTTGCATTTGCTAATAAAACCATCATATAACCAGTATGCAAACCGTATATAACTGTTCCAGCTATTGTAAAGCACACGTTCATAGATACTGCAGACACTAAAAGGGGGCATGAATTTGTGCAGTGTTACTTACTCATTATGGCAGTCACCTTATTAGGCGTCGCCTGCTGCTTTCCGGTGTCAGAATTTTTCCAACTAGAATGGCCGGTTAACGAGCGAATCTTCAGCTCGCTGACCGTCCAAAAAAAGCGTGCCATTTCCCTGGCCACTTTCATCTCGTGGCCAGCTTTCATAATGAAGGACAGTTTGTTCTCAGGCATAGTTAAGCCTGGCCCAAGGTGTACCTACAAGCATGAAAAAGTATGAAAACAAAGCACATTGTAAAATTTTTCAGTCAGGCAATAACAAGGGAAAACACAGCAGGGTGATAATCTCTCATTGACAGACTTAATTATTTTTCCTTAATGGCAAAAATTTAAGTTGTGGGCTTTTATTGTTCCAAAGCAACACTATGAGTGATGAGGGATGCTGCAGTGAGGGCCAAATGAATTCTTATCACCTGTGGTTCTCTTATGTTAGCAAACGCTCATCTATTTGCATTTAGATATCTTCCTCAGAATGCAGCTGCCACTACTCAGGTACGGAACCTGCAGCCTCATGATCAAGAGCAGAACACCCCCATTAGCCATGAGCCACCGTGAAGGGTCCTAATAAAAAACGTTTTCTAAACACGTTTTCAGGTTGTCGCACTACTAATCATGATTTCTGTATGGTAGTTTTGATAAAAATATGGCAAGTTTGCTGTGCATAGTTTCTATATTAATTTTAAGTGCTAGAAAAAAATTAATATCAGCTGCGAGTTACTTTGTATCATGGACCATAAGAACTATGGCCAGTTAGCGCAAATCGACATAAATATAAGGGGAGGAAGAGGCAAGGTAAGCGCTAACTCTCAAGTGTTTATTGGGGACACAGGTACATTAAATGTATACCAAGAACCTACGAACATGCATTTACAAGCACGCATTACAGCACCCACATAATATTTTTTCAATAAACTGACTCTCCAAGAGAAAGAAAGTAACTGATGTGAAAAGCTTCTGTTAATTCACCTACAGCTGCATCCTTACTTCGACCTATAATCCTGATCTGGTCTAGCCATGGCTCACACTGATGTGCTTGGCAGTGGGCAGGCAAATGCGTCCTGTCTAAATTTACTCTTCAAAGACAGCTCGTGTTCCCATGCAGGCTCGTTTACCCAGCGCCAGTCTGGCAAACGTTGCTCTTACCGCAGGTAGCGGTATTCTGTACATCAGGAGCTTGATGTGGGTGAGCTGGTGTAACATTTGAAGAAAAACAGCTCTAGAGAGATGAGGACGAAAAGAGCATGTATTCAGTTGGAAGTTTAGTGCCTGTCCATTGTACATGTTCTTCTTTTCGTCCTCATCTCTCTAGAGCTGTTTTTCTTCAAATGTTACACCAGCTCACCCACATCAAGCTCCTGCTGTACAGAATACCGCTACCTTGCGGTAAGAGCAACGTCTGCCAGACTGGCGCTACGTAAACGAGCATGCGTGGGAACACGAGCTGTTTTTAAAGAGTAAATTTAGACAGGACGCATTTGCCTGCCCACTGCCAAGCACATCAGTGTGAACCATGGCTAGACCAGATCAGGATTATAGGTCGAAGTAAGGATGCAGCTGTAGGTGAATTAACAGAAGCCGTTCACATCAGGAAACTTGCGGCTTCATGTATCAGCAACACATCAGTTACTTTCTTTCTCTTGGAGAGTCAGTTTATTGAAAAAATATGTGGGTGCTGTAATGCGTGCTTGTAAATGCATGTTCATAGGTTCTTGGTATACATTCAATGTACCTGTGTCCCCAATAAACACTTGAGAGTTTGCGCTCACCTTGCCTCTTCCTCCCCTTATTTTTATGCCGATTTACGCTAATGGTGTATCCACACGACGGACGGCTCCGCGCAAATCCGTGCCGCGGACGTTTATTCCGCCGCCCATCCGGCTGCGAAGCGCATCCAGACGACGGACGGACTGAGTAGGCGACCGCGCCGGAAAAATAAAGATGGCGGCTACGCCCGAAGCGACTGCCGTCCGCCTCGAACCTGTAATGTCGTCGTCGTCCACTGTGAGGCCCGTAACTTTCAAACTGAGGATTGTATTTGGTTTAAATTTGTGTCCAGAAGCTTCGACAGCAATGTATTCGTGATGAGTGGGCACCGTTTCCGAAAGCGATACTCAGATTCTCGGCGTGTAGGCTTAGAGTGGCTGTATTGGCTGAACATAGCCTCGAAGATGTTGCGGCGGCCCGGGCGGATCTCAGTGGCCGCAAGCCTCACTCTAGATGGTGCCATCGGTGTAACAAACACTTTGTCATAGGTGTTTTTCACTTTGAATGAAAATGGAGATCGAAAGGAAACGACGGTTGGCCGCAATGGCTGTTGTTTTGTCCGAATTGAACACGAATGGTGTTAGCAGCGATGAAGCTGTTTCAGAAATATACCAAAGCAGCACTTGTTGCCAGACTGTAGAGCATGCTAGGCTAAATCCGCAGCATTCGACCCCCAAAATCCGGATGCGAAAAATAGCTCGGCATTGTCCGTCCGTGGGGGTCGCGGACGACGCGCGGACGGCACAAATTCGTGACGCGTAGTCACGTGATGCGCAGTCCGTCGCGGAAAAGACGGATTTCGTCCGTCGTGTGGATCCACCATAACTGGCCATAGTTCTTATGGTCCGTAATACAGTATGAATCGACTAGACCAGCAACAAATGTAAGTGCGTTAGTTTCATGTTTACTTTGCAAGAAAATTTGCTCAGTGTGCATGAATTTGCTGTTCAATGCACCTTGAGAAACATGCAGAGTGCTTACACAAGACAACTGGCCAGCCAAAACACAATGAACAAAAATGTCAGTAAAAAATAGAAATATAACCACAGTGAGCATCAGGCACAAATGTACATCTAAGCAAAGCTTAGAAACTACTAACTCGAAAAAGGTGACATGCATTGCTCCTCATACATAAAACAAATAACAATGCCATAGCACTTACTACTAGGCAATTATTAAAAATATGAAACAATTAAATATAAAAAATCAAAGCACAGCATAAAGGAAGTGTCTAAGTCAAACTTACATTCCCATCTACCACTTCAAACAGCTTGGGCTCTTGAGGTGCAGAGCTTGATGCAGCAAGAGAACTGTCATCTGAAGAGGCAAATAATATTGTCACTGAATGTCCCACAAGAAAAAGTCAGCAATATTGAAGCAAATGTGAAGCACAATTAAAGCAGCAAACAGGTTACCCTAGATAAACATGCATTAATGGGACACTAATTATGCAATAGGTGGAATATTAGTTGAAAAATTAAGGTCAAAGTTCTAATTTTCGGATTTCATGCTGCCGCCAGACTGGCAGAATGTCAGTGTGACATCATTAATTTCGAAGCATACATTTTTGTTTTTCATATTTGGGCTTCGTTGCCTAAGTGCCAGAAGCTTGCCATTTTCAATGCTTGGCTCCTTTAAAACACAATGTAGCCGATTTTTACCCACAAACAATTAACCATTGGGCTTAGCAGACACTCTGGTGCAGGAACTTTAAGGCATCATCGCTCACCTTCTCTTTTGCACATTTTCTGGCTTATCAAAATGAAGCCGTCTTCTGGAAGTAACCGAGGGCCTTTTTGGTATTGTGGAAGAGTAATTTAGTAATGCAGGTGAAACCATTTTTATGTTAACTGCGGCTTAAAGGATGTATCTGCAGAAAACTGGCAAAGTTTGAAGCAGCTGGTAAAAAACAAAATAACTTTCTCCTCCTCCTAGATGAGATATGTTGAATTTTCTACAATAACGATCATTCAAACACAGTTTAAGCAAGTTATTCCACATACCAATATCAGCCTGGTCTGTCCTCCCCAGGTCCAGAAGCTCATCTTCCAGTGCATGGCTGTAACTGGCACCTGAAAATCACAATATTGCATCACAATTTCTAGTTTCATAAGCAATTTGTACTTTTTGCATAACTATGCCAGCAAAACATCATGCAATTGTCTGAACACATCTTTAATGAACTTCACAAAGCACCATGTAAATGAGTGCGGCAAATTAGTTCTAGGGAAGCCTGCAAGTTGGAGGAAAGTCTACAAGATGAAAAAATTGTCATTGACCTCAAGAGCAACGACTTTTGGGCTAGCTGGTTGCACATAGCAGATCACGGTGAGGCACGCACAAACAAGGACAAAGTGAGGGGTAGACAACACAAGCGCTTGTGTTTTCTACTCCTCAGTTTGTCCTTGTTTGTGCATGCTTGACCGTGATCTGCTATGTCATCGACCTGACTGTAGCATGAAGCTATAAAGGAAACCCATACGAGTTTCTCAGAAAGAAAGCTTTGCAGTTGAAGAAAATCCCGGACAAGGACGAATTTTTCAACTGCAAAGCTCTGTTTAGAGAAGCTCGTACGCGTTTCCTTTGTAGCTTCATACTACAGTCGGGTGGATGACAATTTTCCCCTTATACTATCAACAACACATACACAACTACTTTTCACTACTGCAATGAAGTCATAAAAGTAATTGTCAAGGATAACTGGGGGTGTAGCATATATATAAAGTTCTCTTTAAACCATAACATTTTGTTTATAAAAAGTGCATGAGTGTAGCGACACACTACTTTTGTGGAGTTTCTAGATGAGGCAGACATACTTTGCTGTGAATAATGCATTTCAGAAAACTTATCAAAAATTCATGAAATTTGTTTAGAACCTTGAGGGCAGCAGTTTGTAGGGCAAATTTGGATGCAGTGACAACTTAATACAGCTACATTTTTTTACATTGAGAATCATACTGAATTCTAGATACTTATCAAATTTGAATGCTTCATCAAGGCGATAATGGAACAAACACAGCGGGAGTACAGAAAAGGCAGCCTTATTTGCCGATGCACACAAACTCGAGTCTACGTGCCTTGTGCCTGCCACGACTCACAAGGAATGGCGGTTTGCATCTACAATAGACGTGCGCCAGCGCCTGCTCTCACATAGATGTCTCAGCAGGCATCATTTCATATTGCTATCGACAGTGCTTCAAAATTCTTAAATATTTATCAAAGTAACTGTTTTAAATTTAGGGATGTAAAGTCCATGCGAAGAAGAAAGAAAAAGCACTTCCTCACATGAACATTACCGTATAGTGCGAAATATAAGTCGACGTTTTTTCCAAAAAAATATTACTCAAAGGTCACCCCTTGACTTATATATATATATATACCGGTCCTTGGCACAACCTGAATAGTCATCTGGAAGCATGTAGAAGCGCAGACTTTTCAGCATCCACATTTTTATCGCCTCCATGGTGACCGATGAGGCCCAACGTTGACGCGGCCTACGCAATTGGACCGACACCATCTTCCCTTTTTGTGCGGCAATCGTTCCTAGCATAGCTAATTTGCCGACAACCCACAAAATAAGTACTAGTACTTGACGTCAGATCACCACAGCATATTAAAAGAAAGTGATCGAATATGCTGAAATGCATGGGAGCATGTCCGCCCAGCGGCACTTTGGCATTTTGGAAAAAAGCATCCAGTACTGGTGAACGCAGAAAGTCAAGCTGTCTTCCTGCAATGTGTGGAAGATGTCCTATCGCGGGTGTCACGCGGTGCACCTGGAGCTCGAAGGCAAGGGGGCAGATTTCATCCGCGAGCATCGTGCCAGATCCTTGCCAGTGACAGCAGAACTCATCCGCATCAAAGCTATCGAGATCACTCGAGAATCCGGACTGTCCAAGGAGCAATTCAAAGGCTCCATTTATTGGGTTCGTCGCTTCACGCGACGCAAGGAATTCGCACTTTGACGGTGCACATCCATCTGCCAGAAGATGCCGAGGCATACGAGGACAAGCTGGTGGAATTCCAGCAGTATGTTATCTGTCTCTGGCAGCAGCATGGGGACAGATCGGCAACGCCGATGAAACGCCAGTGCGGTTCGACATGCCGTCGTCCACCACAATGTGCAAACACGGCGCGAAGGAAGTCAAGCTTCTTTCAACGAGGAATGAGCATTCGCGCTTCACGGTGATGCTCGTGTGTGATGCAGACGGCAGAAAGCTGCCCCCATACATAATCTTCAAGAGGAAGACGCTCCCGAAAGAGGCTTTCCCACGGGATGTTGTCATTTGCGTGAGCGAAAAGAGCTATATGGACGAGGCCCTCATGATCAACTGGATCAAGACCCTCTGGAATCGGCGACCCGGTGCACTCCTGCGGTGTTCGAGCATGCTCGTCTTGGTTGCCTTTCGCAAGCACTTGATCACAGGTGTAAAGCAGGCACTCCGCCACAGGAGGACAGAGTTCGCCGTCCTTCCGGAAGGTATGACATCAGCACTTCAGCCAATGGACGTCGTGCTTAACATGCCCTTTAAAGACCGTGTTCGTGAACAGTATAATCAGTAGATGGCCGGCGCCAACGCGACGACCCAAACCAGCCGGCTCTCGCCACTGTGGCCACATGAGTGTTGCAGGCTTGGCGCTCGCTGCCCGACGATATTGACACGTGTATTTATATTTATCGGGCGACCAGGTTTCACCGCCTAACAAATCTTATCGCGCAGCGCGGGACGCGCTTGCATGTATCCGAAGTTTCTGGAAAGTTATCGATGCTTCTATCCGCGTGTCTGTTGTCGCCGAACCTTGTGTTATCAGATTTCATCGCGTGACACGAATGGTGTAGAACTTTGTGGAAGACACGCGGGTCCCATCAGGTAATCTGGAACATTCGACGACTGATCTATAAAAGCCGACGCGCTTGACCCGCTGATCAGTTTTTCCGACGATCGCCGACCGTGTTCGCCGCTATCGTTGTGCTATAAGTGTAGCCTGTTTTTGTGGGCACAGGTTCGCCCAATAAAAGTTAGTTTTCTCGTTCACAGTATTGCTACTGTGTTATTGCTTCTTTCTTCACCGTCACTACCACGTGACATCTGGTGGAGGTGCTTTTCGTCCATGTACAGGACGCCCCCGACAAGCCGTGATCCCAGCCCAGACCGCGAACAGAACACCAACGTAATCCCGGACCACCGAGCAAGCCGCCGTCTTCAACAGCTGCCCCCGGAGCACGGACTTCTACCTGAAAAGACCAAGAAGATTGTGGCCAAGGCAACCGCAATGGCAGCCCCAGCGTCCCCCATCGTCCTGCAGCAGCCCAGGGAACCACCGACGTTCCGCGGTTCCACATTTGAGGACCCGGAAACCTGGCTGGAAACGTATGAGAGGGTCGCTACGTTTAACAACTGGGCAAGCGACGACATGCTACGACATGTCTATTTCGCATTGGAGGACGCCGCCAAGACGTGGTTCGAGAATCGAGAAGCCACCTTGACGACGTGGGACCTCTTCCGAAGCGGCTTCCTGAAAACATTTCAAAGCGTCGTGCGAAAAGAGCGAGCCCAAGCTCTACTGGAGACAAGAGCGCAGCTGCCGAATGAGACGATCGCGATTTTCACTGAGGAAATGAGCCGCCTGTTCCGCCACGCCGACCCAGAAATGTCCGAGGAGAAGAAAGTACGTCTACTGATGCGTGGCGTAAAGGAGGAACTTTTCGCCGGTATGGTAAGAAGTCCACCGAAGACCGTCGACGAGTTTCTTCGTGAGGCGACGAGCATCGAGAAGACACTGGAATTGCGGAACCGGCAATTTGACCGACGCACCAAGCCAACAAGCTACTCCGGAATTCAATCACTGGCCACGGACGATTTATGCGAGACCATCAGGGCCATCGTGCGCGAAGAACTGCGCAAGGTCTTGCCATCGTCGCAGCCTCAAGTGGCCTCGATCGCCGACGTCGTGAAAGAAGAGGTGCACCGATCGCTTGGGGTTCCTGAGGTGCAACCTCAATTACTGCAGCCCCAGCCAGAAGCGATGACATACGCCGCCGTCGCACGCCGTCAAGGTCCCCCTCCGCGACCACGCCAGGGCCCTGCAACGACGCAATTCCGTCGTCCGCCGCCGCCGCCGCCAGCACGCCCACCCGTCGCCCAGCGCACCTTCGCGAGGAAGACGGACATTTGGCGAGCCCCCGACCACCGTCCGCTCTGCTATCACTGCGGAGAAGCCGGCCATGTGTATCGCCGATGCCCATACCGGGAGATGGGACTGCGAGGTTTCGCCGTCAATGCTCCGCGCCCGCAGCGAGGTGAACGCCCTCGCGATATCGCCGACTACCTCGCCGCTACTCAGTGGAGCTCGCGACGACCGTCGCGTTCGCCATCACCAGGCCGCTACCTGTCGCCGCAGCGCCGACCATACACTGGCCCAGCCCGGGGCCGGTCAGCGAGCCCGTATCCGGAAAACTAAAAGCAGCAACCGATGGAGGTGCGGTTGCTGTTCGTCGAACTGACGAAGATCCTCCGCCGCCGACGAAGACGACGAAGAAACCATCTCGACGACCTAATGATGACACGCCGCCGTCCCGACGAAGTCAGGAAGCCAAGACTACACCGACGAAAGACGACTTTACGACGCGACGTTCCAGCTTCAGTTCAACACGACGCAGCCGTGATCCGACGCCACGACCCAACTGCAACGCCAGACAAAGAACCACCGACCTTGACGTGCTTCTCGACGGCCACGCAGTCACTGCCTTAGTCGACACAGGGGCCGATTACTCCGTAATGAGTGGACGCATCGCCGCCCAGTTGAAGAAGGTTAAGACTGCATGGGAGGGCCCCCAAATTCGGACCGCTGGAGGGCACCTCATTACGCCGACTGGAATCTGCACGGCAAGAATTACCATTCATGACCGGACTTACCCTGCCACCTTCGTTATCCTGCAACAGTGTTCACGAGACGTCATTCTCGGCATGGACTTCCTGAACCAACACGGCGCCATCATCGACCTGAAGTCGCAGTCAATAACGCTGTCGGAAGATCAAGCGATACCATCGGAGCGCCCTTGTAGCCACCACGCCTTGAGTGTGCTCGAAGATCAAGTGAGCATCCCGCCTCGCTCCAGCATCGTTATTTCGGTCGGCACCGAAACACCCGCTGACGTAGAAGGCGTCATCGAAGGCGACCAACGTCTACTACTCGACCGTGAAATTTGCGTCGCAAGAGGGATCGCTCGACTGCACGGAGGAAACACGAGAGTGTTGCTGACAAACTTCAGCCAGGAGTTCAAGCACATCAACAAGGGCACGACGATCGCATTCATCGAGGAAATACAGGAAAGCAGCGATGCCTTCGTCCTCTCGGATTCTGTTGCATCTACCCCGACGACCGTAGTTCCCGAGCCAGACTTCAACATAAATCCAAGTCTCCCCGTGATTAAGCAGCAACAGCTCAGAAGTCTGCTTCGACGATACAAAGACTGCTTTTCGACGTCAACAAGGATTCGGCAAACACCAGTCGCAAAGCATCGCATAATCACCGAAGAGAGCGCTCGACCACTACGCCAGAGCCCTTACCGAGTTTCGACGCGAGAACGCGAAGCTATAAGACAACAAGTCGACGAAATGCTGCGCGACGACATCATCCAGCCGTCGAAAAGCCCGTGGGCGTCTCCAGTTGTTTTAGTGAAGAAAAAGGACGGAACCCTACGTTTCTGCATCGATTATCGTCGACTGAACAAAATCACGAAGAAAGACGTATACCCCCTCCCACGGATAGACGACGCATTAGATCGGCTCTGCAATGCTAAATACTTCTCATCGATGGACCTCAAGTCTGGCTACTGGCAAATAGAAGTCGACGAAAGGGATCGCGAAAAGACCGCCTTCATCACGCCAGACGGCCTCTATGAATTCAAGGTTATGCCGTTTGGACTGTGCTCGGCGCCTGCAACGTTCCAGCGCGTGATGGACACGGTTTTAGCAGGATTGAAGTGGCAGACCTGTCTTGTTTACTTGGATGACGTCGTCGTCTTCGCCGGAAATTTCGACGATCACCTTAAGCGGCTTGCGACAGTATTAGAGGCCATCAAGTCATCAGGGCTCACCCTGAAGCCGGAAAAGTGTCACTTCGCTTACGATGAGCTTCTATTCCTAGGCCATGTCCACCGCACCACCGACATATGGTGGTGCGGGCATTGAAGAGGTGTTGCATTAGCAACTCCTTGGATGGCACCAAGGAAGACATGTTGTGGGTCGCAGCCAGTGAGAAGCAGTCTTCACACGAGAATTCAGACAGCTCGAATGAATAAGCAGATGACTGGTCTGACGGCGCCAGTAAATAAACGAAGTTTTGTGCCTTATAGTTTTTATGTTGACTTCTTCGCTTCAATGCAAGGGGGTCGACCAATATTTCGCCCTAACCTATATTCCACATAATACGGTAATCAGCCTCCCTGAGAATTGATTTTAGCAAGGTGCTTGGCTAATATGGCAATTTAAGGCAGCCCGAGCACTAATATTTCCCTGCAACAGATCTCCGCGCTCGCACCAGCCTTCAACACATACGAGCTATTCCGCATTATCTACGCATACTCAAGCTGCACGCAGCTTGAGTATGCGAAGGCACGCAGACTCAAGCTTGCGTGCATTGTGTGGTTGGCAACTTCAGACATAAGTATAAGAAATTAGTCTTGCTTGGGTGCTGGTTATTGCACAGCACACATATCTAACCAATCAGCCACAAATTAGCCAACAAATTAGCCAAATCAAAGCTGAAATTTAGGCAAGTTTGTGAGAATGCATATTTGACTTCAAGCGCAAAAAAACAGGGCGGGGGGAAGAAAGGAAGAACAGACGGGATGAGCACTTGTCCTATGTGGTTTTCCTTTCTTCTGTCCCTATTTATTTGCACTTGAAGTATGCACATACTTTAAACACACTTATAACAAACTGCAGGATGCACACAAATGTGGTCATTATATCGAATATTTAAATATTCTGAAAGATGTATGTCTTTGCTTATTGCAAATTGTCAATTATGCCAGTGGACTGTAAAGCAAAATGAGAAGAAATGTGTTCACAGCAATGCATGCAGTGCAGCATTATATTTACTGTTAATAGCACATTTCTATTGCAGTACTGTAAAATGTCCAATCTTATTAAATTTGAAAGGCAGTGCAACTTCCCAATGCAACTTAGGAGTACTTCAGCAGATCAGTTTACAGAAAGATAATAAAAATAACATTGCCTAAGCAACATACCCACAAAATAAATTATATATGTAGAAATTACCTTAATATGGCAACAGACTTCAACTTGTAGTACTTTTTGATATTCCTGTTCCCAATACACTAGGTAAATGAATGTGGTAAATCAGTTCTGGGGAAGCCTGCAAGTTTATAGAGCAGGACTCTGCAGAAAGAATTTCCACTATCATGCAAATTCTTTTCGAGGGAACTGCAAGCATCACGTCATTGTTAGGCCAGAGAAGGTTCTTGTCCAGCTGAATAACTCATTGACACATGCTAGAAACTGCCAAATGGAACAAACATGGGCAAGTTATGGTCGCAGCATTTTATGTGCTTTAAATATATTTCAATGACGATTTGAACAATGCACAGGGTCATCCATTCTTAGCACGCACACAGTGCAGCATGGCCGTGCGCCACGGAGCGCCAGCACGAACGGCTTGGCCGCCCATCGAAGCAAAGCGACGCAGGTGCACAGGGGCTTGGAGGTAGGGCTTCATGTCCTGTGTAGTATGCTAAAGCATGGTAAGCTCCCTCGCTTCAGCAGACGACGCAATGCCCCACCTCCAAGCCGCTGTGCGCCTGCTCCACTTGGTTTTGATGCGCGGCCAAGTGGTGCACGCTGACGCTTTGCGCTGCACGGCCACGCTGCGCCGTGTTCATACCAAGAGTGGACGACCCTGTACATTTTACAATGATTATAATTAGGGTTCTGTACGTTTGGTGTAAGATAAAATGAAGAGAGAAGTATGGCATACTTTCTGGAGAACAAGAACTGAAAGCAAGGAATACTGATTATGGACAGTGTTGTGCTGGTTCAGCATAGTGTGAAATTTGTCAGCAGTCTCCAAAAAATAGTGTTTTGATTTAAAATGGCCTTCTTTCCTAGTCAGAGGTGCAAAAGGGCTAGTTGTATAACCCCAAGTTCTCAGCTGACAAACAAAAATATAGTGCAGCCCATTTAACATTTCATAAACAAAATGTATACACATATCCCGTGGAATGAAACTTCACAAATACCATAAGAAGTGTGTAAAGACACACTCGTAATGAGTATTACAAGGGTTCACTTGCCTTCCACTGAACCCTCCGCCAACACTTCGTATGACTGCGGTGGACCACCTAAAACAAAAATATAGCAGTATGAGAAACATTCTACTGTACCTCCTGCATGATTTTTATCTGGACGAAAAAGAACAAAACAAAGCAAATCCTGCAAAAAAAGTCTTAAAGACTTCTACTAGGGGTGCTTGAAGCATTACAAAGGATGCTGCCAGAGGAACTATCATCTGTAATTGACTTAATTAAGTAAATATTCACAAATCACTCTAACACCCTTGGAAGTCATCATTACATTAGTTATTTGCAGCAATGCACATATTTCTGTACAATCAGCCAAACAATTGACAACAAGCGAGTGCTGCCCGACGATAACTGCTTTGTTCCAAACTCACGTGGAGCTTTCGCATAGGCATGGAAAGGTTAAACATTTTGTGCAAGTATATGAAATGCTGCAAATTCACTTACTGGCATGCAGCTCTCACCAAACATTTGTGGCAGTAGGCTAAAACTTTGCAAGTTGGTCCAGTGCTTTGTAATGGACAATGTAGAAAAAGCAAGGAGACGAATGACTATAACTACAGGGGTAGCATCCACTTCAGAGAACAGCCCAGCAGACAAATGTTGTGATGGCACCAATTAAGTGTGCGTGCACCTACACTAGATTTTTCTTTGCACTGCAGCAAAAAGCATGGATCATTAATTGGCAAGCATTCACCCGATGTTGTTATCTGACTGATTGTACTTAGCAAGTCCAGTAAAAAGATGCTGGCTCTCCCATAACCGAGAGTAGATGTAAGCATGAACCAGCTACCGGCAAATCAGATGGGTTGGAGTAATTACGACGATTACTCACAGCCATCTGAGGCGTGCCGGTCACTGTCGGCCTGGTCACTCAGCACGTTGCCAGCTCTTGCAGGAGGCGGCACAAAACTTGTGCCACGGAAATCATAGAACACTAGCCATGAAAAGAGCACAAGCAACCCTGTTTCAGCGCAAAAGATGACATTCAAGTGTATGGTGCACTGTATCTGCCTTTTTGAACATCGCTATTCGAAATGATAAATTAAACTTCAGCGTACAAGAAGTTACAGCTTGATAGAGTGGTATTGTGAACAAACATTAGGAAGAAATCAGAAGCAATATTTTTAAAGGGCAGTAATTAGCATATGTAATGTGGTCCTGTACAAAGGGTTGGGGACCAGAGACCGTGAGTTTAGACTGAGTTTCGACTGAAGCGAATTCTGGCATTGTTTTGTTTCTCGAAACAGTGCGTTGGTTGTGCAGTTAACTCGACACCATCATTGAATGCCAGTGAGCCATTGCAATGTTGTTGGCTCTTGAAAAGCGCGCCACTGTTCCAGCAGTTTATTCTCTTTTTGTTTTTTCCTCGCTGTGCGTGACACCACCTAGGGACAACGCAGAGAAACTAATAGTTACAAAGTGTAGTATTCTGCAAGCAGATGACAAACGAGTGAAGTAGACTTCCGGGGAGTTCACCACTTGCAGATTGGCTTCTCTCTCCGCCCCGTTCTCGCAAATTCTGCGTACTGCCACTTTGTGACGTTGCAGCGACCAAACAGAATGCGTATTGAACAAAGATCTTCGATCGCGCACCATATGTTCTTGTTTCATTCTTGCCCCATTCTCGTCTCATTCTCATCTTGAGTGCCCGGATAACAGCTCGATTTTGGCTGAAGGTCGCGGACAACGGGAGCTAACAGCATTTTATGCTTTAAAAAAATGTCTACAAGGAAGCTGTTCCAAAGGGGTCAAGACAAACCACTCATACCTTTTCCAAGGCAATGTAATAGCTAGGTGCACCTGTACATATCAACAATGAAGACAATATAGCAATTAATTCTAGGACCTGCGTGTTGCATGAATAAGATAAATACACTGCCAACAACATGCAACATTTTGTTACATCTTGTGCGTATGTTAGACTAACATCTTCCCATGAGTCGAAGTTAAATAGTATGTCTCGCTGAATATCTGTCACGTGAAGCCACACCGATGTAAATCACTTGCAATCAACTAAGAGGTCAAAAGTTTCCTGAAGTTATCATGAAAAAAAAATTAAATTTTATGAAGTTATTTAGGTTAAATAAAAAGCAAATTTTTTAACATATTCTTAACATTTGCAGCTTAAAGAGCCCCTCACCAAGTCCAATCGATAATTTTCTTTGTGCACTGCAAGTAGCAGGGCATCACCTAGGGAAGGGCTCACTGCCAACGTAAGCACTCTCTCCTTCTGCTATGTCTGATGCCCACAGGCGACTTTTTGTTACCTGCCAACTCCCTCACTGGAGCCAAGGGACCTTGTCCCATTTACGTCACAAGCACTGCCTCCATTTTTTTCCCCTTCCACTTTTCGCTGTTTGGCATACTACCAGTGGCAGCATTGTGCTAGGCAAAATACCAAGGTCATAAGCCATAATTGGTGACGCTGCAGGCAGTGCATCTTACATAGAGGCATTTGTGCATGTAACCTTGACTCTGCGGCTGGAAGCAGAGCTCACGTGAAAAAAGGGGCATGCAAGCTTTTCTGTGACGTTTATGCTGTTACACCGTGTAGCTTTCAATATTTTGCAGACAGTTTCCACAGAGTGATCTATGCGTCACACTTGTCTGTTCAAAATGCCTAAACCTGGTGAGGGGCCCTTTAAAGAATGCCACATCTGGAACAGGAAAACCAAGTGAGAGAGAGCTGATGAGCAAACCTGGGGATACATCTGGCACCAAGATTTCATGAACAACCTCCTTTGCGATTGTGGCTGTCTTGGCAGTGGGAGCGATTTCTGCATGAAAAGCAATTACTGTTATAAAACACCAGCTAAGAAAATAGCATTAAAAAACAAGGAAAAGCCAGACATTTTTTTGCCAATGGCTGCAAATAATGCACAACATGGTGCAGCAAAATCCTTATATGTGCTCGTGCCTGTGGACATAGCTGTGGCTAAGATGCATACGTGGCTCCTGTGCCACTCATGGTGCTTACAATAATGAAGAACAGAAGCTCCCACCTTCCAAAGCTGTATGCTCCGAACACAGATAATGAGCCCCGCAGTCATGCATTCAGTGTACACAGTATATTTTTGATAAGCCTTACATAACCTGCAATGTTGATTTAGCTGCTACATGCACATATACCACAATATTGCAAGAAGTGAGGTAATATTTGGCCAGGAACTGACAGCATGTCAGGTATAAATGATCTGCCATGAACTCAGTTTGGAAAATCAGATGCACACTATGAGCCTACCACAACTTAAAAGAGTACTGGTACAATACTTTTGCATCCTGTTTTCCATGCTTCATTAGATAACTGCTGAACTGAGAAACATAGTATGGCAAAAGAATTCCATAAATGCACAAAGAATTGCTAATTATATCCTCTTCCAATGCTACGATCAGTTGGCCTAAGGTTTTTTTACAAGGGTTTCTCTACATGTCACGCATATCAGAGGCAATGCTCACATGGTATCACAAGCTGCTGACATACAAATGAGCCTGATGATACAGTGTTCACAAGCCACAAAATAACCGTGTTGCCGCAAGCTGGAAGCACACCACGTGGCCTATTCTTTCCACTTGTTCACATTCAACATGTAATAATAAAAGCTTGGCCCTCTACTGTCTCTTAGAATGTGCAGTGCCCTTTGCCCTCCTCCCCTTCGGTAACTTATTCCTCGTCATCTAAAGCTTTCTCGCCTTGAAAAGCTTTCACAACTCTATAACATTGTGCTTTTACCACTGCACCAAACAACTCATCAGTGATAACACATGCACATAACCACAATTTCCACATGTAGTGAAGCTGGGAGGAATGAAAGAATTGGAATAGAGCACCATAGGATAAAATTGCAGCCAAAAAAAGTTGACTCAACAAGTGATCTTGCCAAGACAGTTTTTACTGTCTTTCACTGCCGCACTAACTGCACTCTTCTGAAAATAAAATGAGTGTGATAGTAACTGCACTGTTGCACAATGGCTATTAAATGTACAAGCCAGCATAAGATACCGAAGTTGCATAAGCATGTTGCAAAGAAGTAATCACACGGCAGTTACCAAAGCCCCCAAACACATGTACAGGCACCGACAAAAGTGGTAAACTCCACACAATGGGAGCCGCAGCAACGGCAAACTGCATCGCAACGTCATCTACAGGCAGCACCTGGGATCGAGACAGCCAATCGGTGCCCTTTATTATCTGCAGGCATGTCGCTTGACTCGTTTCAATGTTTCGTGCTTCAGCTCGCCAAAATACCGAGCGACGCCGCTGCAGTATACCACTTTTGTAGGCGCCTTTATGTTGATTAAAACCTACCACGAGCCAAGCTTACAATGCCAAGTCTGCTGAGCGCAGGGTCATGTGGTAGGCCAAGAGAAAGAAAGTGAAGGGTGTGGATCCAAGAATAATTGGTTTACAAAGGCCAGCTATGCAATGTGACATTTCCTCCTAGTTTATTTCCTTTCTCTGTGTAGAGGAGCCCTTGCAAACGAATGGTATGCAAATAAGCTGTACTCTATATGGTACCAATCTAAATTCATTGCATTAAAAGGTGGTATAATTCATGATTTATTGCATGTTTGAGAAACTGAGGCCTTATTATAGAGTTGGCAGCTTTAAGAATAGATTTTTAATAATTGTGTCAGTGCACCTTTAAGACAAAACATAGATGCTTCTGTATTATACTTGGCTCATAGATATGCACCCATTTATTGATTATATGACACTCTACAGTGCATGCCTATGTAGCTGCACGTATGTTTCTTACTTGGTTTGTGTCTATTCAATCTCCTTTTGATCCCCAGCTTTTACTGCTTTCATTGAATACTGAAACATGTTATCGCTGTTGCGTGGCACTTGTTAGGCATTCTCAGCTTCTGTGTTAAAAAATAATGAATTTAAGGAGCTCACTTCAAAAAGTCATGCTACACGAACATGAGTTGGAATTGTATAAGCGCACTGAAAATGAGGACTAGCAATTGCACAGACAAGCACTAACTTTAAGGCTTTATTGGCTGGCTGCAGCAGGCATAATAAAATGCACTTTGTAAACTAGAGATCGCGTTGTGCATCATACTGCACTTTCATGCGGAAAGTTCTAGGTAGGCCATATAAAACACTGCCTAAAAGACAAACTGAGAAACCACAGCAACAACATAAGAAAGCATGCGGTGGTTGGTTGGCTCTGTTGCAAGACATGTGGCAGTGAGCCGTTGTTTAACAAAGGCTTTGATGTGCCGAGACACAGAGATGGACTCACTAGGCTGGTCATTGAAGTAGCCTGAACAGCAAGCCTAATTATAAATGCGTGAGCATGCCTTCGCTTGCTTTGTCAAGAACTGTTTTTTCTCAACGCGATTTTGTGTTGGCATTGCATTTTTGTTTCCAAGTGAGCATGCTTTGCATGCCTGTATGTGCATCTGTTTCCAATAAAGTGACTCTTGAAGTCTGTGTTTGTGTGTCCACTAATTTGTTCTCGGTCATTTCACATAGCAGCAAACGTCAACACTCATCACAAACACGAGCTTGCAACTTACCAATCTTGCTGAGGAGGGCATCCGTCAGCCTTCTTGACCTCTCTCGCTCCTGTTCCAACAGCCGAGCAAGCTCCTCTTTCTCAGCTTCTATATTTTGTAGTTGTTTTTCGAGGTCCTCAATTCTTGCTTCCATCTTCTTCAACTCAATTTCATTGGAAGCTGTTTTATCTTTCTTGCTCCTAGTGTGGTTTTCCACAGATTCTTTGCTCTCATCGTCAAAGTCTTGAAACTGCAATAATACATGACACCATGAACCTTGGGAGAATGACGAGACTTCTCAAGAGCAAACTATGAATAATACTTGAACTGCGCTATGAACAATACAATAACGATACGAACTATGAAGAAGTCACTTAGTTGCATGCGTATGCAAGCCAATAATTTACTACCAGAAATCAGAACCAGATATCACCAAGTTATCTCTGATTAGCAGTGTTTACCAGAATCAAAGGAAATATGTGCTGCAATAAAAATCCATAAATGTGTATCAGCCAATCGACAGTGCACTTCTGGCAAACCAGGCAACACCTGTACTGGTATTAAATGAGACAGGCCAACATGAGCCGGCCATAAAGGTGCGTAAAATCTCACCCATCCACATGTTGTGGCATTACTTTTCAAAAAATGAAGCGCCAACGGTAACAGCACACTAATAAGGAACAAAAAGACAGGAAGCGCCTTGTCCTGTCTTTCCGTTCCTTCTTAGTGTGCCGTTACCGTTGGTGCTTCATTTTTTTATAGCTATGCACCAGCTAGCCTCACAACTTGTTTTACTGCAATTACTTTTCAATGCAGTGTGTCCCTTCTGAGGTCACAAAGGAAGCCACACACTAAAAATACCAGTATATACCAGTCAGGTAAAATTATGGTAATAATGACATCTTGCACAGGCAGGTTGTCTTGATTATCATAATGCAAGTTTTCCATGCATGACCACCTATAAAGCACCAAGTAGGATTTTGTACTAGCCAAGGAAATCAAGGCAACAGTTTATCTTATGACGTACTTTGGCACCATTTGTGCATTGCAAGTGATGCATATTTTTATTCTTATTTTCCCACAAAGGTTTTGCCATTACCTCTGCACACCACATACAATTCTTTATTTGCACATGCTAATGCAAGTGGCATTTAGTGAATATTTCTATTTTTAACAATCCCTTGTATGGTTTAGTGATGAACCGGTGAAAGTAACATTAAATATTGCATACTACTCTTTTTTTATGTGTGCAGTCTCGTGTATGCTAGTCGTGTCCAGTTGAAAATAGTGCTATGTTGTGCTGCCAGAAGGCCAAATTACACAGACCTGTATATTGAATGAAAATGTGCAGAAAGACTACTAATAACAAAGTAAAAGGCACAATCACAGCCCCCCCATCACATCACAGACATGATAATGAAGCAGCAAGGTAAACTGCTACTTTAAGCTTTAACCAAAATATTGTTTCAGCATCGCCATCAGGTTTGAATGTTGACAGCAATAATGGGTAGCTGGGCTCAAATAAATGTTGCTTACCAGTTCCGAGTTCTCCGACTGCTTGAATGCCTTCAGTATGTTGCCAAGTTCCTTCCTGGCAGCTTCTCGCTTCCTTTTTCTCTCTTCTCTCTTGGAGAGCCCTTCATCAGCCTTAACCATAAAAAAGGCATGCAAGATAAAACTCAACACATCTCCTCAAGAACATTTATGCAGGCATCGGGATCTATTTCTTATATTCATATCTGCAGGGACTCTCCCAGCAGCCAACACTGACCACTGCAACAAAAGTGTGTGTGGTTGAATGAGAGGAAACAGGGGAACTGACTTTTTTTTTAGTAGCCCCATAGAGATGGTAAAGCTGAAGAAATCACGAGGGAAATTAACTGCGCTTTTAGGTGGATAAATAAATAAGAAAATGGCACATGTAGTGCAATAAGGTTTTCAGTGTGGCACTAATCATAGCTGGCCAGCTTTTATTTCCTCTTCCCCTTTTGTTATGTTTGGGTTTGACTTAAACATTGCCCTGACCAGGCTAGATGTCACTTAACTTTTGATTTCATCCAGGCCTCTTTCTATGCACTGCAAAAGCACTTGCCATCATTAAGGTAGCAGCTGCACATTTTGAAACAGTTCTACTGCTACACTCTACAAGGTCAATAAAGCACCACATCATAGCCTCCAAAGCCATGTTTTTGCAATTACGTATCATACATCTATGCAGTAAAGCAGTGATTTGGGCTTGTTAGTAAGACATCGTGAGGCATATAGCACATTAAAAAGTGCCTGTGTGTATCACGTCTCACTTTTGTCCTTGTCTTTTTAACGCGCTATATGCCTCACAATTATGCAGCATTTTTACAAATGTATAAGATCTGGGGCCTTATAATCAGGGCGTTATCACCAACAGCATTGCAACACTTAGGAAAAATAAATAAGAACAAATTAATAGCACAAGTAGACAACTGCACAAGCCACTGAATGCACAAAAGGAAGCTAGAACCCCCTATGAACATACTATCATCAAATGAAACGCAAACAGTGAAGCGCGTGACCAAAGCGTAATTGAAGGTATAATGTGTACCATCCAGTCAGCACCAGTGACACGCACACACATCCAGTTTGACCGCACTGCACAATGATGCTCCACCTATGATGCAATATTTATGTTTCTGTTTTGGTTCTCTTTCATTTGAAAGCAAGAAAAGATGACGCTGCTGTTCACATTTCAATTGACACCGATAGGACATACAGTTTCGTCGCACTGTGATAATGCTCGCCCTATACTGCAATATTTCAGCTTCCATTGCTTTTTATTTTTGTTTTCTTGCATTCAAGTAAAAGAGAAGCAGAACACAAACGAAAATATTGCAGCACAGGGAGAGCATCCTTGTGCAGTGCTGTCAACAGGATCTGCACTCCTGTCAATGGTGATGACTGGATGGTGCGCACTACACCTTCCATTATGGTTTGGCCATGCGCTCCAACCTTCACGTCTTATTTGACGCCAAGAGTACATCACAATAAATACTCAAGTTTCACCAAGAAGGCTAAAGCGATGGCTTGATGCAAATGGTATGCTTAAAGTAAGCAGTAATGGTCTGCCAAGCTGCACTTCTGCTCTCAATTTTGCAGCTAATTGTGGGTGCTAATAGTAATAATTATTATTATAACAGTAATAATAATAATAATAATCATGAACAATAATATGCGCAGGTGCACACCTCACTAGCAAATTATTTGTAGTCCAAAGCAGTGCTTTTGAACGTTTTCAGTGTATAATTATACTAGCAGGCCACAGCACAATACACCAATATTTCATCCCTTGAAAAGTTGTCTTGAACAACAGAAAGTACCACAAGATGGTGCTGCAGTGCAGTATTTATTTTACTGCTGAACTGAACTTTGATAACTCAGCAATAAACTACAGCAGCTGCACCTGTTTTGCTATGTAAGCTTTAACTGAGGAGCAAAGTAACGCTCGTAAGAAACCCAGTAGGTTGATGATATAGAAAACTAAGGGCCTATTTCATTCCCATATGGTCCCCAAAGTATGTGTGAAAAAAAAACAAGACTACAACTGTGCCAATCATGCAAAGAGAGTGGGTGCACAGCATATCTTCAGTGAAACACTGAAGCTCAGGTGGTCACTTGGTCACTGTCAACCTCACAAGAGCAGATACGGTGACCCATCAACCCCATTATGCAACATGTGCGACCTGACAGACCAAGACCAGGCAGCCAGCCAACCAGGAAGAAAGACTAGTGGGATGTAGTTACCAGGAATTCCGCACAAATGACACAGAAGCCCTTAAGGTATACGCAGCTTGAATAAGATAGGAGGAGTACAATGTGTGCACATTCTTCGGTGCCTCAACCTGATAATTGCAATATTCATGTGTAACCAAACTTTGAAGAGAAAGAAACAAAGACCTTTCTGCCACACAATACATGTGCATGTGTGGTAGAGAGGTCTCATGCACATTCCCAAGGAGCCAGGTAGCAGCCAAAATCATAGCCTTGTTACAAAACTGTTTGTGCAAAGACAAAGACAGGCCAGCAAGCATGACCTCAGCAATCACTATCTGCAACTATGCACTGTGACTGTACCACACTGCAGTGCAGGGGCATTTCTTTTACCACAGCATTCACATCTGCGACGAGGCAAACCATGCAATAGTGCGGATGGTACAGGCGCCCAAATCTTTAACTGGTGTGCGGGAGCGGCGACTTTTCAGTGCGTCAGCGCCGTTTGACGGGGCGAGGCTGGAAACAGTCTGAGGCTAAGCGCATGCGGACAAAGCGCGCTCAGCTGGGCCCATCGTCTACTAGGCTGTTTCCAGCCTCGCCGCGTCATACGGCGCTGACGCCCGGAAAAGTCGCCGCTCCCGCACACCATTTAAAGATTTGGGCGACTGTACAATGAACCACACATGAATCAAATATAGCTAAAAACCGAAAAAGCTTAATGTGCAAGATGCACTCAAGTCATATATATATATATTCCATTAGGTGTTGTTTTACCACTGGCATAACCAACCAAAACTAATGTACGCGTTCACACAGCACATTGTAAAATATAATTGAAAAAAATCTTACCAAGTTGCCTTTGTGCAGCTTTCCCAATATCACTCTGGGAAATGAATGTCGGGAGTTCTTCAATTTGCACAGAAGGTCCTCAAGGGTGTCTGACAATGATTAAAACAGAACTCAAATGAAAGAAGGCAAACTATAAGAACAGCACGGTGGGCCACGTGTTTAGACCCCTACACTAGGTGCAAAAGGCCTGCGGCGGCGACGCGTCGGCTTACCCGCGAGTGCAGTGACGTTGGCCGGGTAAAAGTTCTCGCCTCTTCCATCTTCGTCCGCCCAATACGCCATGACAACGTCGTCCTTTTTGAAATCACTTGTGCTTTGTGGCTCGAAATCTCTTATAAGAGCCACAGGCAGCGCTGCCCGCTCCTTATCTTCTGTGTAGTGTACACATGCAAACATTGTCGACCGATCGTCGTGCAGGCGGAGTTTCGAGACACACGAGGAACGCTCGTTCACGACCGACAAACTATCAGCACCAGCAACGGTTCCCGAGGATATAATTACAGTTTACGATAAATGTAATATAGATATGATAAAACAGCTACTTGTAAAATCACAGATCACCTATCCAAAATGTCTCACTACAGCGTCTACTACAAAGCCCTACCATACATACAGACCTAGTCTAAAGGACACGGCCGCCCATGGCGGTAGATAAGTTTAGATGGCGCCAGTAACGAGTTTTTTTTTTGCCCGATGTTAATGATTTTGCTCTTTACGATGGTAAGGTGGGTGTTGCAGATGTTTATTTCTCGTATAAAGTGACAAGCGTAGCCACCGAAATTTAAGTTTTTTTTTTGTTCATCGGTTTTATTCTCGTGCTTCTTCCACGACCGATGAGTACACCACACGGGGACGAAAGTGCGTCTGTATGCTGCGCTACAAATAAACGGCTTGTTTATATCATTATATATACTCGTTTACAAAAGGCTTAAGCAGGTGTCATTAATTTACATCTACGAAAATGTTTTTCAGTGCCCGGCCTAATCGTTAAAGCGACTGACAACTAATTTTCATGGTAACCACTTTTTAGTGCAATATGGAAAGCTTACCGGCTCTAACCATGAAGTAGTAGCATAGAATAAAGGTAGTAATGATGTGGAAAACGCCGTGGAAAAATTTGTTATCACAATTTTTCGATTTGCAGTGACGATGAAGTCGTTCACCGGAAGCATGCTGAAGACTGCGATAGGCGAGCGCGATAGCGCGTATAGGGCGGCACTAGTTGGAGGCAGACAAGTGCAGCCGTAGATGTGAGAACGTATTCATCTCTCAAAGACCTGAGCGAGCTGGAACAGAGGATCTTAGCTCGCATGCGTGCTCACAATTTACATCCTAAGGAAGTAGCACCCAAACGTCATATTTCGATGCACGAAAGCTGCAACGGAAACGAGGAATCCGACTCGCACGAAAGACCACTGTCCCCGCCGTTTCCGTAACGCAGTTTTCACTCTAATTCAACCCAGGTCAGATCACAGCTCATAATATTCTTAGACCATGGTCAGATCTAACAGGGTTGTCACCTCTTGTACATTATGTTGCACTTTGCCTTCAACCGTTTTTGAATTTCAATCAGACGCGATTGCGTAAAATATTTACCACGCGTGTATCAATTATGTGCCAGCGGAAATGTATGAACGTTGAGTATTCGTAGTCTTGTCATCAGCGTTCGACAAAATAAACATTAATTTCATCTATACCGACGTGTCGCTGTATATGTATACATATGACAAAAGCAAGAGAACCGGATGCTGCGTCAATTAACATATACCAGGGATAGAGTGTCTCCGTACCACATGCGTTTATGTCAGCATAGGTAAAGCGGTATACCGGTCCGCTTCACCTTATGCTGACATAATCAGCATCACCATTTGTTGTAGAATATATATTCCACAACAACAAACAGGGCTTTGTCCACGTAGTACAATTGTACTACGTGGACAAAGCCGTGTTGCAGAGAGCATGCAGCTTGTCCTTAAGGACAAGCTACATGCTCTCGGCAATAAAGCGTATATGTATATACATAACCCTCAAGACAACCTGTTTGGTGTACTTTAATAGTGATATTTTCACATTTATAAGAAACACGTACGATCAAATATACAGGCCTAGCTGTAGTCGAACGCCTTTATAACGAAGTGCATGCGGTCACCTCGTGGCACCATATGCAGCTCACAATAGAACCGCGGAACAGAATTATTCCTTCGTTATATAACTGTCGATATATAATTATATTGGCAAACTGGAAGCACAGAATCGTTTACAGACGCTATATCTTTACCGAATACGTACGTATAGTAAACGCCACTGCACGCGGTCGCGGCGATGGAGTCTCCCGAACCGGTTTCTTGCGTGAAAGGTAGGCAGTCGCTGAGCGCAAGCTATGTGAAATATGTTCATATAGCGGACTGTCGTATAAACAAATGGCGCATAACAGAATGAAGTCTCAATGCAGCGATCGCACTGTATATGTTTATTGGTATTCTCATGCAGCGGGCAATTTCCCGCTGCTTCTCTTTCGTAATCCAGTGCGTTAATTCATAAAAGAAACATGACGATATACGCCTTTTTTAAATATGCTTCTTACCTATATCCTATTCCATTCCAAAAAAAAAAATTAATAGTGTGTTTTACGTGCCAAAACCACTTTTACGAGGCACGCCTTAGTGGACGCGCGACCCCGGAAATTTCGACCACATGGGGATCTTGGGATCTTTAATGTGCACCTAAATCTAAGTATATATATATATATATATATATATATATATATATATATATATATATATATATATATATATATATATATATATATATATATACACACACACGCCGGGCAGCGATAGCGGGCGAGGGTCTCAGTGCGCGTTTTCTTCTACTCACCGAATATCGCAGACCCGGCGCCGTAGCAGAAATCTTCGTTGTGTCTGTGCTTGCTGCATACCCGAGTTGTAGCCAATGGCTGTCTGCCCGTTCTAAGTTTTGCGGGCCAAGCTTCACGCAGCTTCTTGTCCTGCGGCTACGTGTGAATAAGGCTGGCACCGGGCTCGGTTGCGTACGTCCGGCAATGCGACTACGAGCAGTAGCCTACCATACTGCACGCTTCCAAAGGTATAGCCACTACCGATTATAGTGATTTCAGATGTTGTCAAGCAGACACCCAAGGCGGGAAAGCCTCCCCACTTAATCAGAACTGCAGCGCAAGGGGGACTTAATTAACCTTTCGTTTTCAGGTCGCTTTGGCGCTTCCGAAGCAGCCGACGCGGCCGCCGTGTCCACGTGATCCTTCATGTCACGTCATGCCGACGGTGGCGCCAGCTTTTCCAGTGGTGGAGCTCGCCCCCAATATACAGGATTAAGCCGATGGGGTTAATCCGAAGGCCTTGTACTGTGGTTGGTGCATTCGGTGATAGCTGCCCTATTGAAAAAATATGTATGAGAATTTCACGAGAACTTCTGTACGCTATTATTGCTCCGTAGACTCGACGACGTCGCACATCACATGTGTACGAGTGGACATCGTCAATGAACGAGATCGTTCTCGTGTGGGTATATTAAACGAGATTATTCTCGCATAGCTGTGCTTGACGAGATAGTTCTCGCACGGCGATGCGAAACGATATCGTTCTCGTTTGTGTATGCTACATGAAAATGTTCTCATTCAGCTATGCAAAATGACACCATTCTTGTTTAGCTGCATTCTACAAGTGTTCGCATTTGTGTTGAATGAGTTCTTTTGTTCATGCAATATTTTTGGTGAAGTTCCACACAGTAACACATTCTGCCAACATTGCAGCGATTAATTTCGATCACGTGAGTCGGCCGATGTGCCAGCTCAGAGACAAAGAGGACACTTTTTAGGGCCCACAATTAACACAAACCATCTTTATTTTGTATTCCGAAGCATCGTGACCAGGTGCTTGTTCAGGTCCTTCAGCCTCCTTGCCTCCGTATCCACAGTGTTCGGCGTTTTTGAAACAGTGCTCGTATGCATCTGCACAAAAATGTAAACAAAGCAGCCGGCCCTGTTAGATTACAACAAGCCATTGGAACTGACATGCACAATAGGTAGCTCCACTGCATAACTGATTTGGCTGGTTCTTGCATGATATTGTGTGTAAAGCGTGAACATCTCACAGAGAAACAGGAAAAAGAGAACACGGAGGCTCATGAGTTTTCTACCTACGTAAATTGATATTTCAAGATTAACCACAGCAGTTGAAAGCAAGTGCTCGTCCTCGCATTGTCTTGTTCTCGTCTCTGTTAAATGTTCGTGTTTCACAAAGAATAGAAATGGCTGCAGAATTGCAATACAAGACCACTGAAATAGTCTAATACTTTTCCACAAGTATTTTACATTAAATGAACAAGTATAACCAGCACAATGCGTTGGCGGGCTAGTTGGTGCGAATTCATGAATACTTCGTTTAGCGCGAAACGACACACACAAGAAAGACGACAGGACAAGGCGCTACTCTGAACTGACAGCATTTTATTGCGTCACTCCTTTATAGGCCGCTCAAACCAAAGGAACATGCGCAGTGAGCACCATGCGGTGGAGCCACCAACAACATCCGATCCAAAGAGCGCACTCATGCGACAGAATCCAAAAAACCAAATTCAGCGCTGTACAAAGTTAAGGAAAGCACACTACTGCACTGCGACTCCAATGACTTAATGAAAAATGCTTCCGATAACTCTCGGGCGGTGGTGTCACGGCTCTTTTTCAAGATCGTGGTATCAGAAAACATGGGTTTGCATTTGGACGTTTTACAATGCTGAGCCAAATGGGAACCTTTGCCTGTTGCTATGGATCATGTATGGCTTATGTTCTCTAAGGCGCTCGTTAACACAGCGGCCTGACTGCCCTACATACACTTTGCCACATGACAAGGGAATCTTATATAAACGACACCGACGCTGCAGTCTACAAACTTCACATAGTTCTTTTCACAATCAGGTTTTTTACTTATTTTAGAAATACGGCAGCACAACATTGACAGTTTCTGAGGAGCGGAAAACACTACCGGAATTTGGTATTTAGTGGCGACATTCTTTAGATTGTGAGCCACTCTGTGGCAATACGGCACAACTTCAGGCCTCTTCTTTTGTGTGATGCAGTTACTTTTGTGCCGCTTCCCTTTCAGTTTCTGAAGCAATACTTCCGAGACTGATGTTACCACCACACTTGGGTAACCAGCAGTCTGCAGCCTATTTAACTGTGCAATGAAACTCATGTTCGCAGAGTGATGACAAGATTGCATTAAGGAAGATTCTAAACACATCAAAGCAATGGCGCGTTTCACAGTCTTTGAGTGCGCAGACGCATAAGGTAAAAGTTCCTTACGTGCGCGTGGCGAGTACATCCGACAGGCGTGGACTGTTTGTAAGGATAGCTGCAAATCTAAAAACTGGAGTTTACCGTCCCTAGATAGCTCATGTGTGAAAGTTAAACCTTTGCCATTGTCATTGAAAAGTGTTAAAATATCAGCTACCGTCACGGAGCATTCGTTGTTGGTCTGTTTTATCACAACAAGAAAATCGTCAACATATCTAAAAATTTGAACCGAGTCATTGTTTAAGGCACTCTTAAGAGTGCGGTCGACAAAAGATAAAAAAATATTACAAAGAGCAGGCGCCACACATGAACCAATACACACACCATTTTTCTGGATAAAAAGGTTATTTTCGAACAGGATAAAAGTTGCACTTAAATAAAATTCAAGAAGGGACATGAAACCTTCTGAAGACAACCCGGTGGCATTGCAAAAATCTACCTCGCCACTTTCTTCGATGCACGTCATCACACTGCGAAATAGCTCATCATGCGGTATTGAATAGTAAAGATCTTCGACATCAACAGAAAAAATGGCGGCTACTGAATGGTTGTCTTCCAGCAAGGAAACAACATCGAAAGAATCCTTTATGCCATAAGGATCATGAATAGTTAAATGCTTCAACTGTTTTTGCAAAAAGCGGCTAACCAAAACCTGCCAATAGTTGTTTTCACTGACTATTGTACGGAAAGGCACATCCGGTTTGTGTGTTCTTGCAGTGAAAAAAAAACATCTAAAGCAAGTACCTTACATTGTTTATCATCTTTCACAATCTTGGTGAGGCCTATATTTTCCAACAAAGAAATGGCTTTGCGTTTTACCTTCTGAGCTTTCTCATTTGCCAGAATGAAGTGTTTGTTGACAGCCTCAATGGCTTTTTTGTTGAAGACAGCAGACGGAGCTATCACAAACCCGCCCTCTTTGTCACTCAGTAACAGCCGCAGTTCATTGTCTCTAAAGAAAGATACTGTCCTTTTGATCACAGCTGTCGAAGGTGGCGCGCTCCCAGTGGCGGTCCTACGAAGGTTGTCCACCCTATCGAGGAGGCACCGCTCCTGGTCCTCTAGTTCTGCTTTCCTTGCGATGCGCCTGTTCAAAGCCAGTAGCTCATGTGCAGGAATTCTTGGTTCCGTGCTGTACTTCGGCCCATTCTTTAGCAATGCAGCAACTTCGTCAGGAAGCCTGACGTCACCGAGTACCTGGAAACCAGCAATGACCGGTTGCGTTTTTTCCTTTCTGCACGGTAGTCTGGACCGGAGGAGTAGCAGCAGCTGTGTCCACCAGAATTCTGTAGTCCAAGTTGATAGAAGTCCGTAGAAACGAAACTTCTTCTAGGCAACAATAGGTGCATCGCGCGAGTAGCACACAGCTCTCAACCAGTCGTACAGAAGGCGTACCTGCCCCCAAATTTCAGAACGAAGAATCCGACACATTCGCCGCACGTGACCGACGGAAGGCCTGACGTTCCCGAAGCGACTCGCCACATCTTGAGGAACATGTCCATTCTTCATGCAGAACGTAAGCATCCTTGCACGGCACACAGCAAAAGCTATGTGACTGACCAGAACAGCAGGATCAGGAGACAAATATCAGTGGGCCCTGATATTCGTGTGTCTGTGTCATTACCAAGATTGTGAAAGATGTAAAACAATGTAAGCTACTTGCCTTAGAGGTTTTTTCACTGCAAAAACGCACAAACCGGATGTGCCTTTCCGTACAATAGTCAGTCAAAACAACTGTTGGCAGGTTTTGGTTAGCCGCTTTTTGCAAAAACAGTTTAATCATTTAACTATTGACGATCCTTATGGCATAAAGGATTCTTTCGATGTTGTTTCCTTTCTGGAAGACAACCATTCATTAGCCAACATTTTTTCTGTTGACGTCGAAGATCTTTATGATTCTTTACCGCATGATGAGCTATTTCGCAGTGTGATGATGTGCATCGAAGAAAGTGGCGCGGTAGATTTTTGCAATGCCACCGGGTTATCTTCGGAAAGTTTCATGTCCCTTCTTGAATTTTATTTAAGTGCAACTTTTATCCTGTTCGAAAATAACCTTTTTATCCAGAAAAATGGTGTGTGTATTGGTTCATGTGTGGCGCCTGCTCTTTGTAATATTTTGTTATCTTTTGTCGACCGCGCTCTTAAGAGTGCCTTAAACAATGACTCGGTTCAAATTGTTAGATATGTTGACGATTTTCTTGTTGTGATAAAACAGACTAACAACGAATGCTCCGTGACGGTAGCTGATATTTTAACACTTTTCAATGACAATGGCAAAGGTTTAACTTTCACACATGAGCTATCTAGGGACGGTAAACTCCAGTTTTTAGATTTGCAGCTATCCTTACAAACAGGCCACGCCTGTCAGATGTACTCGCCACGCGCACGTAAGGAACTTTTACCTTACGCGTCTGCGCACTCAAAGACTGCGAAACGCGCCATTGCTTTGATGTGTTTAGAATCTTCCTTAATGCAATCTTGCCATCACTCTGCGAACATGAGTTTCATTGCACAGTTAAATAGGCTGCAGGCTGCTGGTTACCCAAGTGTGGTGGTGACGTCAGTCTCGGAGGTATTGCTTCAGAAACTGAAAGGGAAGCGGCACAAAAGTAACTGCATCACAAAAAAGAAGAGGCCTGAAGTTGTGCCGTATTGCCACAGAGTGGCTCACAATCTAAAGAATGTCGCCACTAAATACCAAATTCCGGTAGTGTTTTCCGCTCCTCAGAAACTGTCAATGTCGTGCAGCCGTATTTCTAAAAGAAGTAAAAAACCTGATTGTGAAAAGAACCACGTGAAGTTTGTAGAATGCAGCGTCAGTGTCGTTTATAAGATTCCCTTGTCATGTGGCAAAGTGTATGTAGGGCAGCCAGGCCGCTGTGTTAAAGAGCGCCTTAGAGAACATGAGCGATCCATACCAACAGGCACAGGTTCCCATTTGGCTCAGCATTGTAAAACATGCAAATGCAAACCCATGTTTCGTGATACCACGATTTTGAAAAAGAGCCGTGACACCACCGCCCGAGAGTTATCGGAAGCATTTTTCATTAAGTCACTGGAGTCACAGTGCATTAGTGTGCCTTCCTTAACCTAGTAAAGCACTGAATTTGGTTTTTTGGATTCTGTCACATGAGTGCGCTCTTTGGATCGGATGTTGGTGGTGGCTTCACCGCATTGTGCTCACTGCGCATGTTCCTCTGGTTTGAGCGGTCTATAAAGGAGTGACGCAATAAAATGATGTCAGTTGAGAGTAGCGCCTTGTCCTGTCGTCTTGTGTGTGTCGTTTTGCGCTAAACAAAGTATTCATGAAGCATAACCAGCTCATGCAAGTGAATACACAGATTTCACAGCTTTTTGCTACCGCACTGCGGAATATGCAGATGGAAAACACTGCATAGATGCCAGTGCAGAATTGTTTATAGGAAAGATTAATGCACCTTTAATACCACTATAGAAACTAAATGACAGTTTTTGTTAGCATGTTAGAGCACTCAATATGACCAGCTTCTATTACATAACATTTCAGCTGCTGTCTGGCCCTGCTCCCGATACTGCACTGGTCAAACATAGGTGCAACCACACTATTCAATGGCTTTTTGTATTATTGCGTCAGCTTTTTAAGGCTAACTTTAGCCCCCCCCCCCCCCAGTTATCTGGGAGCCGTTGCATCACAGTGACGACAGCTGAGACAAGGATCTGTTTGTACGACAAGGTTAATCTTCCTCTTTTGCTTACTTAAACCTCCCCTCACTTTACTAATTATGTGGCACAGCAACACAATTGTTATATGCCGCCTCTTTAAAAATGCCTAATTTATTGTACAGGCAGAAATAGCTTCGCTAACCGCAGCACTACTCAATTTTCATTAAAAAGAATATCTTACTCCTGAAGCAGTGCAACAACTACAGCTACCAAACTGGTTGTTTGCTGGTGCAAAATATTAATAAGCTTACCGGCTAATCTAAAAACTACAATATTTTTATCGTCATATCAGCATTCATAGTAGCCATGCCATGTGTCGCATTCGCAGTTGTGCAAGCAACATGCATTGCCGATTTATCTGTTAGCATTGCCCTTTCGCTTCTCGCTTGATATTGCTGGGCAAACAGTCAAACTGGATAGTTAGACACTGCCTGTCACCTCCTTACCTTCCTTATGAATTGTGCATTAAATGAGGATTTTTTTTTGGTGAAACAGTTCTAGTTTGAGGCCTAAACAAGCTCCAAGGGAGTTTGCATTTAAGGAGTGTAACCATCCTCTGAAAACATGTACATGAGGAACACTGCAGAAAGAGCACTTCAAAAAAAGAACACGAGTGTATTTATCCCCAAGGCCAAACCTTGTGTCTTCTTAAATATTTATCAAGTCAAACTCAAAATTGGTACTGAGGTGCAAGGTGTCCACAACATATTACCTTGTGAAAGCACAGTGGTGCCTGGATGTTGTGGGACCAGCTCGGACGTGGAAATCAGCACTGATCAGCAACACTGCAGTCTCCTTACAGCTTTTCTGCAGGCCCAGCCACACCTGCAATAAAACAAGTGAGCTTGGTGCCACAAAGTACTGTATTTACTCGCATAATGATCGCATTTTCTTGTAAAAAAAAATGGTCACAAATTCAGGTGTGTGATCCTTATGCCGGTTAAATTTCCCGCAAAAAGGATTTTTTTCATCCCGCGTTTGCTGCGGGATGGCAATAGGTCAAGAAATAAGTGGCTGCCACTGTATGTAGTGCGGGACACCGAAACAAAAGTGGCGGCCAGCATAGCAAGCTGAAAACACAAAATGCGCCGAACGCGATTTTTTTTCTCTCGAGTACATTACTTGCATTGAAAGTTTCTTCCATATCAGTAATGAATAATATCGTTAATATCGGTAAGTTTGTGGCAATAACGTCGCCATGTCCACTATGAGGGGGCAGAAACAGATGGGCACGCTTAGCTGCCAGTGACATAGAAAGACACGGCGGGCATGCTGCAGAAACTGTGGCATTTGTCTTCACTACTATCCTAATACAGCACGTTTGTGCTAAGGGTGGGCAAATATCTTAGCTGTGTTACAAGTGTCGGCGTATGGATAGGGTACACTTCTAACGTATCAGTGTAAACGTGGCTGCTATTGTTGCCGCTCGTGATTTGTTGCGTGCCCACGAGTGCAGATGAGAAGAATCGAAAGGCATCTTTTTTGTTGCTGTTGACCACAACCATTACAAAGCCTACACATAATAAAGGCAATTTTGGTTGTAGCTTTTTTGTCATGGAAGTGCGGAAAGTAATGAAAGGAATGAAAACGAGCATCTGCTTAAAAATGTTTGGTGCGTGCAGACCACTTGGTTTATCTTGAAGAGTTGTTCGCGTAGCATTCGACAGATGGTAAGCGCGAACATTACTAGCTAGACTTGGCACATGACATATCGCTGCAGCAAGTTAGGGGTGCAATCATTACACAGGAAATAAAAAAAATCGAATTTGGACGACAAAATTCAGGGCTGCGATCATTACGTGAGTGCGATCATTATGAGAGTAAATACGGTAAATATAGAAAGTGACACTGTGAACAAAGCAATACTTATTAGGTATGAAATGCTGATATTCGCCCGTAGAAAGCTTTAAGTAACAAAGCCTGCAAGATAAGAAAAATGCAATGTATGGGCCATCTGTACAAGAACATTAATCAAAGGTCCCTTCATTTTTTAGTCCCTTCTCCTCCTCATGCATAGATGGCAGTCAGGTTAAGTAAACTGGACCAGATTGCCACATAGTGTAAGCAAAGGTGGTCACTTTGTGGGCCAATTATGATACAATAGCACAACATGCATCCCTACAGTTGTTTTAATGTGTTCCGTAATGCTAGCCACCTTGTAGGCCCTACAGTGTCAAAGCATCCATAACTTTAACAGCGTTACCCAGTAGGGATAACCAATAAGTGTCCACAGCAGCACAACTCAGCATATCTATCAGGAGGCTTTCGTTACACTTTTACAATTCTCCTCTTATGGCTTCATCCCAATTTTTGTCAATACAAGCTTGAAGCCTCTGCACAATCTGAATGCACCAGGGCACTATAAAAAATACCACATCTTCCTACCCAATTCCATGTTTAATATAAGACTGGAAAGTTCACTATCATGTGCAGAACAAGCCAAATTGTTCTGGAATCAAGTAATCTTCCACTACCTGTGAAAAAAAAGCATGCAAGAAAGAGTACGTCGAGCACAGGGGTGTTGATGGATATTAAATACCACTGTCGTGTAGTAGACACCACGTCAACAAAACAGGCCAATGTATAAATGACTGGATCTGCAACCATGTCAACTGAATGCTCAGGTCATTTAGTGGTGCAAAGCTCACTTGCATTATTTTGTTTGAAAACTATGCAACTGTGGCAATGTGTTACGAGCATAGGGCTGGCAAGATTTGTGAGCCTTTCCTTACATGTGTTACAGAGAATCTGCGAGTTGGCTCGCCCTCCAGTGGATTATCAGATAGCAAGACTGCTTATTTATCATTGTAAAACAAGTGTCATAGTAGCCATGCTTCTTTTCGCAGTTGTGTGAGCAACATACATTGTCGATTTATCTGTTCTTGCCCTTTCACCTCTCACTTTATATTGCTCTGCAAGCAGTAAAATTGGATGGCTGTTAGACTGTTATGTCCTGTCACCTCCTCACCTTTCTTATGAATTGTGCATTAAATAAGGCTTTTTTCTTGGTGAAAGAGTGCTACTTTAAGGCATAAACAAGTTCCATGGCAGTTTGCATTTAAGCATCCTCTGAAAACATGTACATGAGGAACACTGCAAGAAGAACGCTTAAAAAAAAGAACACGAGTGTATTTATCACCAAGGCCAACCCTTGTGTCTTAGCATATTTCTCAAAACTGATACTGAGGTGCAAGGTGTCTATATCATATTACCTTGTCAATGAAGCAAAGCACAGTGGTGCCTGGATGTTGTGGGACCAGCTCGGACGTGGAGATCAGCACTGATCAGCAACACAGTAGTCTGCTTACTCTTTCTGCAGGCCCAGCCACACTTGCATTAAAACAAGTGAGCTTAGTCTCACAAAAGTATAATATAAAAAGTGACACTGTGAACTAAGTAATTCTTATTAGGTATAAATAGGAATGAAATGATGTTCGCCCATAGAAAGCTTTGAGTTAACAAAGCATGCGAGATAAGAAAAGTGCAGTGTATGAGCCATCTGTGCAAAAACATAAATTGAAGGTCCCTTTTTTCGCTTCTCTCCTCGTTTTCGTGCATAGATGGCAGACAGGTTAAGTAAACTGGACCAGACTGCCACGTAGCGTAAGCAAAGGTGGTCACTTCTTCGGGGAGCAGCCTGTAGGCTGCTTCTTGAAAGAGTATTAGAAAATGCTAATAATGCATATATGCATTATTCACAAGAGGCCTTGTTTCTCTCAGAATGCCACAGCCAATCACATATGTCAAACTCACCATTTTAAAATGCATGAAAAGTACAGCATAGCTTTGAGGGTACCCCAAACTACTGAAATTCACATCAGCCAAGTTCAGCAGACAACACCATAATCAAGCCTCTAGAAGTTGTGCATATTATTGCAAGTTGACAGAATAATGAGGAAGAGAAGGTGAGGGAGATGGTGCCACTATAGCATAGTTCAAACTCTATCCCACATCATGTGCAGAAGGGCAAAGAATGCGCAGCTTTCAGTTATACTCTCACCTGTGACAACTGCACCAGGTTTACTGACATGCGTAACAAGCAGTATGTGATACCACGTTATCGCATCCTGCAACTGATGTGACATCAGAGATCAGCTTCAAGCTTGACGCTAAGCTATACTAGGGACACATAATGAACTGGCTACATTAAAATCTAAAGCAAAAGTGTTGAACATTGTTTGCCAGCCTGTGCACTTCATATTTTACAAAAATTCTAGACAGAAATCCTGTGTTGGAAAGACAGCACGCACTTTACTAAAGCTTTCTCTCGGCATCCACACTTTTCTATGCATACATTATTAACCATTATTTACCTTGACACACTGTACACAAGCAGCACACTTGGAAAAGCAGAAACTAACATGTGTTTAGATCAGTGAGTTTTTCTCAGTGCTTTTGTTGCTGCAAACTTAGCCTGCTTCTGGAACGTATCTTAATGAACTTACCTAAAGCAAGTGTCCCTTTGCTAATTTTATTAGGGATTTTTCATTGCTAGCAATTAAGAAAGCAAAGCGCCAGGACTATTTTTTACGTGCATTTTCGCAATCCTATGCCACCCCATTTCTCAGCAGCTTTAGAACATCTTCACTAATAAAACTTCGTTCTCATTACTTAATGGAACATTAGTAAAATTGTAGAATAGCAAGAATTTATAAATTGCATGAGAGACTCAGAAAATTTTGCAGGTGCCAAATACACGAACAGACCCTAGAACACATAAATGGCTGTGACCGTTTAGTATGTACCTTGTCAAAGCAGGCAGATCAGATGCTTTGTCGTGCTGTTCAAGCTGCATAGTGCCGCAGCCTATGTGGTGCAGAGATGCCTCCGTCTCAAGAAATTGTGACATCCCTAAACAATAAATGTTCAGTTTATTGTAATCACTGCTGAAACTGCAAACTTGTGATTTGACAACATCGCGTCAAATTGGGGAAAGCTCTCGTACAGCCAGCTACATGAAGCTGCATCCGCTTAGAGAAATTAAATATTTCATTCTTACATCACAGGCGGTTATTCAACGTGTCAAAGGCACGAAAACAAACAACACTAAACACAAGAAATACAGGTTGCCTTGGCGACAACCTATAAGCATCAAAGTTTGCATCCAAGCTAAAATCTTCTCACGAGTCAGATCATTTGGATGCCGTCGCGCGTTAACGTTAGCTGTGAAAACATTTGCGCAACACATCAACGTACTTCTAGAATTGTCTATACGATTTCTTGCTGAGAAATTACGTATAGAAGCAGTGACATTTCCTGCTTGAATTTTTTTGCCCGTTCAGACGAAGCGATGACCCGGCGCTAGCATACTTCATAACAAAAAGAAAATAAACAATAGATGAAGCACTTAGAACATTAACCTCGGGGTAATTTTCGTGAAACTTTTTGCTAAATGTGCACTCCCATATCGAACGAACATTAGGAAATCACTGTTATTGTTCTTGTAGCTGTACTAATCATCTTCTGCTGCGCATGACAAGGTACAGTGCTCACGGAATGAAACGCGACACGGAGCATTTAGTAAAGCCCTGCAAACGTGCAAAGTACGCGAGAGAACCATGTCATGTCGCAAGGAATTTGGTGACCAAAGGTGACGAGGACTCCGATGTACGTGTACGCACCAAAATTACGTCGATGTGACACGAACTACAGCCGGTGAAAACGAATATATGCGCATTACTAAGCCCTAAATTGACGCGTTTCATTCCGTGAGCACTGTACACTACATGAACCATAAGAATGCGCAAGGCGCCGGACTTACCGTCTGAGGCGAGCGCTCCTTCGTGTCCGTTCACGCCGCATCGACTTCAACAACAGTCCGTCCAGCGTAGTGTTGAATTGCGGTGAACTACAGCACGCGATAGCACAACTATCAACACATTCTTCCGTGCACTGTGACCCGATGCGGGAGCGGCGAGACAAAGAAGCGCGAATTGACCGCACTACGATAATCAACAACGGCGCACCGCAAGAAACATACAGCGAGCTAATAGCGTTGCACAGGCCCCAGGGCTTAGTGATCGTTAATTCACACAAACAAAAGGAGCACATGTTCTCTAAGCACCGCGTAAATATGATCAAACGATCAGCACCACATCGGCCGCCCGCCGCAACAACGCCTATGGGGCTCTTGCATTGCCCAGGGGGCGCTGCGAAAAAAGGTGCTAAAAAGCGCCCTCTGCGCAAAAATGGGTCGTACCAAGCTCGGTCGTCTGCTTCGGAAAGCACGTTTACAATATGGACCCGCCACTTTCGGTTGTGTTGTTTCACGGCCTGCAGCGAATATCGGGCGCCGAAGATTTTTTCAGGGATGGTAGGCTGCGTAAAGGCAAGAAATTATGCAGTGCCGAATACGTGTACGCCGTTGAAGAATTAGGCGGCGAAGTTTTAGCACCGTGTCAATCGCAAGTGAAGCGAGTTGCGTACGAAGTGGAACTTCAGGTAAGGTTTGCACGCTAGCTGCTAGATTCAGGCGCACAAACGCGAGGAAATGCTTGCTATAAATGAATCCACAGCAGCGATAAGCAGACATCATGTGTACGGAACTGCTCGAGCACACGACGGTACACGCCGCGATGTACGAACTGCTCCGGCGCACGATCGTACGCGCCGCGACGGCAGCGGTCTTTCGACATGCCGCGAAACGGCGGGCGTCCTGCAATCTTTGTTGACTGCATGCCGCTAAACAAGTAGTTATGTCTGCGTTGTAGTAGCGGCCATCTGTCCCTTTTAGTAACTGGTGATAACTGATATGCAATGCAAATGAGCTCGCACGTACGTGCGAATCGCGCTGCACCGCGAGCTCGTGCACTGCTCGCTTGATGTAGCTTTTCATGACAGCGCTCGAACATCGATGTGCTGCAATCAAGACTGCCTTGCTGCGCTGCCTCAACGTGCTGGCTTGAGATCAAGTATGAGCGCATTTATCTCTCTTAACCTGTGCTGCTCGTAGTGGAGTAGTGAATTGTCATCGAATGAGCCCGACCATTTGTGTTCATTTGCACACACCTGGTCACTTAACCACTTCGCATCGGTCGAATTGTTAATTGTCGCTGTGGTCGGGTCTCGAATCGTGAATTACCAGCCATGCCTGCTGCTATGTCGGTCTGCCGTCGGGACTGTAGGTGCGAAACACTGAACTTTAGAACGAAGATAATCAAGCAAGCTTCAAGACAGGCGAAGCAGTCAGCATGGCGCGAAGTTTCGCTTACTCAGCGCAACGAACTGCAGCTATGCAGCGCGCCCGACGCTCCACTTCGTGAGGCCTTGAAGGAAAACGGTAGAATCTGATGTTGGGATGCAGGCCTTCTTGTTCATGGCAGCCCACGACGCAGAAGTAATGACGGTGACGCCTTTTCGAGGCTGGGCTAGGTCTCTCCTGATCGGCGTCACCGATTCCTTCTGCTCCTGGCATTACGTCGCACGGCACACGGAGAGTCCGTTTAAGTTAAACTATAGGCTGCGGCGAGCTCGCAGCGTGGTCTGCGTGGTCTGTGAGAAGTGACGAGCCTTTTCGCACTCGCAACAGGGCAGAAAAAAGTGGGAATCGACGCAAAACTCGGCCTAGAAACGTGCTTCGCCACAGCCAGGGCTCAATACGGCCCAAGCTGGTACGACCCAGATGTCGTTTCCCGCGCCGCCACCAGGCGCCGCTACTATACCTCAAACTCCAGCGCAAGACCCCCATAGAGCGATGGCCTATAGTCCTCTTTAAGTACCCCAATTCCTCGGCTATGCGCACCATGCAGCCCGCTGCCGTTCCCGCCACCGCAGCACTGCCATCGACCTCCGCGCCAAGCATCCGAGCGTCGTCTGCTATAGCCTGGCACAGTTATGGTTGTTAGTCGCGGCACTCGGCATTTACATGGTGCTCGCTGAATAAAGCAGCCGTTATTTCTTTCTGTTGTTGTTTAAGCTGAAGTATAATATTCTACAGACACCATACCTGAGAGTGCACGTCCGAAGAAAGTGAGATGGAAAAAAAGGTGGGCCTACAAACCAAAGTGCACACGCAATGTTAACGCTTGGTGACCCACACGTCGCCGGTACTGGCGTCTCCATGAGCGCAAAACTTGGACCGGACGCAAAAGACCTCGACCGCCAGCCACGTGCCCGAGGACAGTTACAAGGCACACGCAATGAGAAAATAAAATCGGCTACAGCACAAGAAGCGCAAACACCCGCAAGTAACGTGCACATGTCAGCAGAGCAGCGCCGCTCACTTGGTGCAGAGCTCGACCGCAGCGCCCTCACAGTCCCCGGAACAAGTCGCGCCCTGCTCGAAAGGAAGACTCGCGCAACTGAGAAACTACTTCGGTCCGAAATTAGGGGAAATGACGTCGTTTGTTTACTTCGCCGTCTGTGGTTCCGGTAACTGTGATCGCATGAGTAGCGTGGGTAGTAGAGGCGTATTATTTCCATGTTTTTGCGTGTTTTAGGCGGCCTTTTTCAACAACTTTGCGGACATTGCTTTCAACAGTGAGGACAGCCTGTGGAGCAGCCCTATCAACCGGACAGGGCCGTAAAATCTGTTTGAAGTTCGCAGCACATCGTCGTTTGGTTTGTGAATGTTAGAAGGTGTTCGTTTCTCAGCGGCGTAATCGACGACGGATTTGGCGTCGAGTGGTGTGCGCTTTGTTCCGGCTTGTGCGCCGTTCTACGGATGTGTACTGTTAATGAGTGGTGCTGTTTGTGCATCGGGAAATGGTGCCACGCCGGTGGGATTTGCTTTTTTGTAAAAACATCCGTGCCGTCTTTGTCGAGTGCTTCCGGAAACTGCTCGCCTTTTGTGCGTGCGTGTGTGTGTGTGTATGTGTGTATGTGTGCGCGCGCGCGCGCGCTTCTGATATGCGTGGAACGCGTAGGAACGTCCGTACAGTCTTTCGCGAGTGCTTTCGGAAACTGCTCGCATTCTGTCTGTGTGCGCACGCGTGTGACATTCGTCGTTATTGCGATTTGCAAAGGTGTTTTTCATTTGGTGACTGCGTCTGCGAATGCCAGGATGTGATACACGTTCGTCATTTAGAGACGCTGCTTCAATGTAGGGTCACTTACATTTTGGTTGCTTGGAGGTCAGCTTTCAACGCATGGCAAGGCATTGCAGTGCGCTTAACCATCATTGGCACACGAACTGCTTTGTTATTTCTCCTTTAATTTCAAATTCAGTTTTGTGTAGTATGTAGGGAGATAATGGTCACCAAGATGCGACGCTCATCTCGTTTTTTGCCACTGCTGTGCAGGTCAAGCCCTCTCAGCAAGTTGTGAAACACTTAGTGCAAATAATTTTTCACAGCAGTAACTCTGATCATTACCACAATTGATCACATGACATTTTTAGGGATTGTTATTTAATTACAATATTTTTAATTTATTTGTGACAAAGTGCGATGGATTTTGACTGCTATTTTGGCTATCTGTTCACCAACCTATTTATACTGTCTTGTGGTTCTGCTTTTTATTTTTATATGTGGGCATGCATGGCCAATCGCACGCTTGCCTTCTACAATTGGACATAAACAGGCACTAACATGCTCTTAGCAGATTTGTATTTGACAGTATTGTGATTGATGCACTTGGCTATTTGGAAAATATGCAGGTTCAAGTTCGCCCTTATACTACCTCTGACTGATATATCTGATGCAAGCAATATTATTAGGATGTGACAAAGTGCATACATAATTTATCACTGATCAAACTGCTTGCAATAAACTTTGCCAACTCGTCCTTGTTTGAAGCATCTCCAAAGTGCTATAATCACATTGCCAGATTATTTTATTGCGTGCACAAACAAACATGTAACATTTTATTATGAAACTTTTATGGCACCTGACTCCTATATTGCAATAAAATCTTAGGCAGATCTACTCTCTGTACTAGGGATTCAAACTCTGCTGATAGCTTTTGACAATATCATTGTGCTATCCAGTGCTTACTGGCTGGTCGAGGAATGCGTCATGCAAAGGCAGTAGTATCGCCATAAGTGTTCATCCGAGAATATGTCCCCAAGTGAAAATCATTGCATCAAAAGTACCGACACCAGCTTTGATGGGGATGAAATTCCAGAAGTTGAGCTCTGAACGTCTTATTTGCTCTGTAGTTTATGCTGGTATATATGTGTCATAATGATTCAATGTGATCATACAGCACATTGATCACACTCTTGCATTTACTACGAACAGCTCATAAATCTGACTGTCATTAATGAGATTTTGTATGCACTACGACTTAAGTGCACACACTTTTTATACAATTCAGTCATCTTCAAAGATCAAGTTGCTCATACGACTACAGTGCGTACACATCACATGCCACCTCACACACGTCATACATAATCTCGTCAGGTCTACACAACTCATCGCACACATGTCACTCAAGCTCTATGCATTCATATCGCACATCGCATAAATCTCGTGCACTTCGTAAATGTCTGCGTAGCACATCACACATATCTCGCCCGTTTTCTCTGCGAGTTCGTTCAATATGCATTTCATATCGTTCTTTTCTCGTCAAATCTGTGCGACATGCATCCATCTCGTTCTATTTCTCGTCAAATCTGTGCGACATGCATACATCTCGTTCTATTTCTCACACAAATTTTTCAATAGGGTGCGGCCACGACCAACGACTGATCTTGACCTCCTGTTTTGCGACTCTAATTAGACGCTGCCGAATTGAGGGTCGATGGAGTCTTCGATTAATGGTTAGTAGCTTGTTCACTGTTCGATTAATGATTAGTTAATTATTCTATGTAGCAGCAGTTTTGCACACATTACGTGTGTTTTATCGCTCAGATTGAGCCGATGGCCGACGTTCCGTCGAAAAAGGCGCGCAAGACCTACTTGCACCATAGCAAGGAACTCGGCGTGCCGAAAACGACTTTTTACAGACGTTGGAAAGAAGGCGAGGAGAACGCGGATTGTTCCAGCGCACCGAGCAGGGCAGAGCCGTCTACGTGCGGGGATGACGCTTCGCCTTCCTGCACCGGCGACGATCTGTCCCGCGAACCCTCACCCGTCGGGTCTGAAGAAAGCTGCATGTTTCGCGAGGAAGCAGAAGACTGCGACGACTCAGTTGAGAGTGGATCGCCGTCGCCTCTTATCGAAGAGGAAATATTGGCCACTACATTTGCTGCACTCAGCTCGGAAACGCTGCCAAACCTTGGTACGTCCAAGGCAGGAGCTGCTGCTATGGCCATGTCATATGCAGTTACGCATGGCTTGACGTGGACAGCGTTGGGCGATCTGGCTGCGCTGGTGAACAGCATCGCAGGAGCTGACGTGTTGCCACGCAACAAGTACGCATTTAGAAAGCTGTGGTCAACAAAGAAAAGCGGCTTAGTTACCTATTGGTACCTTTGTGATGTTTGTCAGGCTGTGTTGACAGTGGAAAACGGCAACGCACTATGCACTGTCTGTGGCACCAAAGAAAATGTCACCAATGTGCATGCAAAAGGGTCATTTTTTGTGACTTTGGACACAGCAAGTCAGCTTTGCCTTCTCATTGAAAGGACAAAGGAAAGCCTGGAAGAAGGGTTGTTGAAGAGAAGCCAGCGATGTGATGCTGTCACTGACATAACAAGTGCTGCTTGCTTTCATGAGCTTAGCAAAGCTGAGAACTTGACTTATGATGACTTGACTCTGACCATCAACACAGATGGAAGTCCAGTTTTCAAGTCCTCCAAGACATCAGTGTGGCCTCTGCAAATTGTGGTGAATGAGCTACCACCTGCCAAACGACTTCAAAATCCTGTTCTGACAGCACTATGGTTTGGGAGAACCCACCCGAATATGCAGACATTTCTTGCAAAGTTTGTTGAGCAGGTAAAAAGTATGAAGCCCATATCATGGAAGACTGCATCATCTGTACACCAATCTAGAGTATTTGTGCTGTGCTGTGCTGTGGATGCACCTGCACGTGCTGCCGTTCTGAACATGATTCAGTTCAACGGTCTGCATGGCTGCCCTCGGTGCCTCACGATGGCAACGCATAGAGAAGGTAAGAAATGTGCTGATATCTCCAAACAGTTTTTATAATTGCAGTATTATATAGTGTAATTATTGTAATTGAGTGGTGTCTCTTGTATGCACGGAACAGTCTTCTTATTTTAATATTTTCAGTCTAGAATACTGGTGTAGAAGATGTAGCTGCACACAAGAATGCCAACTATCAAGACAGATATTGCTCCTCATATCACCCAAAAACTTGGGAAGCAAGGGCAACTTTCAACACACAGCATGCTCTTTGTGGGATCTTAAGAATATTTGTGCAAGTAATTAAGTTCGAAAATATTCACTGGGAAGTCTGTTATGTGCAAAAACCTGGCTTAGCTTGACTGTGGATGAAGTGATAGACATGCTACGTTTCTTAAAATGTGTGGCAAAACATGCCACATGAGTGTGCATGCAGTAACACATGCAAGGCATTTGCCATTAAGGCAAAAGTACAGCAGTAGAGATACTGTGACTTTCCAGTTTTTTGTGCCATGTGTTACTTTCACTGACCACGTCTGTGAGGAAAATTTGGAAAGCCAGTGTCAAAAATAAACATACCTCGACAAAACTCATTTCTGTCGAGCTCACTGTAAATGTGCTCATAGGTTCTAATTTTGTGCATATGAGGACAAGCATCTGTCGTCCCTGTTACCACATTTTGCAGTTTTTTTATCCATGCAAGTAACAAGATCATACCAATCTAATTTTTAACACGAAAAGAAAAAAGACAACAGTACTGCTTTCTTTTTTCTTTTTACATTAAGTACATACTGTTATGAGCTTGTTAGAGGTGATGGTTTCTTGTTATGGTAGAAGCAAGTACTCTGTAGCCAACCGTCCTGAATTCAGCGAGACAGTCTCTATTTCTGAGTAAATGTCCGAAGTTGTGACTTGATCCAGTTTCGATAACCAAATGTCCCAACTTTGATTTTTTCTGCTTAATAATAGAATGGCGCTCCCCTTCCATTCCAACTTTGTCCACTCATCGACAGTTGGCAACCCTATATGAACAAGTTTGCAACAAATAAATATGGACAGCTGCCAAGAGTCTTTGTGATAATGTTTGTGTTCACACACCTGCATTACATAAGCAGCTTACATAAGCCTTACGATGCTGCGGCTTCATGTAGCCGCTAAAGGCAAATTGCATTATGTTGTTGCTGAAAACAATTGCACACTGGTGCATCTTGAAGTACTGTGACTGTATTGGTGGCAAGCACACCAGCATGCTTTGCAAAGACTCGCAATCAGGTGTCACGTGGTTGAGGCTGCCGCCATAGCTGGCACAGTCGCCAATGTTACGATTGCAGAAAACAAGAAAACACGGGGTGGTGAAGAAAACCCACAGCAGCAGGCTCATAAAAATCAAGAAGTTGAAAAGCAATGAAGTGATTCTTTTTAACATTTTACCAAAAACAAATACTATTGTATGGTTTAAAATTAACAAATGTCATCATTCCCTACTGTCAAGTCACAGTCACTTAAATTAGTAGTAATGCCCTGCCCTCTCTAACTTCTGAACTCTACAGCATAACAGTTTTTGTCATAAACTGTGTGCATGTACGTACAAGTTCCTTTAAATTTGTAGTTTGCACCAGATAACGTAGCAATGTCAGGTACATTTTCATAATTGGAAAGTGTGGTGTCTCTCTGCAACTACATTTTGGATTGTGGATGCATAGCCTGCAGGCACAGTGTGGTTTTGTGGGCAAAACTTATTAATATTTTGGTTGTCACCATATATAGTTTATGTAGTGCACTGCCTTTGTAAAAGTGTACAAGCAAGCTTTCCATTTCATTATTTTCAGGTGGCATGCGCTACATTGACCAGCCGGCTGAGGAAAGGACACATAGTCAAGTAATCAGAGACATGCATATTGCATACATCACAGAAAACACAGTGAATGGTTTCAAGGGCCCATCGGCTTTAATGAGCCTTAAAGGTAAGCATGCAGCGGCATTCTTTTATGCTTTTATGTGGTGTTGTGTTAAATAACCAGCTGTAACAGTCTTAAGAAGGAAGGGAAACCAGCTTATGAAGCCTTAAAGAACCCATAAACATCTAACATTTTTTTACACTTTTCAAACAAACATGCTCGTCGCTTGGAGAATGCTGTGACCATAATCACCAGCGAATGCTGCAGCCCTATGTGCTGCAGGAAATGCCACTAATTCAAAAAACAATCCTGTACTGCTCCCCTGCCCTATCTGCTGCTGCCTTTGTGCATCACCACCACGCATCAACAGGGTGCTCCAGGTGGTGTCAGCAGGGCTAAAAACTCTTGATTGGTCAGTAGTTGAGGAACGACAGTGCCAACTTGGCAAGAGCTGACTGTGTATTCTGAGAATGGAGGGATGCTTGCCCACTCTGCTCAACCGAACCTTTTATGAAGCTTCTATTCAGTAAGTTTCACGCTGATGATGATTAGGGGTGGACAATCGAGTACCCTTTTTTTCTGGCCTGCATGCGAGATGTAGCTTTCACTAGACTGCGTAGTGTTGGTGAGTATGTGACGAGGAGTAGATAGTGCAAATGGGGAGAGTAGCAAAAGAGAGCGAGAAACAGTAGCAGTTGCATTTTCATTGTTCAAACGCCTGTATCTTTGGTGTTACTGCACCACTTTAAAAATATTCTTGCCGCCACGTGTTCATATTCCAGCAACAGTGGAGATCAATTGCAACAAATGATTGAGGACCTTAACTGAGCAAGTGCAAGAGTGTGGTTAAAGTTTTGTATGCAGAAGAAAAATGCAGTGTTTAATAGCCTGGCAAGAAAACAAGAATTCATGATCGCTCGTCAGCCTCTAAAGTTTGTACGGGAGTACGTTTACCTAGGTCAATTACTCACAGGAGACTCTTACCATGAGAACGAAGCTTACAGAAGAATAAAAATGGGTCAGAGTGCTTACGACAGGCATTACCAAATCCTGACTAGGAGCTTAACACTGTTGTTGAAAAGAAAAGGGTACAATCATAGCATTTTACCGGTGCTAACATATGGGGCAGAAACTTGTAGGTGGACCAAGAAGCTCGAGAACAAGTTACCGTCTGCACAAAGAGCAATGGAACAATAAATGTTGGGCGAAATGTTAAGAGACAGGGAGAGAGCGGTGTGGATCAGAGAGCAAAGGGGGTTTCTGATATCATAGCTAACATTAAGAGAAAAAGATGGAGTTGGGCAGACCAAGTAATGCGTAGTGTAGATCACCAGTGAACACTAGAGTTACAGAATGGGTGCTAAGGGAAGGGAAGCGCTGTCGAGGATGGCAGAAAATGAGGTGATATGATGAAATTAAAAAATTCGCAGGTGCAAGTTTGAATCAGCTAGCGCGAGACAGGGGTAATTGGAGATCCTTCGTCTTGCAGTGGACAAAAAAAGAGGCTGATGATGTTCATAATGGACTAGTGCTCATCAGCCACTATGTAACTCAATTTTCGAGCTCATGGTTGTTTAGGAGCTCTTTAAGCAGGTAGCTCTTCCCTGCTCCATATTTATCATAGTGCAGGCGGCAGGGAGGTAGTACTCTGTATACAGTAACACCTGATATCAGGCTGAGGCCTATGGTGCAGGGCACTTGCCTGGTTCCTTTCTGGTAGGAGCATTATCGTCGGGTGACTTCAATCGGTAAGTGTGTGTGTTTTGAATGTAATTTTTCAGGTTTCAACCTTGTCAAGGGAGTCAGCGTCGAATACATGCACTGTGTTCTGCTAGGAGTCACAAGGCAGATAAGCGAGGCCTTGTTCAGTACAACTAACTGTTCTGAACGGTATTACGTCGGTATGTATATTTCAAACTTTGTTTCATGCTTCTTATACTTGCAATATTCAAGCAAGGCTTCAGCTGTAGCAAACACTTACAGAAGTAGCTTCTGTGAGGCGAGGAGTTTGATAGAGGACATGTTGAATGATTAAACAAACCAAAGCAGTATGCAGCAGGTTTAATCAACCAACTATATAAATGAGATGTATGAATGGTGAACAGAGAAGCAACGTTATCAAGACAGGCAGAAAACAAATGAGTACGATGATAGAAAAGTGAATAAAAGATTGTATTTTGCGAAAAGAGTGCCATTTGTAAACAAATGTGTTCTGTGGCATTCTTAAGTGATAATGTAGCATAGAATGATTAATGACGATGAGCAGTTACTTCTGCAGTAATATAGCTTGTGCTTTTACATATTATGGTTTTTAATACTGAATTACGTAACTGCAGCATACAAATTGTTCTTATCCAGTAGGGAAGTTTCTAGGGACTGTTATGGGGGTAGGGGGGGACGTCATGTTCAAGTGTACACAGATTCTGAAGATTGTAGATGTGCTGATTTCAGTGACTTTGCTCTGTATACTTTTCATCTATCTCTATTCATCTTGCTTGAATGGCTTGATGATGCCACTTAAGTGTGTATATTAATTGCTTCTTGCATAGCAGCATCTGCAACAACTGCAATGTAGCAGTGCAGATATGCAACAATAGCATATTGTAATGCTTAGTTATCATTTTTGCAAGCAAAAAACAAAACAAAGAAAAAACAGAACATAGAAGGCTATAACACAGACATTTGCTCAAATCTTCAGCATGCACATGGCTAAGAACTAGGACCAAGCATCAGCTGTTATTTGCACATTTCTGCAAGTGTGTGCTTTGGAGGGAAGGTCAAGACCTGTTGAAGGATATGGACAGAGGGGAGGGAGTGATAAATAAAGCAACAGAGGCTGAAAGTAGTTACTGGTGGCTGATGGACTATCCTGTGTTAGTTGTAAGGAACAATTACGAGACTAGGTTTTGTAGAAACTAATTTGGTACAGCAGCGTCTTGTGCAGCAAGAAAGGTATAACCGTTACATCTTCCTGCTGCACTGTGGCTTGCCTGTGCCTCAAACACAAAGATGGATCAGTTGCGAACTATTTGTGCAGGAAGTACAGGCTGGGAACTATCCCCCATAAAGGCACGCAAGCGCCATAGCTGATCTTTACGAGAGACTTCCGACATGTCAGCAATTACAAAAAGTGTTAATTGTGTGCCATAAGCAAGAGATAATTCAACACACATGTTAAATTGGACTAGAAGTAGAGAACGCTTGCAAAGCTATGTTATACAGTGCCTGGTAGGTTACAAGACAGAAATGCCCTACTAACACAGTGGCTATGACACTCAGCTGCTCAACAGGCAGTCATAGGTTCAATCGTAGCCATGGTAACCATGTTTCAATGGTGCTGTGCTTTGGAAAAGCCAAAGTACATGCTACAGAACCTCAGGTAGTCTAAATTCTGAGCTCGCCACAACACTAACCCTCGCAGCACGTGTGCAGCTTTATGATGTTAACCACACGATCTTACGCTGAATGTAAACACAAGTGTGGAATAGGTTTTGAGGATGAAGGCTGTAGCTTTTGTGGAGAGTAATCTTTAAAGGTATAGACTGATGGGTTAGTTGGTATCGCATCGTGTACAGTCTAGTGGAAAGGGGGCACACACTGTACCATATTCCAGTCTTTTCTCTCGCCATGTGTTTGCACTACAGCGTACATGTTGAATCTATAATTGCTTGTACCTCTCTTGGTGCTGTGTGTTGTTACAAAATTTGTGAGGTTGCTTTAAAAGGTGTGACCACCGTATAAATCACTTGGTTATGACAAAAATAATTTCAGTGACCCTTTTAACTATTGCTGTATTATGGCACATATTAGAAGAATAGTATTAGGTGAGTAGCATGTGTGAAGTGACTGGAAAAGCCCACGGAGAGTAGCACGAGGTTGTTTATTAATTTTTGGCATCATCACAGTACACTGTATGCAATCTGCATGCTTATTTAAAATATGTAAAAAAATGTGATGAGGTGGCTGTAAAACATATGAGGAGGAAGCATTGCTATGCTCTTAGTGCTTCATGCCACGTTAAGTGCGTACAGATTATTTTAAATGTATTGATAAGGAAGTGCTGCCTGATACGCTGCAAAGTTTCGTGTAGTTGACGCACCAAATACAACAATGAAGAGCTCTGCTCACCAGTGCACACACCTTCACAAATCAGACCAAAACCAATGTAATTGAGTCTAGATATGACTGGAAGTAATTCTTTTTTGCCATTTTCAGTAACTTGCATGCTTTAAGCATATGTTACTCTGACTGACGTGCCATGGATAAGGTGATTTCATTCTTCGGGTTTAATTTTACTGTATTGGAGAGACATCTCGGTCACTTAAAATGCTCTGTATAATTAATCATTGTGCCGTTTTTATGTCTGCAGGCAGCCCATCATCTGTGAGAGAAGTTAATAACCGCTTGTTAAGCATTCAACCTCCTCACTGCATCACACGTCTACCCCGTCGCATCGATGACAGGGCTCATTGGAAGGCTTCAGAATGGAAGCACTGGCTTCTTTTCTACGCCCTGCCATGCCTTGATGGCCTGATCCCCCATGAGTACTGGCGTCACCTCGTAAAGCTGTCGGAGGCAGTACATATTCTGCTTAGAGAAGAGATATCTACTCAGCAGATAGACCATGCAGGTAAAGTACTGCACAAATGTAGGTTAAGTATCCACGTCATAGCTCACCATAATTGCTTGTAATCTTTGTTCAGAAATTATGTGTTGGGAGTGGCACAGTAAGTATTGGTTGTTTGTTGATTTATCAGTCATATTCAATAACTAATAACTAGAAATTGCAGAAGTACTCAGGTTAAACAGAAAACAAGGCTCACCTCCGTATACATCTGTTCTTTTCACTCGTACTGCAAATCCTGTTGAAATGTACTTAAAATGTGGAATTTTGGCAACAAGTACATATACGTGTGAATCTGTTACCCAAGATAACATTATAGACAAAAATCTGAAGTTCTCTTGAAAGCAACTGGCTTCGCTCACCTTTGTTTTGGGTATTATTTATTGCACTCTAAAATGTATGTTCTACACCTCCACACTGCAATTTGTAAAATCATGTAAGCCCCCTCTCCTAAATTTTATTATTGTGGAAAGCTAGTCTACTTCAACAGTTACTGATAAAGGATTAGTGACACAGTATGAGAAACATGGACTGAAAGGGGTGTGTATAGATGCAACTATGTGCACTTCAACACCAAGCTTTGTCCATGCACAGATTAGAGCTTATGTAATCATATGTGTCTGTATGTCTTTACTTTGCAATTACTTATGCATCTTTAGTAAATTGCATTATTTGGCCCACCAGATGTGAAAGTTTCTTGGTGTAAAACGGCTTATGTGCATTCAACTTGGGTGCATTAAGATTGAGTTTTGTCTTGGCAAAATTTTCAATAAGCAGGTTGTAATAATGAGTGATGAAACAAAAAATGTTAGGCATAACATTAAGAGACGGGAAGACAGTGTGTAGATTAAAGAGCAAGCAGGGGTAGCCAATATTTTAGTTTACATTAAGAGGAAAAAATGGAGCTGGACAAACCATTCACGTAGGGCAGATAACTGGTGGTCTAGTAGAGTCACAGAATGGATGCCAAGGAAATGGAAGCGCAATTGAGGACGGCAGAGTATTGCGTCTGGTATGATGACATCACAAAATTCACATGCACAACTTGGTAATTGGAGATTACTTGGGGGAGGCCTCCATCCTGCAGTAAACATAAAAACAGGCCGCTGCTGCTGCTGATAAGCAGGATTTAAAATGGTTCGAAAATGAAAATAGTGCACCAAAAAGTAAAAATAAATGTTCATGCTCTACGACCGTATTTATTGTGATGCCGTGCAATGCAGTAGGGGTGTATTGAGAGGTCCACAAGATTGAATACCTGCCATGCTCTACCAGCTTTCTTTGGCTATTCTACCGACTTTGCGGTTTGTGTGTTTCTATCTGGCTGTGTACATGGCCTTGACATATGCCTAAGAGTGAATAATATATAAAATTACACATCTGATGGATAGTTTAAACCTAGTTCCCCCAACACAGAAGCCTGATGCTCTAACCTTTAAGCCTTGGATGCATACCTGAAAAGACATAACAAAACACCCTTAAGAATTTCCCTTGTGTAAACCAGATAGAACTTATAGGACACATTCTTTACCAAAATTAGCTGCACTTATCACATAGTGGTGCATTTCTACAAGGTCAAGCATGTTTCCTCTTGCAATTTAACATGTTTTAATGCCGTATAAAACTTCTGCTTGCTCTGCAAGGTCGGCCATGGTGGCTGAGGGATGCATTCATCACTGAAATCTGCAGTGTGTCTCATCATCATAATATGGCATTTTCCCTTGCTGGCTCTTGAAAGCTTCGCTTCCGAATTTTCTTAGTGTGTGGAGTGTGCATATATGTTTTTCCTTGCATGTGTTTCTTCTAGCTGAGCTGGAAGGAAAATGTGCCTTCCCCCTGGAGGTCATAAAAAGAAAGTGTTTCCTGCATAACTGTAAAGGGGTAATAGCATGAGGGAAAGATCAAAAACATTCCCAAGGGGGCACAACTTGTAATCACAGTTTTATATGGACATGCTCCTAGAGGACAGAGGCTTCTATTCTGGAAGCCACAAGACTTCCCGACATCTATTTTGCCAGCTATAGAAAATTCTTGTTGCATGCAAAGATTTTCACCATTTTGTGAGCCAAGCACATATATTAGAAAGATTGCAACACTCTTGTGTGCACTCACATTTAATTTAACTGGTGTCAGTGCACTTAAAGGTCTGTGGTGTCAGTTTTTGCTCTACATTTCATTGAAACGTAGCTCTAGGGGATTATTAGGTTGGGCATCTCAAACATTCTTTTATTCTTGCCATGCTCTTGTGCTTTTTTTTTGCTCTAATGGATGAGGCTAATTTTTTCTGTTTGTGCCACATGTTTGTCCATGTTTTGTTGTGGGCCATGCTCATACCTAAAACTAACAAGCACTCGTACTTTTTCTGCAATTATGCATCATTATGCAGTTTCTCTGGAGCCCCTCTCCACACAACTTCTAGAAAATGTAAAAGGCATAATTTAGCATTTTGGTAGTAGTGATAAACAGACACTAAAGATAAAATATATAAATTATGGGATTTAACGTGCCAAAATCATGGTCTGATTACAAGGCATGCCGTAATGAGGGACTCGAATAAATTCGACCACCTGGTGTTCTTTAATGTGCGCCTAAATGTAAGTGCATGGGTGTTCTTGTATTGAAATGCGGCAGCCGTGGCTGGGATTCGGTCCCTTGATTTGATTCTTAGCAACCTGACACCATAGCCACTAAGCAACGACGGGGGTAGCGGACACTAAAGAGGAAAGTTAAGCTGTGTTAGCAAATAACCCTTATTTGTATAACACGAAAAGCCATTCTTACCGTAGGAGGAAACTTGGTAATCTAGCATGATGCAAAAGGAAAGACATGGCAACGCCACCGTAAGTTCTCACTTCAGCTTGCCGTGATGTCAATGATTTTCAGTGTCTGTTCAGGCCTAGTTTATTGGGCTACATTGTATTGCAACAGAGGCAAAGACTGAAATTTGCAAGTTTCAAGAACTTTTAGTGTGATACAATGGACAGTAGAAAACACTTTGAGATCTGTTACATCACACTGATGTTCTGGTGCTTGGGGTTCAATGTGAAGTTTAAAAAAAAAAAGGTTTGGCCTTATTTTTCTTGTTTAATCAAATTTTAGTGTGCAATTAACGAAAATAGTTTGAAAGCGTGCCTTGTCGGTCTACACGGATTTAGTGTTCATCTTTAGTGTCCATTTAACATCATCAGATTTTGTATATCAACCATGTAGCCGCATCTGATGCAATGTTAAAATGTTAAAGCAATATGCTAGAAGAGAGTAAGGAAAGTGAAAGTTGTGACAGAGAAAGAGCATGATGATTACGCACTACTAAACCATTTGTCATAAGTAGCGTATATTAATGAATGCTTCATTTTGGCAGGCCATGTGGTCCTTAGGATGCCTCAAAGTAGGTCTCTGCACAACAGTGACTGTGTCAGCACAAATATAGAAACACAAGTGCAATCCTCGCACAACACCTGGCACGCTAACACAGCAGCAGGTAACCGTTTCATCTGCTCGTGATGTCGCGTTGCAGCCAGTGGCAACTTAAGTGATGTTTCGCTGCTACAGGCGCTGCTTTTTTCGATCATTGGGCCATTTGATGCTTTCACATCAAAAATGTTTTATTTTAAATGTTCGCTAAGGTGCTGCCTTTTGGAGATGCTTGTAATTCCACTCAAAATATAAGCTCAACTGCACCAAATGTGATTAGACCCTCAAGCTTTCTGTACATTACAAAAATTCACTTTTCTGATTGCTCCATTTTATTCTTTTCAGAGCGCCTTCTGTCAATGTTTGCAGCACGCTGTGAGGCACTGTATGGTGTGACAGCAGCGACGTTTAATGTGCACCAGCTCTACCACCTTGCAGAGAGTGATCGACATTTGGGGCCATTGTGGGCCCATTCTGCCTTTTCATTTGAGAGTGGGAATGGGCATCTTGTAAAGTCGGTGACCGCTGCTCATGGCCTGCCCCATCAGATTGTTGAGCGTGTGGTTATGGGGCAATATCTAGAGCACTTCATTGCCACTGCAAATATCTCGGAAGAGGACAGGGCAGTTTGTGATAGTTTCCTTGGACACCCACATATCAAGAATGCAGTTGAAGAAGGTGGTGCAACGTTTCTTGGCTTGAACAAGCATGCTACACTCAGTGCTTCCGAAATGCAAGCACTCAATAATACTGGCTATGGTGGCAGTAGTATTGAGTGCTACGAGAGGCTTGTATTTAAGAAACAGATGTACCACAGCACACTGTACAAAAGGCCAACTAAAAGCGACAGCACATTTGTGCAAACATCAGAAGGCTTCTTCCGCATAGAGAAAATGGTTCGTGTGTTGTTGAGGGCAGGTCACACTTGCTTGCTGCTGTGCCGAGAAGTCCTTTTCCTGGATGACCAACGCTTTCCGCAGCACATCCGGCCATGTTTCCTGTCAGCAAAGGCTCCACCAAAAGTTCTCAGGCCATCAGACATTTTAAAAAGTTGTGTGTACCTAGAATTCAGCAACACACGCAAAGCATTTTTGTGCCCTATGCCTAACATGATTGAGAGAGACTGAAGAATAGAGTGATGCGCCAGACATATTACTGTTTTCTGGATTATTGAACTGCATTCTGGAGACGTGTGTGCCACTTTATTTATTAATGGAACATAATGGGACATGAAAAAGAAAAAATGATTTCACTTTCATTAGTAAATTACCCTTATACGATACCAAAAATGCCACCCTTACTGCAAGAGGCTTGGCAAGTGGAAAAAGGCACAAAAAGGAAAAATGAGTAGCACTGCCGCCTTAAAGTTCTCACACCAGCTCAGTGTGATGTTATAGATTTGGATGGTGTCTGCTAGGGCCTAGTTAATTATTTATGGGTAAAAATTAACTACATTGTGTTCTAAAGGAGCCAGAATGAATATAGCAAGTTTCAGGAACTTTCACTGAGCCTACTTGGCCTAAATGTTAAAGAATGCCATGAACTTGAAAACAATGGAACTCTGAGCTTCATTTTTTGTTCTAGTCGCCACAAAATTTAAGAAGAAAGAGGGCTAAAAACAGATTGCATTATTCGAAATTGTTCATGTTTATCTTTAGTGTCCCTTTAACACTCCAAGGTTATCGAATGCTCAGGTTGGCTATTTCTTCTCTGTTCTTTATCACCAAATGACTGAGCTCTCATGACGACTTTGGTTTTTGGTAGCGCTTGTCATGGTCAAAGCTTATGGACACCTGTATCGCTCCTGTAGCGGTGAAATAAGTCACAGCAAACAATGCAAGTGCTGTTACCTGTAATGTACAGCTGAGAATGTCTTCGACCGCCACGAGCCGGTAATTTATGTGCCTGTCATTGTTGCTCTTCACATCACAGTAATCATCAGCTTGAGCAGTGGCCAGACTCCCAATGCCAAAGCAAAGTTCAGCTCATGCGTAGTCAGCAAGTCGGAGCCCCTGCTTTTCCATGAGGCTGGCTGTAGAGTCATGTGGTAGCAGTAGGAAGTCCTTGCAGAGCGCACAAATTTAGAGTGCTTTGAAATGCACTCTGGCATCGTACATGTTATGCAGCCACAATTTTACTTACTGACACTCTCTTGGCGATTAGCTTGTAGCTGCCTAAATAGTAAATAGTGAAACTTTGCTTTCCCTTTTAGTAAAGTTGGCAGAACAGTTCAGCATGAAGGTCCTTCTGCTGCAATTGCCGAACAGAACAAAAGGGCCATTTACTTTGCCCTTCTGCCTAAGCTTATGCTGTTTGAAGCAACATGTGGTTTGCTCCCTCATGTTTCTGCCACTTGCAACAGTTATTGCATGGTTGACTTGGGAGGTACAACATCATTATCTGAAGGAAGTCGCAGCAGTTGCTTGTTCTAGTCACAGATGCCTGTGATACGTTAGGCTGAGTACTTGGAGCCCTCGAGCCACTTTTCCTGCAGTCCCACTGCTTTATTCTTGAGCACTTGTGGCAGTGCTCGTTACTCTGTAGTACTTTCTTTTTCTTATTCAACGGTAACAGGTGTCTCATAGTTAAGAGCATGAGCCCTCGCTGCCGTGCGACAGGTGCATGGGATTTCATGGTTGACTACTCTTTAACACTGATGCAGTACTTTAGCACTTCTTGCATAAAATTCTCCGAAACCGCGATGCTTCTGTTGGACATCTGTGCTTGGTGCTTAGTGGTGTGCTAGTTGGACTTTCCCTGGTTTCTAGCATTGCCTGCAAAATTTCAAGAACTCGAGAAGGTAATCTGCATATACAGATGTGGTTATCGTTCTGAAGTACTGAAGGCAGGGCTTGCTTGATATCTTCTTGTGAAGCAGTAGTAGCGTGTCGTAAGTGCTTGGCAACACTCTCAATGGTTCTAGACTTCAGGCTCCCGCTTTGCTAATTGTAAAGCGTCCTTTCTCTCTTGATGCTACAGAAGCTGTGCATTGGGTGCATGCCAAGCAAGCACAATGCGTGCCTTTCAATTATTACATCTTTACTGAATTTCTCAGTGACAGTCTGCACCCCGATGCTTTAGCTTGTTGCTAAAAAACAGCCCTTTGATGGCAGCGCAGCTCTATTTGTGAAGCAGCTCATCAGGTGTTAGAATTCGGATGCTCAAAATAGGACACTGGTGTGAACATTCAGTTCAAGCCAGTTCCATAACATTGCCACGAGCGGTCTCCATCGAATTCAGCATTTTGTAGCTTTTGGTAGTTTGATAGCTAGAGGTGGTCGTTGAACTGTTATGATCAATGGAGTAGTAAGAAGCTGTCTGTCATGGTCGGTAATATTTCCGGTTACTGATGATGTTCCTGTTTTTTTTAATGCTAGATGGTTAATTTTGAAGTTCATGTAATTCTTGATTTTGTGTTGCAGATCCTTTCATTATAAGTCACGCAAGAAGCTTGCACAGCTTTGAGCTCTTGAATGTATATTTTATTTTTGACTGTGATTAACAGTCTCGGGCTTTTCTGATTTCTTGAAGCATGTAAATGTTCAAGCTGAAAAGGACTGGCAGTTTTTTTAAGCAGCTTAGCGACTTAGGTGATGATCCTGCTGATAGCTTGGCGCTGGTCAGCCTGTTTCTTGTAGAGTACTTTCATGGCGTTTGAGTGTCAGCGGCTGAAGTGTCTTGAGTTTCGGCACAAAGGATTGTATGAACACTAGCGCATAGTTAGGAACTAATGAGTAAGCGTGTCACATGGAAGACCATTTCTCTCTGTGTGAAAACTTAATGAGGCAGTGAGATCCGCATGCACATGCGTTACAGAAAAAATTATGCACACTCAGTGTCATGTTGCCAATGGTGAAATAATTTGCAAGGCTCACTTTGAACAGAGGTACGACAGTTGCATTTATTTTGTGCCATGTTCAGTCCTAGTCCGCCAGTCCGGGTGACCCGCTTCGCACATACTTTGCTGTCAGTCGCCACCACGGGTTGGTGGCGCTCTACTTGAAAAGAATGCTCAACTATACTCCATTTCAGTAATTCCTTGCAGCACTGGGGAAGCTGCAGGGCTCCTCAGCCAATAAGAAGGCTGAACGCCCTTCACGCCCTTAGCCAGTTTTAGTAAGATCGAATGCCCTGATAAATGTTCACACATGTCGTACCATCTGCTCGGCATCTAGTTGGCGTTTACTAGCCACCGTCAACATGTACATACCATACTAGAGCGGAGTAGTAAATTATTGACGCAGTTAACAATTAAGCCTTCGTAGCATTCTGCATCGTCAACGCATCACCAACTCTAATCCTGTGGCAGCACCTGCTAAATTGAAATCGAACCACGTTTACTGCAATTGCACTGCCTCTGTAGTCCTAGCAGCATCAAAACAAACAGCTGATCTCAATAGTAATGACCAAATATACCTAATGCTTTGTCCTCAGCGTGAAATGAGACCAAGTGATGGTAGATTTTATCATTTATTTGTTGCAGTCAGGGTGGGGAGCCAGTAACGAGCTCGAATTAGGATCAAAGTGGGCAGTCTGGTTTGCATGGGGTGCTGCCATGTTGCTGTGTAATCGAGGTTAGGGTGGCTATTAATGTTACCAGCAATAGCTGGCACAGTAATTCGATGTGCATGTGCAAAGAGTCTAATATCTTGTATATCGCTGCAATGTATCGTGTCAAGCACAAATAAATCTAATCACGCCGGTTATCAGACAGTTAAGCCTGCGCAAAGATATTGCCTGTATACACTTCTTATCTGCTACAGTGCTGCAAACCACTTAGGAGATGTAGTGTCATGCACACAAGCACTCAGTGGACTCTGCTTTAAACTTCATTTGTCACGTAAAGCGAACACGCTGCTAGCAGTGAATGCACTGCCTAGTACCACCACTACTAATATAAACGAGGGGGACAACACAGTGATGCAAAGTTGGCTTCTTCTAGGTGCACTTTCTCCAACCTTTCACTTGGCACGTCATACAACAGGTCACTGAAAGCCTCTGATGGCTCACAGGCTACACAACATGGTACACTTATGTGCGCTGTCAACCAGGATGTCATAACTATTTGTTGTCTGGGGCAAAGCTGTGCATGACTGATGAGACTCGTAGAGCTCGGACAATTTTTTTTCAGTCATGTGCAGAGTAGTTTGCAGCATTATTCTTGAATTTAATGGAAAAATTTTACATTAAGTTTGTGTGTGAGCATGGACCAGTAGTGCTTTGTTGCTGGTCTGCAGCCAATATACGTTACAGTGAAAAATCGTGGTAAAGGGGAAAAGGTTGTTTTTATAAACATGTTATAAGTTAATTTCTATGTAGCCTGTACATTGTCTGCATGTTCAGGTTTTGCTTGTAGTACAGGCCCTAGTTTCCTATATACTTTCATGCCAGCCCATCCATGCCAAGAAAACAGGGTGCCTGCCCAGAATAGAAGAGACGACATTATAGAGTGGCATGTGCTGTAGCTGGCCCTTTTATCTGCACAGATTCTATTGCTTTATAAATCTAAGTGCCAGTAACATTTTCACTGGCACAAACAGTCTGCCAAAAATTGTGTCAGCAGTAAATAATATGCATACAAAAAATAAACAAGCATAAGAAACTTTTCGTTTATTCTAAGGTGCTTCCGTGCACTTTCGTTCTATATTGAAGAGGTATTGCATGCTAGCCTTGTGACAAAGTAATATGGAACTTGAAAAGTGCAGCACAAATACATTTATTGCCATCATTAGCAGCTAAATATTGTGGACCATCCGTAGCAGTGGCTTCACTGCAAAAATTTTGGCATCAATTGTCAGCCTTGGTCATAACCTTCGAGGCAAATTTAGTGAACAGAGAGCGAAAAAACTTGGCAATGCTTCTAACAGCTTCTCATGATAATCAACCATTGAATACTTCACACTGTTGCAGCACTTCAGCACCATCTACGCCAAAGTAATGCTCTTAAAGTCGCTATCTCGCATTTATAATCAAAACGATGCTGATCGAGCTTCCAAGAATTGCATGCTCTGTGAGCCTTCAGGATGCAGTATACAGTGGACAATGCATACATTACATAGCAGTTGAAATACAGCCACATCATAATCTATTGGCTGTCAGTGACGATGCACAAAACAAGCTAACCGAATTAATAGCACGTGGTGCATGAAGCTCTCGACCAGTGCAGTTGTCTGTGAAAAGCAAGCTACTGGATTTCTAAAACGTTCTTAAAGTTTTAGTACTAAGCACAACAACAAATATGTGAGGGCAGGCTCATCTGTACTTTTCCCAGGAAGCGTATGTCCATAGCCAGTGTCACAGATGAAAGTGTCTTTCGGCTCTGCATGCAGCAGCTGGTGCTTTATACTTGGCCACTGCTTCGTCCAGGCAAGCACATTTTGTCATGCTTTAGAACAGTTGCAGACACGCACACATAACTTTTCATCTTTTCTGCAAGCCGGCCACTGCTTGTGTGTGGCTTAGGTATTCTGGGCAGGCAATGCCCCTACGGGCTCCATGGGTGAAATATGAGGAAGCCAATCCGGGAGGTAGAATGGCAGGGTGCTTCCGAAGGGATCACGATGGCATAGAAAGTATGTAAGGGGCTAAGCACAGGCTCACTTGTGGTTGTACTTGTTTTGTATTATAATAATGCCTCACCATTAGCAATGTATAAGGCTGTTATATTGTACCACTGTGCAAGAAATATTCTGAAAGGTTCTTTTACATGTATATATCTAGTCACTGTATAATGTAATACAGTAGCTTTTATTTTTACCCAAGGAATATGATGTGTCACTCCACTTGCCTCTGACATATTTGTTAGTTTTTTCCACTCAATTATTTATTTCTCATGAATACAAATGTTACCAACGGACCCTGTATCCTATATGGCAAATTACTGCAGCATATATGCATAATAAACTGTGTTCTGCCCTTTCTGTAGTATTTTCTATGCACTGTGTCTGTTACAAAACTCCAGCCTACCCTGGCTGACAGGTTTCCATCGCATTGATCACTTCATGCTAGTGGTCCTAAATACCAAGCTGCTGCAACAAGTCTTGCATTACTCGTAACGTAACAGGAAACTTGCAAAACAGACATGAATACAGAGAAAAATGTAGCAAGCTGTCTGCACTATAGCTGATTAACAATCTTCCGCAGGTGAATGGCTAGAACTTTTACATTACAGGTCCAGATCAACCACAAGCATAACCGAAGTAGTCTACAGCTGATATTTTGTCAGTAGCAAATTAGAACAACTGATTCTTTGACAGTAATCGAAAGTTAATGTATACTGGAAGCCCGCTGTATCTATATCTCTTGAAAGCTTGTGCACTATACATGGTGCTGTGTCTACCCGCTGTGCTGACTTGGGACTCGAGGCATTAGGTTTATATAAAAGCGTGAGCTCACAGCTTTGATTATTGGGTGTTGTGCACTGGCGCAAACTGCAAAAATACTCCGACCCTGATTTAGATGAACACCAAAGAGCTCCAGGCCGAGATTCCAACTGTGGCATCCTTCCTAGCCCACTGTGTACTTTTGGGGTACTCAGGCCGACATTTATGATTGTGGTTGGTGAAACTGAAGCAATGATTTGGAGTATGGGTGAAGGCGACAGTGGCTTTTGTTATATCACCTATAGTGCTGCGCTTCCCTAATTAATCTGAAGTATGCATACCATTTTGTACATGCATATTATTTACATATACTGGCATCTCAGAAATGAGACATAGTAGGAGTGGGTACATATAAGAAGTGAAATGAAAAACCACTCAGTTACAAGAAAACACTTACTAAAAGAAAAATGTAGGTAATCAACAAATGGCTGAGCAAATAAAAATCAATGAAGTTCACAATTTTTTGAGCAAAGACCACCTCGGGTGAGTTTCCAAGCAATTAAAATAAACCATCTAAATTATTATATATTTCAGTACTATGGTGAAAAAGAAGAGTACCTTTAAACAACCAAATGAGCTTTCAGTGATGCAGTGTTTAATACGTGACTGCAACACATCGTGTAGAAAAATCAACGAAAGAAACTGGTGTATCTATGAGATATGATGAATTAACTATCTTGTGGAGCCAAACAATATGTCACACAATCATTTGTCTAAAGCCTGCAGAGACAGCCTGTGCAATAAGTGAGGAAAACAACAATTTTAGACTCAAATATGAATTACTCTATAATTAAAGTCTAATGAAATAACTATCAGTGGACTCAAATATGGACGGCGTGAGGCACTGATATCCACCAGGCATTCATTACATCCACCACCTAGCCCATATACCACATCTTAGATATATGCCACTGCTGCAGAACATGGTCGAGCTTTTAGTCCTGTTCACATCAGCTGTGTTGACTTACCTCAAGGCCTATATTGACTGGAAGATTAGCTCATGCAGCTACGCTGCAGATGTAATACAGGATTTGCGAGGTCCGGCAATCCTCTGCTCAATCTTCCTAAGTGGCCAAGCCTCCTTTTCTTGACATACATGAACTTAATTGACTTGTAATTGGTAATATCAGCGCATATGCTGCTGTAGAAGGTGACTAACTTATTTCAACAAGTTATGCATTCTTTCACAGTTTAAATTTACATTAACCAATTGATACACTGCCTTAATCACAGCATGCAAGTTAGCAAGCTGAAAATAATGTAATTTGAATGCAGATATGCTCAATGTTTATTTTATCTATGCAGCAAGTTTTGCTTTATGGACATTTCTGCAATATTTACTGGTGTGTTTATGTACCCGACTTCTTTCCGTTGATTTCATAGGCATTGTTGTGATGACGTAAAAAGTAATAGGATGCATCAAGCACACTGTACACAATCCAAAGAATTAAACAATATGTGCGGACTCCTGTGTTTTCATGAGATTCGATTTAGTATTAACAAGTTATGAACCACATTGACAGGACCCTTAATATAAAACCACTTTATTTCAAAGTAATGACAGCACAGCTTGTAATACCAGCTAGCTCCTTTAAACAGTGTGGCATATGCAGTGCAGGTATGCAAATATGTTGCTGTGCATATGTTATGGAATAATAATGCAGTGGAAATCGTTAGCCCAAAAATTAAAAAAAAAACTGATACAGATTTCTGTAAAGTCAGCAACACACAGGGCTTATTCACAACCTCTGTCGGCACAGCATTGCAAACTGCTTTCAGCAGCTCGTTTATGGGAACGATCAAATGACTTCACGAGCAATTAATTATATTGATCCATTAGCTGGAGTACGTGATGTAGCTGTTTTCCCCGATATAGGACTGATGACCTAGTATCCTAAAAATTTCTGAATGCGACCGTGCTGCGCCGAGAAAGAAATCTGTCACAGATTAAGTTAACCATGAAGCTAGCTCGATCGATCAGCATGCAGTTTCACTTTGGTCTGCCGTAAATGTCAAGTTTTAACGTTCGCGTGGTTTGCACCCGCCGGCCGGCAGATCTCGGAATTACCAGCCCATAGTTAAATATGCGCTCGGGACTCTTGAATAAGTGGAAAGGAAACATACCGCACCTAGTGATTATCGGATATCAATTCTTTACGGTAGCGCGATCCGGCCGATGGCCGAGCGTAAGCTTTGTAATATACACTTCTTCTGCGAACAAAACACTATGTCAGTGGCAGGCACAAGATCCGCGAAGATTCACAATATCTGCTTTCGTGCACAGGCTACGCTATAGCCTCGAAAATGTCATTTCTGCGCATCGTACGAGCGTGTTTAGGGTGAGCGCGTACGCGCATCAAGTCGAGTTGGCGTGGTGATTACGGCAGCTCGATCAAAACGGATCGATCAACCGTGCTTTGACAATGCAGCTGCTTTTATACGGAACGCGGTTCGATATATACATTAATGGTTCTGCGATAACGTAGCAACAAACTAGATTCGCCCGTAGAGCTAGAGCTCCGATTCCCGATAGCAACTGCGGTATACGCGCTCACCTGCATATATCTCCCCGATCGTCGAAGGAACTTTCAACGTGAGGTTATCCATCTTTTTCTCATCGTACATTTATTCGCGCACATGTATACACGCTTACGAAGTCGTCCTCCGTGCACAACACATCACAGTCGCGAAGCGTTCCATGTCGCCAGGCCCCGCAGCCGTTGCAGCTCCCAGCGCTGAAGTGCGGCCCAGTGCGCCACCTTCCCAGCGTCCAACAACCAGTGCATGCCTCTCCAGCGAACTGGCCCCAGCGCCCCAGCGCACGGCGTGCCAGTGTACCAGCGACTGCAGACCTTTTTCGGTGCAACCAGCGCATTTCGCACTGGCTCCAGCGCCCAGCGTCCCAGCGTGCCGCCTACAACTTGTGTATCCAGTGCGCTGCGCACTGGCACCAGTGAAATACAGCGATGCCAGCGTTGGCCCAGCGCAGAACCAGTGCAAATCAGCACTCCCAGCGTCACAGCGTGTGCCACCCAGTGAAATATCGTCGCTTCCAGCGCATTCACAGCGTTCCCAGTGCAGAAAACGCACTGGAAAGGCACTGGGAGGCGCTGGTTTTTGCAATAGGGTAACGCAAAGTTTTGAAGCAGTAATATGACTGGCCCACTGCGCATGTCCACGTTTAGTCTCAATTTTATTGAATGTGCTGTTACCGCGAAGCTAAATCTATCGCTAAGTAGGCTAAGCTTACAATTGAGGCGAGGATGCCAGGATAAGGTAAATACGTCATTGCGGCCTCGACAATGAAGTACAAAAAGATAATGAAGAGAAAAATACGTATGCCGCACATACAGGATACACATACCATTTTCATTATTTAACGGCGCAAACAACATAAGTACACAAAACAGGACATTCCTCCATCCGTGTGTTGTCTGAAGTGCAACATTATTATTGATGCCGCAATGACGTATTTACATTCTCCTGGCATCCTCGCCTCAATGGTAAGCTCAAGCTACTTAGCGGTAGATTTAGCTTGCCAGTAACAGGACACTCAATGAAATTGAGACTAAACGCGGACATGCGCAACCGACCAGTCATATCACTGCTTAAAACCTTTACATTATAAGCTGCTTTCTATGTGCACCGGTGGGAATGGCCAAGAGCTTTGTAGCTGATTTTGTAGCAGTCAACAATAATTTCGAATGCTTATCGGCTGGACACGCACAACCATGCGCATCAACAATGGCTCCAGAGTACCGGTATGCACCATTGCTATTATTCTCGAGGAAGACAATAAACGTACACGACCACGGAAGAACAACTTACAGCCATCCGCGGCCACACTTAGTCAACCAGCGCACCCAGAAAAAAAAATACTGCGCGTCAGGAGCGGTAAAGTGAGCCACGTAAAGGCACAAAAAACTGACGGCATAGTTACGTAGAATGCTAAACGCAAATGAATGAATTTCACTTTCGATCTAGAGTAGTTCGGCTAGTAAAATGGCCGAGCTACAAGTCCGCTGTGTATGAGTACACACAGATCAATGCAGCAAAGCAGCTGGTAACCAGCCAGGAAGTTTCAGTTTACTGAGTGCACCATGATACAGCTGCAGCGCCGAACGGGAGATGCGTGCGTCTTCAGTTAACGAACACCTCTCCCAACAAGGCTGCGTCGCCAGTACGAAATATGAATGCGGGACGCGCCACCAACGAATAATGAACCGAGCACGCACAACCCGTTACTAGGGCGCACATTGCTAAATGGCAGAGCAGTCATATGCGCCATATCGAGGTTTCTGAAAGCGTATGAAGTCAATGCGACGCGCATGTCACTGCAACGCGCAGCTACCTGCACGTTGGAGTATCAACTGGCATATGTGAAGGACATGCTGTAAAATGTTTATTTTGGCATGGTATAGGTATGCTGTGTGCCAATTTTGACTGCGTTTACCTGAACAAAAGATGCATTTTCAAGAAGTGCTTGAAGCAGCAGGTGTATGATGCAAAAACAAAAAATGACGCTTGCGACGTACTTGCGCAGAACGTACCTGGCAGCCTCTAACCATGATCTTGGCCTTGGATAAGGCTTTCGTTATCCCCAAGAATCTGGATTTCACGTCAGTATCCAGGGTGCTTCTTAGCACACTGCACAAAAGGCTGAATCGCAGCGGTGCCATTATTCCGTATGCGTACGCAAGATGCCTAGGTCGAATTTTTAGCACTTAGTGTTTGCAAACAAGGCTTCGATACAAATGAGTGGAGCTCTTATCAGTCACATGCTATCAAATCTCTTTATAACCACGTTAAAGAGGAGCCGGAATTCATTGTATTCATCACTGCCCTTTCCTGTAATCCATGCGTTATGAAGCGCATAATTTTCAACTTCTATAGAAGAAGGCTTGTGTCCAGTACAATCGCTACATGGCCACGTGCGCTGAACAGAAAACAGCAAAAAAAAATTCGGCGTTCTCAAGACACAACTTTTTAGCATCTGAAATGATTGCGTTTACGATAGCTGCCTTCTGTTTCAATGTGATGGTCTTCTGTTTCTGCTTTCAGTTGGCTTGTCTCTACCAACGCGAAATGGCAGCGTTTTTGAGTAGGTTGCACGCTGCGACACCAACAACGTTTGTCTCGTTCAAGCAGAACGTGCCACACACTAAGAAGGCGTGATCTCCGAGATCATCATCATCATCATCAGCCTGGTTACGCCCTCTGCAGGGCAAAGGCCTTTCCCATATTTCTCCAACAACCCCGGTCATGTACTAATAGTGGCCATGCCGTCCCTGCAAACTTCTTAATCTCATCCGGCCACCTAACTTTCTGCCGCCCCCTGCTACGCTTCCCTTCACTTGGAATCCAGTCCGTAACCCTTAATGACCATCGGTTATCTTCCCTGCTCATTACAGGTCCTGCCCATGCCCATTTCTTTTTCTTGATTTCAACTAAGATGTCATTAACTCGCGTTTGTTCCCTCACCCAATCTGCTCTTTTCTTATCTCTTAACGTTACACCTATCATTCTTCTTTCCATAGCTCGTTGCGTCGTCCTCAATTTGAGTAGAACCCTTTTCGTAAGCCTCCAGATTTCTGCCACGTAGGTGAGTACTGGTAAGACACAGCTATTATAGACTTTTCTCTTGAGGGATAATGGCAACCTGCTGTTCATGATCTGAGAATGCCTGCCAAACGCACGCCAGCCCATTCCTATTCTTCTGATTATTTCCGTCTCACGATTCAGATCCGCCGTCACTACCTGTCCTAAGTAGATGTATTCCCTTACCACTTCCAGTGGTAAGGAATTGCACCGAGATCTCCGAGATTGCACCGGTATAATCTGAGGCCACGCCTAGCTGCACTAGCCTGCGCGGTGCCGCAGTTCGAGAAATTGCGAAGGCAATACGGAGCATCTGCTTATGCACAGCTACGCACAGATGAGAAGGAACAATGTTCGACAGTGCATTCAACGCAAATACCTAAACGTTTTGGCACCGAATGTGTGCCTAACCCCGCGGAATGCGAGTAAGTCTGCAAAGGTCGGGCATTTCTGGTTTCGGAGAGAAAAGAAGTTTGTATTTCAGAGACAAATCAAGTTTAACAAATGTATTGGCAGGATAATTTTACTTCGTTGAAAGAAGGTTTTAAAATGTGGATATCTCTAGAGGTTTCAACACGGATTTCACTTTGTTACATCCAATAATCGTTATGTTCCGTTTCGTTATAATGAACTTTCACTGTAACATGCATTTCTTATTATCTTGCCTTACCTTCTAATTACAGGTGGCAAATCTCAGCTCAAGCAACATGAGGGGCAAGCTACATTGTCTGCAGCTGCATCAGGCTGTGAAACTGTCTAAGTCAGCTTCCTGAATCATGAAGTGACCAATGCGTATGACCTGGTCACAACGCAAATCTCTAGAAGTGGCATTAGAAACATTTTGCTTATGTAGTGGTGCTATTGATTTCATCTATTAAAGATTGCTTGAAACTTTTGGCCACTCCAGCGCTTCATTTGTATGATTAATGATTCTTTACTTTTAGCATGGATTTAACATGTGTTGTCACTTTTTTGGCATTGCCAATATTTCAATGCCGCTATGGTGGGTTGTAAGAAATGGGCGATAGGCATTTGTACTCTCGGTGCAGCCAAACATGACAATATAGCGAGGATTAGGAATATCCCCATTGATTTGTCCATTTAGTGTTTCAGGAGCCACTCAATTGCTTTAAAATTAATGCTTTAGTGGAAGGATGTATTGTGTTCTTAAACCCGGCGTGGTTGCTCAGTGGCTATGGTGTTGGGCTGCTGAGCACGAGGTCGCGGGATCGAATCCCGGCCACGGCGGCCGCATTTCGATGGAGGCGAAATGCGAAAACACCCGTGTACTTAGATTTAGGTGCACGTTAAAGAACCCCAGGCGGTCGAAATTTCCGGAGTCCTCCACTACGGCGTGCCTCATAATCAGAAAGTGGTTTTGGCACGTAAAACCCCATAATTTAATTTAATTTTGTGTTCTTAAATTCCTGTGTTGGGCAAACGTCCATTTTAGAAAAACTTCTGTGATAGTGTTGTGAAATCCTTGATAATATTCCATCCGCAAATCTCGAACAAAGTTGACAAGATAAGGAAAATGATCTTGGGTCATGCGAGACAATCGCATATGTGCAGTACATGCCGTTTCTAGCCAGATCACTGAATCTCAGTATCATTTCGTTGGACAGTTGATCAGGAAGGAAACCGACACTGGATTGCGATGCTATGACTGAATTTTAGCGTCAAAAGACTACTTAAAATGTCACCTTCGTGCTCGCGCTTCCCCTGACAATAGTGTTCCCACTGTAAATTGACAGGTTTGATAGGTCTTGCTGTCACTTTTGCAACTGCTCCCTAGCCCAGTGAACAAGTGGTACTTTTGAATAAAATTTTAAGGTCCTGATGCTTGTAATGAACGTTAAACATTCCTGACTAGAAGTGCGGCTACTTATGAAGATTTTAAATGGTTTGTACGTTCGTTACCTTCGAGCCTTAAATGACTTGTCGCTCAACAAATTGCTTTACTAAATTATAGGGCTACGTTACAAGAATATTGACTAGAAGGTATTGTACCTTGTTCGTCGTCTGTCTAGTCTGTTGAGAAAACATTTTTAGGACGGCTAGACAACGTCTCTCAAAATTTCTTACGGCCGTTTTTAAAACAACTGTAAGACGTTTTGCAAGACATCTCACATCCGTTTCTAAAGTGGCTACAAAACGTTTCGCAAAACGTCTTATAGCTAATTTTAAAACTGCTACAAGATGCCTTGCAAAACGTCTTTTATTCCTCAATTGGCGGCTCATTAGATGGTCTTCACGTCTGCCACAAGACGTTTTAAGACATCCGCCAAAGTTTTGGTAAGACGTCTTCAAGAAGTCCTAAATATTTTGGCAAGACGTCTTGTAGATATCTTGTAAACGTTTATATTTGATTTTCAAGGCGTCTAGGTGATCTTGCCAAGACGTCATGTAGAAGGCTAATAGACCAATGCATGTTCAGTGGGTTATACGCCCGTCATCCAGCGCCTGGGCTTCTAAGCTGCATCTAGTGCCCAAGCGCGATCCCCGTAATTGGCGTCCTTGTGGGGATTATCAAGCGTTGAACGCCAAGACTGTCCACGACAGCTATCCGCTGTCTCGCATCCAAGAATTTACATCGCGCTTCGACGGCTGCGCAATCTTTAGCAAAATGAATTTGGTTAAGGCGTACCACCGAATTACCCATCGAACCCGCGGACATACTTAAGACCACCATAATGACGCCCTTTGGTTTGTATGAGTATGCCTCTTGAACTCTGCAGTACGACTCAAACTATCCAGTAATTCATCGCTGAGGTCACGCGGGGCCTCCCTACTCTGATGATGCCCCTATCGCTAGCTCCCTACGCCTGAATGCCATGAGCACCATCTACGTGCTTTGTTCCAGGTCTACAAGAGTACGGCCTGGTTCTGAACTCCCCGAAGAGTGTTTTCGGCGCATCTGAGATGGAGTTTTTGGGCCATCATATATCATACGAGGATATACGGGCCCTCCCGAGCCACGTCACGACCATCCAGGATTATCCCCAGCCTACAATACTACGCCAATTACGCCAGTTCCTGCGCCTTGTGAATTTTTCCAGGCGCTTCATGCCGCGCTGTGCAGAGCTACTTTGCCCGCTCACGAAGCGCCTTCGGTCAACCGCCGGCCAACCCTATGCCATTTCTTAGTCGGGAGAAGCGCAGTCCACCTTTGTTGCTGTGAAGCAAGCAGTCGTGGACGCCGTCCATCCGCACAGCAATGCTCCTACTCGGTTGATGGTGGATGCCTAGAGCGTGGCCGTTGAAGCCATCTTGCAGCAGTGCATTAACTTCGAGTAGAGATCTTTCTTTTTTGATTCTCGGAAGCTACTTCCAACTGAGATCCGCTACAGCGTCTTCGGTCGAGAGCTACTAACCATCTACATGGCAATACAGCATGTTCTTGGTTTTCTGGAAGGATTCCTGTTTTACGTGCTGACCGATCATAAGCAACTCGCGTGTTTTCAGCACCATCTCATCGAAGCACGTGTCACGCGAACTCCGCCATCTCGCTTATATTTCAGAATTTACTACCCACATCCGCCACGTGAAAGCTACTGACAGCTCCCCCACTGACGCCCGTTCTCATATAGCCGCGGTTGACTATCCATCTCCATCCGTCGACTGGGCTACATTCTCTTCCGCACAGCAGAATAACAGCGAGCTAGCCGCTTTTCATGGCAGCCCCCGTTCTCTCCGACTACGGCTTGTGCCCCATCCATGGTCGCCTGAGCCCTTGTGGTGCGTTGCCTCAGCAGACCTTCCCCGTCCTTTTGTTCCACCTTCACCACGTTGTACAATTTTCCATTCTATACGCGGCTTATGTCAACCTTGTATTCGGGCTACTCAGCGCCTTCTCAATCAGGGCCATGTCTAGTGCGTAATTAAAGGTGATGTGCGCGCTTGGTCACGCACGTGTCTGCCCTGCCAGACGACAAAGGTATCCCGTTATACCAAGATGCTTCCCCAAGCCTTCTTTCTACACGGCAGTCGTCTTGACCATGTTCATCTCGACATCGTTGGCCCTCTACCCGTGTCTCAAGGTTATCGCTAAAACTCACCATGGCCGACCGTTTCACACGCTGGCCGGCGGCTGTTTACATTCATGACATCACCGCTGAGACGGTTTCCCACGCTTTCATTTCTGCTTAGTTATTTTATTTTATTTGCATATACTGCCATCTTGCATATTACTATATTGCAAGAGTGAGTGCATACACATGTCAATCAATCGAAGAATACATTTGAGTGGCAAGAAGAAAACCAACAATAGAAAAAAAAAACAATATGAGGAAGGGCTAGTTGATAATTGGAGACAATTAGGTAACAGGTTTTCAAATACACATTACTTGATAACTCGCGCAAGGACCGCTCAAGGCCATTCCAAATCGCAATTGTATGCGGAAAAAAGTAAAACCTAAAACAATCAATCCTTGCATTCAACGGAACGATGTCTTAACATCGTTCCTGACTTCTTCTGGTAGGCCGAGAAGAAGGGTTAGTGCAAACAATAGGTGCATTGACATAAGTTTGCCCCCGAGCAATTTTATATAGCAGAACAAGACGGTAACAAGTACATTTATGGGCCAGAGGCTTTAGTAGCAGTTTACTAGCATGTGATGTCGGCGAGAAATGGTGGTCATAACGATTATATATAAACCTTATGGCCTTTTTTCTAATAGACTCAAGCATGTCTATGACTCTGGAATGATGTGTCGACCACACTACCGACGCGTATTCAAGTAGAGGCCTTATAAGTGATCTGTATGCCGTTAATTTACATTCTTTAGTTGCATCTTGTAAGTTTCTTTTAAGAAAACCCCATTTTCTGAACGCCTTGTTGGTTATACAGTTAATGTGAGCATGCCATTTCAGATCAGGGGAGAAAGCAACACCAAGGTATTTGAAAGTGTGGACGCTTGCAAGCTTGTGCACTTCATTAAAATATGTAAATTGTAATGGTAGTTTTTTATTCGAAAAAGTCACTGATGCACTATTCTTCAAAATTAGGTGACATTTGCCATGTTCTGCTCCAATCGCAAAAATGGGCGAAGACTTCATTCAGCTCCAACTGATCATGAATACTACTTATAGTAGGATAAAGGACGCAGTCATCAGCATATAGTCTTATTTTGACAGAAGAGCCCGCAGTTGCTTCAATGACATCATTTACATAGATAACAAACAGCAAAGGACCCAAGACAGACCCCTGTGGTACACCGGATGTAACATTGACACGAGATGAGTGAACATGGTAAAATGCAACAAACTGGGTTCTTGTACTTAGGTAGTCCTGTATCCAACCTAGTAGTTTATAATAATGAATTATTGCCTTGAGTTTAATGAGAAGCTTTATAAGACACAGTGTCAAAAGCTTTACTGTAATCAATAAAAATGGCATGAAGCTGTCTTCTAAGGGTAAGTGTCGATGCAATATCACGGGAGAATGATAGAGGTTGTGTTACCGTCGAGAATCCGGAACGGAAGCCATGTTGAGCATGCGAAAGAACATTAGGTTCAGATAAGTACTCAATCATATAGTTATGAATAACGTGTTCCAATAGTTTGCAAGATGTTGATATTAAAGAAACAGGTATTTAGTTAGACATTTCCTGCCTATTATCTTCTTTGTGAATAGGAAGAACCTTAGCGCATTTCCAGAGTATAGGAACAGTGGATGATTTTACAGATATCGACAAAATTAGGGAAAAGTACCGAGAGCTTTATTCAGAATATCGCCGTAAAAACATATCTGGTACATTATCTGGCCCAGTACTTTTCTTAGTATCGATCTTGAGTATAAGATTATGTACACCAGCTGAAGTGATTACCATACTAGGAAAAGGTGATGACGAAAGAGCAGTGCAAAACGTGGGGGTGCGACCATCATCACAGGTGAAAACTGATTTAAAGTAATTATAAAGGCTTCAGTAAAGCTAAGATTATCTGAGCATGGTTGATTGGCAATTATGAATGAAGAAGAGCTCTGACTTGGTGGACTGATGGTTCGCTAGAACTTTGATGGTTTGTTTTTAATAAAGTATGACAAGGTGCTATTAAAATAGAAACTTTTCGCATTTGACATTGCAGATTTTAAGTTGTTTTTAGTGTGGACAATACTGAAGCTTTGATTGGATTGTTTGCATAAGGTTGTAAGGTTGTCTGCGCAGACGCCTGACGCGACGAATTAGGTGTATAATTTCACGCGTGTACCAAGGGTGCTTGGGATCGCGCTTTATACACTTGGTTAGAATGCAATCAGTTATACATTGATTGACAACTGAGCAAAAACGGTTCACTAACACATTAACAGAGGAATGGTTCACGCAACTCGAAAACTCATAAAAAGAGCATGCGAGTAACTCTGGTATGGAGTTGTCATCAGCACGTTCAAAGTTCAATACTGTCTGATGGGAAGGCAGCTTAGATATAGTTGCTAAATTCAAATAAACAATGACCCCCTTATGGTCCGACAGGCCTTCAACAATATTACAATCTAAGCCATTTTGTCTAAGTTGCTCATTTATGAAAACAAGATCTAAAATTGAGCTTTCGCAGGTTGCAGAATTGACCATTTGCGTCAGATCGAAAGAAATAGTTATGTTAATCAAGTAATCACAAATGGCTTTGTGACGGCCACTAGCAGCTAGCATTGGCAAATCTATGCCAGGGGTGTTGAAATCACCAGCAAGTACCATTTTAAAACATTTAGGTTTATATTTGGTTATATAATCGGTAAGATCGGAAAAGACAATAAGATTCATGTCAGGGGGTCGATAAACAGCCCCTACAGCCAAAGTGAATCCACAAAGCCTCATTTTGCACCATACAGATTCATAGAGTTGTATCTCGCTTTGGTTGTCCTGGCATCGTGGCAACAGAGTGTGGAAGCCAAAATCAGTCCGCTCTATTTGCATGCTTTATCTGCATTCTCACCGGCAGACCTTGTTGTACCATTGCGTATCACGTGTGCGAACGGCAAGGTGAAGATTTTCACCGCCAACTGAAGGTCACCTGGGCTACCCACCTCAATTGCGCCACCTTGTGCTTCTGGAATTACGGACCGTCCTGCGGGCGAACCTACAGTGCTCAGCAGCAGAGTTGCTGCATGCTAGTTTTCTGCGTCTCCACGCAGACTTCTTTACATCAACGCAGCTACCATCCCAGCCACTATAATTCCTACAACGCGTCCTGGTCTCTATTAAGAACCTCCAGCCCACTTCATCCCGTCCTTCCTGCTATAAAAAAATCTTTGTGCGCCCCGACCGGGCCACTTCAATACATCTTCTCGTCCGCCACGTCGCTGTCCGACCACCGCTAACCCCGGCCTATGATGGATCATTTGGCGTCCTACAGCGCCCACCGAAATCCACCACTTTCCTACATAACGGCCGTGAAGAGACAGTCAGCTTAGACCGCCTTAAGCCGGGTAACACGGAGACCGCGATGGAAAGCCTCGCATCGCCCCATGACTTCATGCTAGAGTGCCATAACCGGCCCTCAGTCTGTTTGCCACTTCCAGCCTAGAGGGGGGGGGGGGGGGGGAGGGTTCCACAGCGCCTTTTCTTGGGTGGCGCCTAGAACCCAGATAGCGCGTGCCCACATGAGAAGAAAATAAAGGCGGTGACTGGCCGTCGCATGCGCAGTCACAACTCGCACTTCTTTTGCGGCGTGAATTCGGGTCAGCTGTCTCTTTCTTTGGTGCCTTAAGCATAAGCCTATATCATCTTGTGGTTGTTAGCGTCTGGCCAGAAGAGCGCAACAAACAGGCAGCGCCGCAAATGCAGTGGCTATGTGCCGCTTTTCAATGAACGCCTTTCACGCAAACGCTTTAGGGAGCTGCGCCGTCAATAAATTCGGTGTGTGCTCCTCTTGAGGGAACGTTCCGCCAACTTGGGTCACTCAGTATGTACCGCTTCCTGTCCGATAAGTGAAGTAACAGTTATGAGTTTTTAGGCACCAGTGCGCCACGTTTCTCGTCTCGAAGGCCACGCGTAAACTTCCCGGCAGTGTCAGTAGATGACGCAGTTTGTCCTGAAGAAGCACGAGAGAGCAGATCCGTTGCCGTATGACGGGTTTTTCAGCGTTCGCACGCACCAGGACGCCATGAATTTCGGAGGTCATGCGCCGGCTTTGCCGGGGCGGCGCTAAATGACACCGATTTTGCTTAGAGAAGCGCGAAACAGGGATCCCGCTGCAGCTGACGCCTCACACATAATTCGTTTACATGGTGCCTATATGACCGGCCATTATATTGGTTCAATACTAAACGTATTACTGCCAAACAGTCTTCGTACATCGGTTCCGCCGAGTTTCCTCTTGTCTTGCCTGTTGGCGGTATTGTTGCCCCACGGGCAAAGACTCGGAGGGCTGGCGTGAGCAGCAGTGCTGTGTTTTGTGTCGTCGCTACCCTTGGTCACCCGGGTATTGGAGCACCACTCGCACAGCATGTACTCATTTGGGGCGGCTGTGGGCTCGGCTTTATGAATCACCACCTACGCACCTCTTGGCAGTATTTTTGGGAGGGGGTACTGCGTGCATAGGTCCTATCGCGTAAAGCCTTATTTCCCATCTGATTCACCTGTGCTACGAGGCTCGCTGGGTTTACGTCGGTTAGAGGTGCTACTGGGTTGTCGGGAAGCCAATCGAGCGCGTAGTTTCACGTACTCGCAAGTGTGTAGGCCACTCCATTTTCCATGTTGCCAACACGTCCTGGAACACAGCTACTACGATTTCGAAGGCCAGGCCTTACTTTCAGTAATTTTTTGGCGAATGTCTGATGATCGGGCGATATTTTTCAACTGCAGAAGCATTGGCCACATTTCCCGTCACTGCCGCAATACCTGGGCGTCATCCCCACATTAGTTTACGTACTCACCATACGGCCCGATCAATAACTACTGGTACACCACTGGAAGAGTTCACAGAGCCATACAACTCCCCTAAGGCATTCTCAACTACACGGCAGAGTCGTTCACGCTAACCACGGCGTCCCCTGTTTCGGTCACGGACTATTCTTCGTCCCCCCCGTACCGGCGCTCCACGCAAACTGACGGGTGAAGCTTCGTGGGGTAACACTGCTAGAACGACGTGGACTGCAACTGCTCTACTAACGTTACTGACAGATAGGGATTTTCTTCATCTGTCATCATCATCATCATCAGCCTGGTTACGCCCACTGCAGGGCAAAGGCCTCTCACATACTTCTCCAACAACCCCGGTCATGTAATAAATGTGGCCATGTCGTCGCTGCAAACTTCTTAATCTCATCCGACCACCTAACTTTCTGCCGCCCCCTGCTACGCTTCCCTTCCCGTGGAATCTAGTCCGTTATCCTTAATGACCATCGGTTATCTTCCCTCCTCATTACATGTCCTGCCCATTGGCAGGACATGTAAGTACTCCCCAAGATCTTCGAAGCCGTTGCTAAACTTTCAATCCAAGCATTCTAAATTATTAAAAAACGTAATTGCCATGTAGTGCCTAAGTGTTCCCTCTCAAGATCTTGCATGCACAAAATGAGCGCCAGTTTTAATGCGCAGGTCCGGCGCCTATTAGAAGCAGGTTATCCTAGTGTAGCGGTGGCCACTGTAGCTGAGCGCCTAAAGAAGTCGGTTTCCAGAGGGACGGACGTGCTTACAGAAAGCAGTAATAGCAAAAAAAGAGTAGTGGCTATTCCGTATATTCATTCAGTGTGGCATAGGCTTAAAAAAGTTGCTAGTAGATATGATGTTAATGTTGCTTTCACTGCACCCAATAGGCTAGGTAAGATATGCGCTGCCGCACAGAATAAAAAGTAGCGGGTAAAAGGCGAAAAACGAACAGATATTTGTCCAGTGAAGCACAATAAGAACAACAGTTTTACTGAATGTCGTATGGGTGTGGTTTATAAAATTCCCCTTAGCTGTGGCCAGTTCTACGCAGGGCAAACGGGACGGTGTATCAATCAGAGGCTAATGGAGCATAAAAGGTCGTTAACCGGTGGATCGCCTTCTAATCTTTCGCTTTATTGCCGAGATTGTAACTGCAAGCCAGAGTTAGATGAAGGCGCGATATTGTACAGGCATAAGAATGAAGATACGCGTCTTATGGTAGAGGCATGGCATATCTATAATTGTGGAAGTGCGTGTGTGAGTCAGCCATCGATTACTTTACGTAAGGAACAGATTAAGTGCCTTAACAGTTATCTCTCACGTAGACCAGCACCTGCACCCGATTGACGCATGGTGTAACCATTCCTGAACATGCGCAGATGAGTTTTGTGTCTTTCATTTTTCGCCTCAGTGCTCCCTTCAGTTGATAGTCGGCGTTCGTGTTGTCCACTTCTCTACTCTTGTGTCCTGTCTGCACGCATAACTTCTATTTTGCATAATGAAGCCTTACCAACTAGCTCAGCTTTCTGTCGTTCGACTTAATGTCACTCAGGGCGCCGCCAAAATATTGCCCTCTATCATCTTGTTGACTCATCTGGTGTGCGCCCAAAACCAGACAAAGTTTGCCCCGTAAGGATGTTTCCCCTGCCAACATGTACTTGAGATTTCTGGAGCTTTGCGGGCCTATGCTTGTATTTCCGCGGCTTCGTGCGCAATTTCTAGCAAGTCGCCCGTCCTCTTTCTGCTCTTTTGAAGGCAGACGTTTCATTTTCTTGAGGACCCAAACAAGCAACCGACTTCTCAACGAGGAGCTTATCTAGCTCTCCTAACATCTCCACCAATTCTGGCCCACTTCGACCCGTTTGTTCCTACAAACGACAGCACTGATGCCAGTGGTCAAGGAATCGGTGCATTTTATGCCAATGTCAGAGAGGCCACGACTGCTTGATTGCATATGCTAGGCTTTTGCTTTCTCCAACTTAGTGGAATTACTCCATTACTGAACGTGGCTGCCTGGCGTTTGTCTGCTCAGTGGTGAAATTTCGCCCTTACCTTTTTACAGTCACCACAGATCACAACGTGCTCTGTTGACTTTCATCCTTCAAAGAGCCTACTGGTCGCCTAGGTCACTGGGCGCTATGCCTATAAGAGTACTCGTATGCAGTTGCCTGCAAGAGCCGCAATTTACACGACGATGCTGACTTCTTGTCGCACCATCTAGACAACCCTTCTGATGTTCCTGCGACTGATGCTTCTGCTCCTGTATTTTCGCTGTCTGCTTTCGCTGGCCTCGCTACCGAACAGCGCCAAGATCCAAGCATACGTGGTATCACGGACAAGCACACATCTGGTTCAAGCGATCCCACCCTTCGCATGTTCTTACTCCAGGACGGCACTTTAGGTCGACGCAGCATGCACCATAGTGGACCTGAGGTGCTGCCTGTCACTCCCCCGCATGTTCGTACCACTGCTCTATCCAAGTTGCACGATGTACCAACTTCTGGTCCCCGCGGAAGATCGCATGTACGACAGTGTACGACGAGGATCCTTTGCCCTGGTCTATACCGAGCTGTCCATTGCTAGTCGCTTTTTGTGAGGTATGTTAGCGCTGGAAGAAGCCGTCTGTGCACCCCCTTCGTTGACTATAACTTCTTGACGTTCCTGCCGAAACCTTCTATCGCGTTGGTGTAGATCTCCTGGGACCTTTGCCCGCATCTGACTCCGGCACGAAGTGGATTGCTGTCGCAACCGATTATACAACTCGGTTTGCAATCACCAGAGCCCTTCCAACTTTCTGTACAAGACGTAGCCGATTCCCTGTTGCACAACATAATTAAGATCGGTAAGTAATTAAGATCGGTCGGTAAGAAGTTGCGCTACTCGTCAACTTCTTACCGACCGGGGTTGCTGCTCCCTCTCTACATTTAGAATAGCTGTCAGTTGGGCGTTCCTGTCTACAGTTGTGCACGACTTGCTACGCTCCTGTTCTACTAAACACGAACTACTTCACACCATCCGCATGCGAACAGTCTTACTGAGCGGCTCAACTGAAGAATAACGGATATCATCTCCATGTATGTTTCTGATGACCATCGTGACTAGGGTACTGCTCTCCCTTCTGTCAGCTTCGCATGCGATACATCACGCCATGGCACTGCCGCTCACTCGCCATTTTATTTATTGTATGGCCGCGATCCTGTATTGCGTTTTGATACAATACTGCCTTCCCCTCAAGAGTCCGTGTCTGAGTATGCCCGCGAGGTCATTGCTCCAGCTGAAGAAGCACGCCAAGTTGACCACCGTCGCCTTTTTGTTTCTTCGAAGAAGGAAATACGAGATCTCCCCGGTCCCACCTACTAATCTTTCCACCCAGACTTCCCAGGACGTCGTTCAGCTCAGCCGCCTAAAAGGCTGCCAGTCTTGTTCTGGCTACGAGGAACCAGCACGGGGGTCGGCGCTTCCACGCCGGGCGGAAACATGCTACACTGCTCTGCAAAACATTGATGAAGAGGAGCACAAGCTTGGGGCTTAAGGAGACGACAATTGAGTGATTGGTCTGCTGTGGACTTGACTTTGTCAATCGTGCACATGCTGTAAATACATTTCCTGTCGCATTTCTTCGCTCCGTCGTTGTTGTCCCATTGCCCTCATTTCAGCTTCTTTAGCCTAACTCTCGCCATGCTGTCGTCTTCACGCATTCTACGCTGACCACGCGGCCCAAATTCCTACTTGCTTGTAACAGTGCATATATGCTCGTGGTTGTGACACCATCATGATCGTTGCATGTTCGTCACTCAAGCTTTGTTATCCGACTCCCATTATGCAGTCGCTGTCATTCCATCGTCATCATACAATCGTAATGCTTCGTCGTCACAGCACCACAGTGATGTTGTGGTCGTCCCGTTATCGTCATTCCACCTTCGGCATCCGATTCCTGTGACGCCGTCGTTGTCACGCCATCATTGTCATACAGACTTCATTATATAGTCGTCATCACGCCGTTGCTTTACTCATACAATCGTCCGTTTGACTTATATCGTTATGCCATTGTCGTCACACCATCCTCGCCATGTCATTGTCGTCAAGCAGTCGCGTTACCACCATCATCACTTCAGTAACGTCATCGAATTGTCCTTATGGCATTGTTGTCATGCCGCCTTCGTTCCATCGAAGCCAATCCTTCATATTTCTATCGTAATTTCGCTGTCGTCCATAAATCGTGGTTATGCCGCCGGTGTCATGCCAATATCCTCATTGCGTCACTGTCGTAAAGTCGCGATCATAAATTTGTTGTCATATCTTCGTCGTCATGCCGTCGTGGTCTTACAATCACCGTCACACCAAATTCGTCATTCGACTCTTGTCATGGTGGCGTCGTCGCGCTATCGTCAGCATAATGTCACCGGGATCATGCCGTCGTCACGCCATTTCCGTCATACCATTGTCCTCATACCGTTGCCAGGCCACCGTCATCATTGCGTCGTTGTTTTACAGCCGTCGTAATCCATTCATTGTCATAACGTCGTCTTGATAGCATCGTGGTCGTTGCCATCGTCGTCATTGCCACTTCGAGATCCTACTCTCATCATGCTGCCATCGTCACACCACAGTCGTCATATGGTCGTGGTATTATCATTTTCGTAATTTGGTCGTTGCCACGCTGTCAATTTACCATGGGCAGCACTTCACTACCATCATCTCATTGTCATTATACCACCTTCATTGATCCTTGGACATTTTTTCATCATTAAATCGTAATTATACCACCGTTGGTATGCCATTGTCGTCACTGTTTCGTTGTCAGCCGCGATCATTCATCCATTGTGATACCACCCTCACCATGCGGTGGGGCCGAGCCATCCTCGTCATTCTAGCTTCGTCGTCCGGTAGTCGTCATATCGTCGTCGTGACGTCATCGTTGTCATACACTCGTCGTCCTCGTGTTGGCGTAGTCACGCTGTCTTTGTTGCACCATCGTCATCATTAATGATAACCATTTCATTGCCGTCATGCCATCGTTGTCACACCACCTGTGTCATTTCGTCGAAGTCAAGCTTCATCGTCACACTGTATCGGCGTCATAAAGTCATCGTCATGCTGACCTGCTAGTGGTCGACATTTACAAACGACTCCCATGGCAAAGTTGGACGCTACCACAGTATATCGAATATAGCTGTAGAAACGAGTCTCAGAATGCGCTACAGATGCTAACTAAACTTGGCATAATAGCTATGGTGTGTCGCTACATTGCTAGAACGGTAATCCCATCACCATCGCCAGTCATCGTTAGATAAGTTCAGCCGTAATTGTTTTTCTTTTAATTTTATTTATTGCAAATACGTTTATTAGACTCCGTTCCATACGTTACAGTCAACGCTGTGGAAGCAATGCAAGAAGTTCGGCCAAGAAAGGTTATCATTCCGCGCGTTCAGTCCATGCTTGGCTGTGCGCCAACAGCATTAGCTCGCGCGAGCATGCATGTAAGGCTACTCGCGATTGGTTGCAAATAAAAGAAAACCCGAAAAGAACAAAAAAAATTCTCTAAAACAATCCATTGTCAGCCGTATACCGCAGTGCTTTTGTTTCTAAGGATTAAAACGTGTTGCATTCAATGCTGAGCCAACATAAAAAAAACAGTTGCGCACAATTATGATCAAAAAGCATCGAACTATACTGAAGTGCGAACGAAGCCACTGTAAGAAGTCTCTCCAGCCCCCACAGCGTTGACTGCTATGTATGGATTGGAGTATGGTCACCGGAATTTGTGACCGACCTTTAGAGCTGGCACGGACTCCGAGCGCGAGCGTCATTCCCCGAGCAACAGCGCTGGAGAAATTGATCCCCTAAACAGCACTGGAGAGGATGACTCACCATAGCCTCCCTCTTCTTCGCTACGAATACCCGCGGGAACGAAACGGAAGCCGTCCATCCGGCGTCTCAACAGCTCCTCACATATGAGTGGATCATAGTACGGTTTTAGCCGCTCGACATTGACAACTTGTCGTCCACAACAGCGCATGTCCCAAGATGGTTCAACAGGTGAAGTCGATGATGAAGTTGACGGGGAATGCGCGTTCGACGACATGGTATGGCCCTTCATATTTGGGTAGTAGTTTTGAAAAGAGACCAGGTGCAGCGGAAGGAACCAAGAACCACACAAGCGCTCCAGGAAGGAAGGCCGGTGCAGAAGTGGTGTCACCGCGACTGCTCTTCTGGCACTCTTGGTCATTGGAGATAAAGACCCGAGCGAGATCGCGGCACTCTTCACCATGTCTTGCCGTGCAGAAATGAGCGCACATTCAGATGTATCCCTATAAGGGTTTCGGTGCAAGCTAGTTGACACGGGTAATTCATACTAACTAGCGCAAAAACAAACACACGGTCAAGGAAGCGTGCTCTTCCTTGTCTCTTCCGTGTGTTTTTTTGATGCCGTTTAAAATGAATGGTGAGATGTACCCAGCCGGTATGGTAGAATTGTGTCGATAGTGTGCGACGGGTGCCAATTGTACACTAAGAAAAAGGGTGAAAAGCCTGTGGCTCTTTGAGTATAATTACTGCAGTATAATTATGTCATGATGCACCGCTTATGAGCAATAGCAGGTGGGCCATTGCGAATACACATAGGAAAGTTACGCTGATCGGTACCACAGAAGGTCTGTCAGAACTATTTATGCGCCTTGTTTACACTTTCTGCAGTGAGCACGCTCTCACAATCTGCAAGGCGCACATCACAACGAAATCGTTGAAGCTGCACCTAAGTTGCATGGCAAAGTGCAGTGCTTCGAATTTTTTTAAAATTTTACGGTTGATGCTTGGACATGCGGCAATGTGGTGAATCGAGTTATAAGCGATCGCTCGGCTTTAAATTATGCCTTTGGGGAAGTTCGTAATGAGAAGGTCAGAACACGTAGTTGTGATGATAGTAGGTTTGGTTAGAGTTACAATTGCATTAGAAAAGCCATGGGTTAGTAGCAGTTGGTTATAATCAGTTCTTAACGAACGATTGCCTAAAATACTTCTACGAAAATCGCCAGCCATGATAACACTGTATTTTGGTCGCTGGCTTCTTCAAACAATCACTCTCGAAGTTTAGAGAACTGCTCTTCCGGTTGGGCCACAAATTTGAAAAAATATGCAAAAGCCACGTAGCTCGACTGAACCAAGGTAATGTGGTTTGCTATTGCTACAGAGTATTTTTGGCAGTTCGATTAATTCCATAAGTAGCTCTAATTAAAGAAAAAGCTTCTCAAATATTATATTTATACAAAATTTTCCATGACATAATTGTAGAGAAACGTGAAAACATCCCATGCAGATTTGTACTTCTCAATACATGGTACAATAAAGTATTTTTCAAAGCAGGTGAGAAGCCCGCGAGTGGCCAGTCGCACTGCAACTTTTCGTCTACTTCATGTTCCTCTGTAATTTTCTCATTGGCATTTTCACCTAATTATTATTTTTGGAAGATGAATAATTAATTCGAAATAATGATGTATATAGGCGGAACAGAAAAAAAATAATCTGAGCCTCTCCAAGCAATTTCAAATAACAGTATCTTTGTTCTGTCCAGCTACGTGGCATTTTTATATTTTTAACCTTCGGTTTCAGTTACGTGGGACAGCCGGTATAATACAGCTGAAGGGCTTGTACATTGCAGAATAAGATAAAGGAAAATATATATAAGAAAATAACCTTCAATTCTTGCCACAGAAATTTGGTTTTGCACAAGCAGACTAACACCACCACCACGCGCCGCCGCCCTACAACTGGTAAATACTTTATGATAGGGTAACTTCCATGGCACATAAGACCACTTTCGAATAGCATAACGAAATGAAAGTGAAAGTGTAAGACGTTAAAGAAAAGGTCAAGTTCGTCTTGTTTGTTACGTATGGATTGGCAGTTAAGGCGAAAACATATTAGCGGCTTTTTATGTTTCCTGCGTAAGAATATGAGAGCCTCAGAGGGAGTATTGAGTCTGAGTTTGCCATCGAGCGTAACGCCTAACATGGTACCCCAGGGGTATGATCGCAGATCGTTGTCCGAAACGCGTGTACAGATTGTGTTCAGTCCTGTGTACTTTGATTAAAATAAACGATAATGAACCCCAGGTGATCCAAATATCCGGAATCGCCCACTACGGCGTGCCTCAAAATCATATTATGGTTTTGGCACGTAAAAGCCCACAATTTAGGCTTGCGTTTAGTTTCTCCTCACGCGACTGGCCTAGGCCATGCTGACGTCGTCAGCCACGACCGTCGGCACGGCCAAGGCCAATCGCGTGCGGCGAAACTGAACGCGAACTGAATGCTCGTTTCTAACAATGACCTCCGATTGCGCATTGGATAGTAATCTTGCGCCTCGGGATTTGAGCGCATCAATATCGGCAGCAAGTTTTATCAGATCCACAAGCTCGCCCATGTTCCGGTGAACCAAAATATTTCCACTGTGCTTCCACGCAATACGAAAGTCATTCGCACGTGCCAGTTTAAAAAAAAACTCTTGTTTTGTGCGGTTAAATTTTCTGTCATGTTTGCACCAGGAAGGGTGGTTGCAAGAAGCTTTCGTTTAGCGAGCCACTTGTCTCTACTAGACTGATGACAGAAGCGGACATGGTTTGATGGGGTCCTGTCCAGTTTTGCTGAAAGTCTATGGATAGCGGATATCGATAATTCATTCAAGTGGTCAAGCCTTGAGGTGACAGTATTGACTTCTGTTAAAAGAATTCGTCATGGAGTTCGCAAATACCATGAATCTGAATATTCTGCTTCCTACTGACACTCTCGATTACTGACATGCGCAGATAGTGTGCTTAAGCCAATGACAGGCTCAATATTTTCCAGTTTGGAAACTCTGGTTTTCAGGTTTTCGGTTACGGAGCCCTAATTAGCATCTGTTTCATGGATAACGTAATTTTTAGCAGAGATTAATTTGAAGGACGCTCCCATGCCTTGCCCGGTTGTCCAGTTTTCGGTTGATCTGAAGTAGCACAGCAGCAACTTAAATGTCTTCACTGCCACCACAGTAGGAAGCACTAGCCTTGGCACTCTTACGGCTAATCAGAAGTCCTCATGCAAACTTCAGTCAAAACGGAAAAATTCGCGCTAGGGTATATCAAGTCGCGGATGCTACCTTGGTATCGGCAGCAAGGAGGGGTGAACAAAGATTTATCACCACAGAATTTCTGAAAGCTTGCTAGATCGAGTATCTTTTTAATAGAAAACAAGCCTATTTATCAAAAACAAAACAAATATGGTAAAAGTAGATGGTGTCGAAATCAGGGACGTGACGGCGAGGGGGGGAAGAAATTTTCTGAGGTGTCGACACCCAAATTTTGTTCTTCCATCGTTAGTCGTTTACAAAACACGTCCACTTTCTGTGGCAGTGGAAGTTTTGCCTTCGTAAACGTGCAACGTCATAATACGCGATATTTTATTAATATTTTAGCGTTTCATTAAGATTTGTAGCACTTTCGGTCACAATCAGCTGCCACTAAAAGAGTGTGCGCGCACATGCGAACCATGCGCACACATCCTGTTTAGTGAACGCACAAGCTTTCAGGTAAGCTTCGGGACCCTATTGTGAGTTACTGTACCTCCTCGCTTTGGAGCAGTTCATATAACAGCTCCTAGTAATTCCAAGTGTGGACGTGAACATAGGTGGAGAGTTGTCATTTTGCTAGGGGGGGGGGTGACCATCTTTCCGACCCCTCCCCGCACACACACACACACACACATCTCTCTCTCTCTCTCTCTCTCTCTATCTATCTATCTATCTATCTATCTATCTATCTATCTATATATATATATATATATATATATATATATATTTATCGTGCACTTGAACAAAATTCTTGTGGCCTAGAAGAATTGATCGCTGAAATGATCGCGTTCTATGAGTTTATACAAGGCCTCATAGAAGGAGACAGTTGAATTTCACAGCCTGAGTGCTCTCGTTGGAGTAACCTTCCTTCGTCTAATTGTCGCATACTTGGCTATCATTAATATTGCTTCAGCTTTCAGGCGAAGCTGCAGCCTCTCTCAGTTTCCCTCTCTCTCTTTTTTTTTGGAAGTCCGAGCAAAGCGCGGCTGCGGATGACTGCCCTTGATTCTGATTTCGAGTGAATCAGTCTTGGCCTCATTTCGGTTACTGGGTGAATTATGCGGTGTTCCCCGACTATCATGCACTAAAACTAAAAAAAAGACCAGTTGCGTAACTCGAAGAAAACCGAGTGTACATTTTATACAGTACAGCGAAGTAACCTCTTGTAATTCTTTCGTTATTGAGATTTCATTCAGTAATTTCATTTAAGTGCCTAACTCGAGAAGTACTGTCTTAATTTTCAAAATGTCAATGAGGCATTTGTAAGCACCCCAAAATGACCTCTAGATGCGGTGTTTACAGCGACGTATTAATTGCTTACAGTTCTTTTTTTTTGCGACTGGGAAGGAAACCTCGCGAAAACTGACAAATGCAACGTGATAGCAACAGTCAGGCCATGCCCGACCGTCGCATCATGGGCCCTCTGGAAAGCCCATAGTTGCGCACCGGCATCGGGACTCTGGATAGTGGAGAGCCACTAGTCCTCATTGATTTGTTCTGTGCCTCATAACGAGGAGCAACGCCAGAGCATATGGTCTAGGCTAGATAAGTCATTGCAGTGCCTGCAGGAACTGCTGGCAAAGGTTTGCGTATAAAGCTTGTGGAATAAAGCCGGGCTGGGATATGAGCCTGTTTGCAATAATCTGAGCGTCAATGCCTGTGCTCTAACTTCTTGTGTGGAAGGGGAAAGTCTCTCCTGCCGAGATAAAAGTGCTGTGCAATTTCGTTGTATGTGATCGGTTGATCTCTGTTCTCCACCACTGCAGGCCGGCGTTGGAGTTCTCTATGGTCGCGGACAGCGAGACCTCGCGCCTTGGAGCGGGCCAGCTCGTTGAGGTTTGTGGGGCCTCCCACGATGGATCCCATGTGAGCTTGCAACCACGTGAGAGTGTGGGTGGCGATGGTTTTGCCGTCGAGGATGTGACAGGCTTCGTTACACACGGCGCCAACGCTGAAGGCATGGATGGCTGCCCTGGAGTCACTGAATATATTGGCATGTTTGTCGTCCAGGAGGGGCAAGGCAATGGTCACTTGCTCAGCCCCACGCGACGGCATGCTTCATACCTAAGCGGCGTTAACGGTCGTACCCCTGTGGTTGATCGACACTACCATGAAATTGTTGCTGTTGCCATAACGGGCCGCGTCAACCAAGCAGCTGCCGCCAGGGAGTTCTGGCGCGCGGCGTAGGAGCGCCACCGCCCTAGCCTTCCTTCTTTCTACGTGGCGCTGGGATGCATATTGTGCGGGGCGGGCGATATGATGATGTTATCTTTCTTCTCTTTCGGAAGGCCCTGGTAGGCGTCTACGACAGTGGCCGGGGGGATGTCCAACGCTGTTGGGAGTCTTCTGCCAGCCCTGGTGCCGGAGAGCCTGAAAATATGTGCCCTTACTTGTGCTTCTACAATTTCTTCCAGGATATACCGGTCGGTGCGTGTGTAGTTTGGTAGTCCGAGCGCGCTCTTGATCCCCCTCCTTATCATGACATTTAGCTTGTCTCGCTCGGCCCTCTTCCAGACGTGCATGGCCACTAGGTACGTGAAATCGCATAACAAGAAAGCGTGGACTAGCCTAATCGGATTTGTTTTGCTCAGGCCTCTCCTTCTGTTAGCTAGCCGCTTAATTAGACCGATGACGCTTTCCGTCTTCTTTGCTAGTTTGTGAATGGTGATCATATTTGTGCCCGCCTTTTCGAGTGTCATTCCCAAGATTCGAATGGGCACGACTTTGGGAATGCGATCTCCGCACTTGGTGTAGAGAGTAATGTCCATATCAGTGGGGGGTTACCAGTTCTGTGACTTGCGGCCCTTTCTAGTTGGGCGTAGAGAAGGAGCTCCGATTTCTTTGGGGAGCATCGGAGTCCCGTGTCTGTTTGAAAGCGCTCTGTAGCGTCGACAGCTTCCTGGAGAGCGGCTTCGACTTGTCCGCCACTGCCACCCGCGCACGAGACAGTGATGTGGTCCGCGTAGATCGTGTGACCGATGCCCTGGACCTTGCCTAGGTATCTTGAGAGGCAGACCATTGCGATGTTGAAGAGGAGTGGTGCGATGAGTGACCCTGGGGGGTGCCTCTTCTGCTCAGCTCCATTTTCTCCGATTCCAAATCTCCAGCCTTGAGGATGCCGCATCATTTGCTCAAGAAATACCTGACGAAGGCATGGAATGACGAGCCTAGGCCGAATTTAGAGATAGTGTTGAGACGAACTCATGATGGATTTTATCAAAGGCCTTCTCCAGGTCCAAACCAAAGATGACTCTCGCGTCCTGAGTGCAGCGTTCCAAGATTTGGATCTTGATATGCTTCATGGCGTCCTGGGTGGAGAGGCCTGGCCTGAAACCTATCATGTGGTGAGGCAAAAGGTTATTGGTCTCGATATACTCGGCAATTCTCTAGTGGATGGCGTGCTCGGCCACCTTCCCTACACATAACGTCAGTGAGATGGGTCGGAGGTCGTCCAAGCTCGGCGGTTTAGCGGGCTTTGGTATTAAAATTATTTCAATAATAAAGTTTTTTCACTCACTCACTGGGCTTTGGGATTCGTATGAATTTCGTGAACTTCCATTGTTCTGGTACAATTCCCTCCTCCTAAATCTGATTTATCTCATCTGTGAGAAACTCGATCGATTCTGAGAGCCTTGTTGTTAACGGGATCCGGGCCGGGTGCTTACCTACCATTGAGGTCGTGTAGGGCGCGGCGGATTTCACTTACTTTGGCAGGCTCGTCGAGCGCAGAGTTCAACTTTCCTTTGTATACTGGGTATGCCGCCTCATCGGCCACAGTTTTACGGCAGGTACATTTAAGCAAGCATCTCCAGCACGTCTTTTCCGAAGACGACTTGTTGGCTTCGTGGAGCGCTTTAGCGAGGACACTTCTCTGGTTTGACTTGGTGCCGGAGTCATAGAGCAACTGTTTGAGAAGATTCCACTTACCTCCCGCACGCATCTACCCGTCGATTGAATATTAAATTTCGTCCCATTGCTGCCTAAACAGGGCTTGCCAGTGCTCGTCGATCTGCTTGTTGATCTCGGCTATCTTTTTTCTGAGCTTGCGATTCAAGCGTTTGCTTTTCCACCTCTAAAGAAATGATTGCTTGGCCTCGAGAAGGTGTGCTAGCCTGCTATACCTTTTGTCTGTCTGTAAATCAGTCTCTATGGTTTTGGTGGTAGAGCAGACATCTTGCTGAATTAGTGCGCACCACTGCGCGAGTCTCTCCGTCTTTTCTCCATGGGCGACGCGGGCCTGCGAACCTCACGGAATTTGTCTTAGTCAGGAACCGAGAAGGCCTTATTTCTTTTCTGCTCCACTTGCAAGCTGGTGGCCTTGATGTAGTGATCGAAGTCTATGAGCAGTGACCGAGATCTATGAGCAGATTCGACCACGCGTCTTAGCCAGCGTTTTTAACAAAGGCGAGATCTGCGACAGTGTTCCTGGTAGAGGAGGTGCCGCGTCTGGTGGGAAAGGCTGGGCCCGTCAATAAAGAGTGGCCCGCATCGCCCGCCTCTTGCCACAGGCTTCTGCCCCAGACCGTGTCGTGCGTGTAGTACCACGCATGAAAGCGGGCATTGAAATCGCCGGCCACAACCAGTGGAGAGTTTCCGGCTAGTTTCATTGCCCTAGTGATGATGGTTTTGAAACCTTGTCTGTGATCACTCGGGCTGCTATATACGTTATGTATAAAAATGCTGGAGATGTTGGATCGACTTGGGATGTCTTCTACTAGGTAGGTATCTGTCTTGCAAGGCCAGACCCCTAGATCATGTGTCACGAAAGTGTACTTGCTGCTGACTAATGTGCAGATTCCTCTGCCGTCCCCACGGAGAGCAAGAGCATTGTATCCCTGGAGTGGAACCTGATCAGTCATCGTTTCTTGCAATAATATAACATGTGGCTTTTCTTTGTGAGTGCGAACCACTGCTGTAGGGTGCATCTTTTAATGTGGAGTCCGCTGCAGTTCCACTGCCAAATCCTAAATTGGGTGTGCGGTCCCATCCTTGCTGCATAGAGCACCTTCCGGTGTCGTTACTAGGGTCTCGAGAGAGATGGTTCTATTAATTGGTCCAGGGATGTGCAGTGGTGGCGGTGTAGGTACCAACGCGCCATCCTGGATGTAAACGGGACGTAGGCGGGTCGACGTCCTGATGTGCATTTCCTGCACCTTGGACTCTATCTCTGGCATTCTGTTTTCTAAGCATGAAATTTTGGCGTTTTGCGCATCTAACTTCTAATCCACAACCAAAAGTCACTGATCCACTGCCGATAGTCGTTCGTTAATCTTCTCGATCTCGAAGCCGATGGAATTCAACAATTCTTTGACTTCGCACTTCGCTTTAGCCTATACATTTTCGGGCATGCTGGGAACGGCCTTTCTTTTGGCTGGGTTGCCCGAGTGGCTCGTATCCACGACCATGGGAAGGTCTGCAATTTGGGGCGAGGGGGTCCCCAAAGGGGTTGAACTAGCGACTAGAACGCGGTGAGGTCCCTCGGGGTTGGGGAGAGGGGGTCGCCGAGGGGGTCCCTGAGGGGGTTGAACTAGGGACTGGAACGTGATGTGGTTGATTAGCCTTTCTGAGCTCTGCTATTTCGGCTCGCATTAACTCGATTATGCTGCGCATCTCGGCATTTTCTTTATTAAGCTCAGCTATTTCAGACGAACCATGTTCCGGCACCGCACCCCCCGTTACCTTTCCGGCAGTTCTCCCTCCACTCCGCACCCTGTCTGCCCAGGTGGCGCCTTGTTTCCCAGGACCGGCTGGCTCCTCGAACCGGACCCTGTTCTGTGGGCCCCGGGAGTGACTTCCCGAAATGGAGTGGCCCCGGTACCTGGACCTGCACATGCAACGGCTCCTGTACCTCGAGCTGCTTCTCGAGCGGAAGCGCCTGCTCGAAGGTCTAGATGGTTCGCTGCCAGTGCGAACCGGCAGCGAACCATCTCTGTGCTCGTGACGGGTCTCGATTCCTGGAATCCGCATTTCTTCCCCTTCTCCTCCGTCGAACGATGTACGGGAGTTGGAATTTTCGCTTGCAAATCCTGCTGCTGTGGCGTGCGGACCCCGCAGAGGGCGCAAGATGGCGAGCAGGTGTTGTTGTCATCGGGGTTGTTGGCCCCACACTTTCTGCATAGTTTGTCCTCCGGCATTAGGCAGACGTCGGCTCTGTGGCCTAGTCTACCACAGGCATAACAAAAGTCGTGCTGCCTGAGGTACAAGGAGCACTTGACTAGCGTCGAGCCGTAGGGATCACTGAAGTCTTTGGATTTTTTTCATGTTGAAAAAAGCACGCAAAGGAATTTGAAGCGTCGTGAACACACAGCAACATATTCATTCTCTAGGCATCGGCTCTCCGTTAATTTAGAAATAATATTTAATTGGCTACCTCCCTCTCTTTCATATCTGTAATAAACTTTGTGCTATGTGTATATATAAATATAAATTGTGCATGCATAATTTCTACAGTGGAAATTTAAAACAATGTTGAAGTGGCAAATCACGGATGAGGCAGCCGCCGCTAGTGCTTGTAATGCGCTTGTAATGCGCTTGTCCTCCTGTGTGAGGATTTGGAGTAATAAAGCATAAAGCGAAAGTATGAATTAAAAGCCGTGCACTTCCGCGCCAGCAAGGATTCAGAGAGCTATTATCCCCAGCAAAATTTCAAGTGAAAACATCGAGGAAAGTCGAAAGAAACCACAAATGATGGGGTTGACAAAGCTCGAGTAATGTCACTTTAGATGTGTGTGTGGTAGTGGGGAGTAGGGGGCTTCGGAATCACCTAAGGTGTGGGGGAGGCTCAGGGCCCGGAGCGCCTCCCGTAGTCGGCGCCTATGGAGGTGAATGCGTATGTGAGCTTTAGGCACGTGGTCCCCAGAGTATAGACACCCAGTAGAACTTACGACCAGAGCACACGGTTTTACTGTTCTGACCTTTCGAACACCGCGATAAACACAAAACCCTGATTTGCAGGCAAAATGAATGCTTGATCAGAAAAATAGCCCGTCGCTCCCGATCACGACGTAATTCATTTAGTAGAAAGATATGCCAGCTATTATTCCTCGTCGATTTCTAGCTGAGTCACTTTCGTTTTGACATTGAGCGCGCCTGTCCACCAGGAATCAACATTCCTGAGAAGTTGAAACTCATTAAGGAAAGCTGAATCTGCATGCCCAGAGGCATGGCTGCAGATCTGCGTAGCCAGCAGCAGGACCAACAGCAGTAGCAGGAAGGGTAGACTAGTCGTCGACTTCGTCGAGGCGGATGGCAGACCGGTCTTCGAGCCTGCTTCTGGCGGAGGGCGTCGGTTGTCGCTCGTCTTGTTTTTGCTCCGATACGCGATTGGAGGGCCAGTGATCTGAAGCACGGGAAATGTGCGTGGAGCGAAATGAAGGGTCATCAAGATGGGCTGCGCCCAGCGTTGTCCTTCGACTACCGCGAATCGAGCTGCTGCCGGCAGATAACCAGGCGCTGTCGCGACAACCATGTAGTCACCCGGCCGCAGCATGCGCCAAAACTCGCCTTGATCCGATGTCCAGAAGCCCACGGGGCGGCCCCGGACGGTGAGCAGGGCGTGCTTGACCAAAGTGCCACGAACGTCCTGCACGTGACCCTTCATCGTCAGTGAATCAGCGCAAACCACCATCCACATGCCGCGAAGCGTGCCGTGGCTAATTCGCACATGATGCTATGCGACTCTGCACAAATAGCAAATGGACTGCTGGTGACTCATTTTGCGGGAACAACTGCTTGTCAGATACCAGGGTGAATAGGAAAGTCTGTGTCCCGATTTTTATTAGCCAAAATAAGGTATATACAGGTAATTACAAATATACGTACTATTTTTCGTACCTTACACTATTTTTCCACATAGTCCCCACACCGGTTCAGACATTTGTCTGATCGGAGCACTTAATTTGAGGTGCCCGTGGGGTAGAATTTGTTCAGCTGTGGAACCACCACCAGACTGCTGTCTTGGCTACATGTTTATATGTGAATCGCTGCCCTGCCAGCAACTTCTTTAATGGACTTAAAAACGTGGAAATCGCAAGGGGCGAGGTGCAGATTATATTCTGGGTAGTCCAGGCTCTTCCAGTAAAATGGCGGGAGCTTGTCCGCGGTTCTGATTGCCATATGTGTCCTCTCATCGTCGCGAAGAATAAACGCGCTGCCCACATAAAGAATCCCTGGGGGTTTTCGCCTCATGTCAGTTAGCAGACGTGACATTGTGGAACAATTTCGGCGTTGATGTTGCAAGTTCTCACTTGAAATCCAGCAAGAGCTGCACTCGGCGATCCCAGATGACCACTAACACCAATTTCTCAGTAGATGACACTGAACGAATTTTCTTTTCTTTTTTTACAGCGAAGCTGTTTGTAGCTGCCCGGCGGCACTGGTCGATGTCCGTCGGTCTACGCGTCACGTCGACACGAAAAAATTTTCGTCTCCAGTTTCTCGCGAAGGCTCTGTAGCTCTTCATTTAATGTGGGTATCTTGCGAAAGATCATAATCAAATTGGATCCTAAGACCACTCTATCATTAGGCCTACTCTCATCTACTTGTCCTAATTAGTCCACAGTGAAGATGTAAACGTTACAAACTTCCAGTATGCTTCCAATACATGACCGTCTACGTAGAGAGTATGGTTATATAAAATGGGTGTAACTGTTCTTTTATCAGAACAAGAGTTATCCGGAAACAAAGTATATGACAATTCGCCTATAAGACGACCATAGCATTACGCAGAGTTTCATCTACTACTGATAATTACGTAACTCACAGTGAACTTGTAAATATTGTGGATTTCCCAACTGCTGTCGACACATGGGCTTCTCCGGGAGTGAAACAGACAACCCCATGTTTGTCTGCAAGACTAAAATTCTTGTCCTTCCTAGATTAATTCAGCTAATTAACTAGGGAGTGCGCTCAATTGCAAATTACAAACAAACGTGTTTTGTTTCGTGCACTCGTTTGACTGGGCCCCGGTCAACGCATATCGTCATTCATGTCCAGGCTCGCTTTAACGGCCACCTGCGTAAGATACACACTGTTACCACCAGTCTCCCCTAGAGGACCTTATAATAATAATAATAATAATAATAATAATAATAATAATAATAATAATAATAATAATAATAATAATAAATCTTTTATTGCACATAACGTATACAGGACAATGAAACGGGTCTGTCAAAGCCTCTAGTGGCTTGAGGGACTTGGCCCGGCAAAGTCGGCAGACGGATGTGCAGTAAAACACATAATAATAATAATAATAATAATAATAATAATAATAATAATAATAATAATAATACTTTATTATCAAATCTGCAAGTGTAAGTACAGAAATCGGGTTCGCCTAAGCCATCACAGTGGCTTGTCACGCGAAACCCGGCAGTCAATAGCAAGACTCATCCAGAAACTGAGTTTTCTTTCTTTTGCAAGAAAAACAAAACAAAAAGACATTGAAAACTAAGGTAGCGAGTGATAAAGTACAAGGCAATAAAAAAAAAGAAGAGAATCACGAAAAAACAACAACAAAGAAAAAGAGAAGCGAAGAAACGACCAGAGCGAAAACATGTTTCAACAATGACAGGAGAAATAAAAATACGACGCCTATAATCATTCTGTGTACAAAGCCCTTAAAGTTTTGCGAATGTCGCGTACAGACTTACAGGAAGAAAGTTCAGAAGGAAGTGCATTGAATATATCTGGAACATAAAAGGCTCGAGTATATCTGCCAAATCTGGTTCGTGTGTGAGGAACTGAAAAAGCAGGTGCACGCCGTAAAGGACGGCAAGGCACAGTGGGGAGTTTAAAGGTATCGGACCAGAAGTGTTTCAATACCACTGTTTGAACAAACAGTGAGCGCATATTCGGCATTTTTAGCATCTGAAAAAGGTTCATCCCTTGTGGTCTGTGTACGTCATAAGCAACACTTTTTAACATACACTTTAGCAACCTATTTACACGGTGATGCCAGGTACTAGAACAATGTACAAATGTTGTAATACCATATCTGGGCACACTGTAGGCTAACGAGTGGACCAAAAGTTTCCTAACAGACAAGGGTAAAAACACTTTGATGCGGTACAGTAAACAGACAATTTTACGAAGTTTGGCACATATGTAAGACAAGTGAGTAGAAAAAAGAAGACTAGAATCAAACCATATGCCCAAATACTTCACAGAGTCCGAAAAGTTTATTGGAGGGCAGGAGCAATTAATACATCGAGAGCTGTGCAAATAAAGTGAAGAAGAAAGTGAAACACGTTTCAGAGGGCTATGGAAGCAAACCAACTTTGATTTAGAATGATTGATGTCAATTACATTTGCACCAAAATAATCCATTAATTTCCCGACGTCGTTTTGAAGAATTGAGAATGCGTCTGGAAAATTCACATGTGTGGCTAAAATTGCAGTATCGTCTGCATATTGAAATAACTTGCAGACAGATAGCACGTTGCACATGTCCTTAACGTATATATTAAAAAGTAAGGGAGACAGTATGGAACCTTGTGGCACACCGGCCTTCAGAAAAACACGGGAACTGGAAATGTCTGAAATGGAAACAATCTGGGAGCGATCTGTAAGAAAATTGCGTAGCAATCGGAAGAAAGGTCCTCGAAAACCTGAATTGTAGAGTTTCTCCAGCATAATCGAATGGCATACCGTGTCAAAGGCTTTTGCCACATCTAAAAAAGCGCGCAACAAACAAGATTTTTTTCAAGTGAAGAAAATAAATGGTCACTCAATTCTTCTAATAAAGCCTGAGTGCCCCTTTTTTCAATAAAACCGTATTGACAGTCGGGAAACCCCCCCGCTTTGTTGATAAAACTGTTCATTACTAAGAAGACATGTTTTTCTAGAACTTTTGCTATACTAGGCAGGATAGAAATGGGGCGATAATTATGCACACACTTAGCGTCACCACCTTTTAGAAGTGGTCGAACTACGGCCGTTTTTAACCGCGTAGGAATACTTCCGCTCGTAATTATCCCATTTAGGATTTCTAGCAAGACATTTAATAATAATAATAATAATAATAATAATAATAATGTTTATTGCCACACAATATACAAAACAACACAAGCAGGCCGGTCTAAGCCTTAGTTGGCTTGTAGGACCGTGCCAATGAATGTGATAGACAAGGCAAAAGATGTACAAAAATTGATGGGAGAAAAAGAAAAAAACTGATAATAATAAATATAATAAAATAAAACAAAAATAAAAAAAATAATAATAATAATACCTATATATGCATAAATGAGTACATTGAGGTAAAACACGATAGCTGTGTTGCCCGCCCTTCTTCACAGCCTGCACAGGAAAAAATGTTTCCTTAGAAAAACAGAAGTTTTCTGGCAGCTGCCTTGCCAGAACATTTCTCTAAAGCACGGTTTTCCATTTTTCCTTTTTCTGGTATTTAACAAGTTCTTTCTCTTTTATATTAAGAGAAATTTCGTGTTGAACGACAGTTGTATGTCTTGTATTACAGCAAAAATTCTATTTTCTGTTTAAAATCTTTCAGTTATATTATTACTATTTTCGTTTTGATTTTACAGAAAATTAGTATGCGTAAAACAATTATCCAATTTGAGGCACAGAAACAGTTCTGCTTTCTGTTTTAATTTTTCTGTTACTTCACTTTTTTTCTGTTCCACTGTAAAGAAGTGTGATGTGCAAATACAATGTTCTATCGTGAGGAATAATGGGCGAACCAGGAGCGTCGCTGAAGCCAAGGCTTTGAGAGGGCATTTCTCTACATGAGGGCAGTCGCCATCCTCACGAAAAGAATTTTTTTTTCACGAAACGTTGGCTGCAGCAATTGTTCCTTGTTCGAGCACTGTTTATCACTTCTAGCCCCTATTTTCATGTGAACTTTCCTCACGTTTGAATTTTCGATCGTGCGTCACTTAATCATAATAAAATAAAATATCATGTAATTATGCAGCTGGTCTCAAAACAAAAATTAGGCCGTGTGCTCAAAGCTGAAAATGTTACACTGCAATGCAAAAAGACAAAGGTCGCGCGTAGCGCGCGTGTTTGTCTCCGTTTTTACTTTACTCAGTTTTCTTGAGTTTCTGTTAAATATGGTGAGCACTTTTTCTCTCAGTGGCTGTAAAAAATAATTTGTAATTTAGGAAATTTGGCCCGTGAATTTTCGTTTGGTTTCACATTAAAACATCACTGGACAGATAAATATGAAAACAGGTATAGTAATAGAAGTGCTTATGCGCACTAATTTCGGAAAACAAGCCACATCGCTTGTCCTCTAGGTGTTATAACAGCTCAAAAGTCAGTTTCCCAGGCTGTAGATACGCATACGTTTGCCATGAATTGCGCGCGTACATAAAAAAGAAAAGCAGGAAAAAGTACACCCCCTCTAAGCAAGGCAAGCGAAGAAAATAAATACTCACATCTTCGTCTATAATAGTCACTTATGGCCAAGTTACGGAACTCACCCGACCCTATCAGTAAATTTGTGTTCAGTTAGTCACGGCATGCATTTAAGCCCAAATTTGCGACACACCGTAGGATCAAGGTTGATGTGCAGTGTGTATGAGGCATTATGGTAGGTGTGAATTATGTCACAGTGTTCAGATGCTGTGAAGTGCATATTGAAGAAATGTGCATATCTTCAAAATTCTGATACAATCGAATGCTTTTTTGATGTAAAAAGGAACTGTCGTGTAAAGTCACATATCAACTTAGCCATCGTAGGTCAGTCGCAAAATAGTAAAACTGTTCACACCTGAAAATTGTTTAATTTCACTCTAGAGCTTTGAATTCTGGGGTGTTGCGCGCCAAAACCACGATTTTATTATGAGGCACTTCGTAGTAGGGGGACTCAGAATTAATATTGATCACCAGGCTTTCTTTAATGTTCCCCTAATGCATGGAACAGAGGCGCTTTTCCATTTCGACCCTATCAAAATGCGGCCGCTGCGGCCAGGATTTGATCCCGCGACATTGTAATCCCGTGACCAACACCATAGCCGCTTAGCCAGCGCAGCGGGTTTTATTTTCGACAGACCAAAAAACCTGGTATTTCATGGAGTCATGCGTGACAGAGAGCGGGTGGCAGCACTAAAGCTATGCAAATGATGCTACAATGAGGCTACAGTTTGTTTCGCACAAAAATAGAAAAGTGTTTTATTTTAAAGCAGGAAAAACTGATGGCTAAGTAAGCCACATGAAAACAAAACAGAAACAGGGAGCTTCTTACTACAGTGCAAAATAACCAGCTTATATATCAAACCATATTGGTGTCGAAAAAAAAACTCAAAATGGCCTAGACCTTACATTGATGAAGACTCTTCCTTTAAAACTCAATCGTGCATACACTACATTATGGAGACAACTTTTGATGCAAGACCATGCTGCTTGCTTGGGCGCTACATCTTGGTTCCTCTCTCGAGGTGTTGTGCTGCGACTGACCTGAAAACAACAGTGGTGCTTTTATATACGTGTGGCAGTAGCATGATTGTACAGAGCAAGCCTTTCTTTTTGGAAGAGTGGTCAACAACGCCCTGCAGTGCGTGCGTGTGTGAGTACCGTGTGGGAGGCCACTTCCAAATAATGCTTATTCCAGCCACACAACTATTTCGTTAATGGTAACTAACAGAATATTAGTAGTTGGACAGTCAGGGGCACCGAATATACTTTGAAACAAAAAGCACTCACCATGGGACAAAATGTACACGCCCCCTACACACAAAACACATGAGCATAACACGTGCAAAACACAAACACGCACACTACACAACACACACATGCACACGCACACAACACGCATACAAACAACACAAACACACAAAACGCCCACACAACTCCATGCTGGTGGTCACTATTTGAAAAATGTAGAAGCCTAAACAGTACATTGGAGTGACAAGCTTCATTTTATTATTGTTAATGTGTTCTAAGCTAGAAGATGCTTGAACCTCATATTACTTGAGGCATGGTTGATTGTCTTTATTAAGTACACTTAAGCATACAAATGCGACACATTCACAATGACTATTGTTTCATTTTGAAGGAACAACATTCAATGAAGACAAAGAAACAAAAAGGTCTTAGGTTTGTCTCCATCGGTTCAGCTACAAGTGTAATTACCCCCCTCCCGCTATCTTCGCCATTTTGTTGTTTGTTTTTTCGCCTGTCACCTATTCATGACAATAGTAACATACCGTTTGTGCAACTATAGCTGAAACGGTTTTTAAAACATGCAGGCAGTTACAACGTGATATCGAAAACGAATATGCGCATTCTCTCATGACTTCCTCTTTTATAACTCTTCTAAACTACTCTTACTATTCACTTGAGGACACACGTAGAAATTGAGCACCGCATCTTGGTTCTTCCCTAACGGTGTCATGCTGCCACTGACCTGAAAACAACACTGATGTTTTATATACATATTGTCACGTGGTAGTGACGGTGAAGAAAGAAGCAATACGGTGGAATACAAAACTAGCTTTTATTGGGCGAACCTGTGCCCACAAAAACAGGCTACACTTATAGCACAACGATAGCGGCGAACACGGTCGGCGATCGTCGGAAAAACTGATCAGCGGGTCAAGCGCGTCGGCTTTTATAGATCAGTCGTCGAATGTTCCAGATTAACTGATGGGACCCGCGTGTCTTCCACAAAGTTCTACACCATTCGTGTCACGCGATGAAATGTGATAACACAAGGTTCGGCGACACCAGACACGCGGATAGAAGCGTCGATAACTTTCCAGAAACGTCGGATACATGCAGGCGCATACCTCGCTCTGCGAGTTGTTAAGCGGCGAAGCGTGGTTGCCCGATAAAGATAAGTACACGTGTCATTACCCCCCTCTTAAAAAGCATCGACCCGATGCTGCAAACAAACGAAAGTAACAAAGAAGCGCACGCGTTGCAAAGAAAACAACAAACTAAGGAAGTTCATCAGCGTCCGTAAAATGGTTTAAGGCGCACCACGTGGACCACTTCAGATCGTGCGCGGCGCCGCTGTGAGTGGGAAATGCCGTCTGGCACGACGTCATAATCTAGTGCGCCAATACGTCGGATGACCTTGTAGAGTGCGAAATAGCGTCGCAGCAGCTTCTCACTGAGTCTTCGCCGGCGTATCGGGGTCCATACCCAAACACGGTCGCCGGGGTGGTACTCAACGAAGCGTCGTCGGAAGTTGTAGTGTCGGCTGTCAGTACGCTGCTGGGTCTTGATCTGTAGGCGGGCGAGCTGTCGGGCATCTTTGGCGCGCTTGAGATAGGTAGCGACGTCAAGATTGTCCTCGTCAGTGACCTGTGGCAGCATGGCGTCGAGCGTCGTCGTCGGGTTCCTGCCGTAAACCAACTTGAATGGCGTGATCTGTGTTGTTTCTTGCACCGCCGTGTTGTAGGCGAAGGTGACATACGGCAGGACCGCGTCCCACGTCTTGTGCTCGACGTCGACGTACATTGCTAGCATGTCGGTGAGGGTCTTCTTCAGGCGCTCCGTGAGACCATTCGTCTGCGGATGGTAGGCAGTTGCCCTCCTGTGGCTCGTCTGGCTGTACTGCAGAATGGCTTGGGTGAGCTCTGCTGTAAAAGCCGTTCCTCTGTCGGTGATGAGGACTTGTGGGGCACCATGTCGCAGCAGGATGTTCTCGACGAAAAATTTCGCCACTTCGGCTGCGCTGTCTTTCGGTAGAGCTTTGGTTTCAGCAAAGCGGGTGAGATAGTCCGTCGCCACGATGATCCACTTATTCCTGGATGTTGAAATCGGAAACGGCCCCAACAAATCCATCCCAATCTGCTGGAATGGTCGACGAGGAGGTTCGATCGGCTGTAGTAATCCTGCTGGCCTTCTCGGTGGTGTCTTGCGTCGTTGACAGTCTCAGCATGTCTTGACGTAACGGGCGACGTCGGCGGTCAGACGCGGCCAGTAATACTTTTCCTGTATCCTCGACAGCGTCCGGGAGAATCCGAGGTGCCCAGTGGTTGGATCGTCGTGTAGGGCGTGCAGTATTTCTGGACGGAGCGCTGACGGCACCACAAGAAGGTAGCTGGCGTGGACTGGTGAGAAGTTCTTCTTCACGAGCAGGTTGTTTCGTAGCGTGAACGAAGACAACACGCGCTTAAATGCCCTAGGGACAACGTCGGTGTTCCCTTTCAAGTACTTGACGAGGCCTTTTAGCTCCGGGTCTGCTCGTTGCTGTTTAGTGAAGTCTTCCGCACTTATTATCCCAAGGAAGGCGTCGTCGTCCACGTCATCTTGCGGCGGGGGATCGATTGGGGCGCGTGATAAGCAGTCGGCGTCGGAGTGTTTTCTTCCGGACTTTTATATTACCGTTACGTCATATTCTTGTAGTCTGAGGCTCCACTGCGCCAGCCGTCCTGAAGGGTCCTTTAAGTTAGCTAGCCAACACAACGTGTGGTGGTCGCTGACGACTTTGAATGGCCTGCCATAGAGGTAAGGGCGGAATTTAGCTGTAGCCCAAATGATGGCGAGGCATTCCTTTTCAGTCGGAGAATAATTGCTTTCCGCTTTTGACAGCGACCGGCTAGCATAAGATATCACCCGTTCAAGTCCTTCTTTCCTCTGGACTAGGACGGCACCGAGGCCTAGGCTACTGGCGTCAGTGTGGATTTCAGTATCGGCGTCCTCGTCGAAGTGTGCAAGTACCGGCGGCGACTGCATGCGTCGTTTGAGTTCTTGAAATGCGTCGGCCTGCGGCGTTTCCCAATTGAACTCGACATCAGATTTCGTTAGATGTGTTAGCGGCTCCACGATGCGCGAAAAGTCCTTGACAAAGCGCCTATAGTAGGCACACATGCCAAGGAATCTGCGCACTGCCTTCTTGTCGATTGGCTGCGGGAACTTTGCGATGGCAGCTGTCTTCTGCGGGTTCGGGGCGTACTCCAGATTTGCTGATGACATGGCCTAGGAATAGAAGCTCATCGTAAGCGAAGCGACACTTTTCCGGCTTCAGGGTGAGCCCTGATGACTTGATGGCCTCTAATACTGTCGCAAGCCGCTTAAGGTGATCGTCGAAATTTCCGGCGAAGACGACGACGTCATCCAAGTAAGCAAGACAGGTCTGCCACTTCAATCCTGCTAAAACCGTGTCCATCACGCGCTGGAACGTTGCAGGCGCCGAGCACAGTCCAAATGGCATAACCTTGAATTCATAGAGGCCGTCTTGCGTGATGAAGGCGGTCTTTTCGCGATCCCTTTCGTCGACTTCTATTTGCCAGTAGCCAGACTTGAGGTCCATCGATGAGAAGTATTTACCATTGGAGAGCCGATCTAATGCGTCGTCTATCCGTGGGAGGGGGTATACGTTTTTCTTCGTGATTTTGTTCAGTCGACGATAATCGACGCAGAAACGTAGGGTTCCGTCCTTTTTCTTCACTAAAACAACTGGAGACGCCCACGGGCTTTTCGACGGCTGGATGATGTCGTCGCGCAGCATTTCGTCTACTTGTTGTCTTATGGCTACGCGTTCTCGCGTCGAAACTCGGTAAGGGCTCTGGCGTAGTGGTCGAGCGCTCTCTTCGGTGATTATGCGATGCTTTGCGACTGGTGTTTGTCGAATCCTTGATGACGTCGAAAAGCAGTCTTTGTATCGTCGAAGCAGACTTCTGAGCTGTTGCTGCTTAATCACGGGGAGACTTAGGTTTATGTTGAAGTCTGGCTCGGGAACTACGGTCGTCGGGGTAGATGCAACAGAATCCGAGAGGACAAAGGCATCGCTGGTTTCCTGGATTTCCTCGATGAAAGCGATCGTCGTGCCCTTGTTGATGTGCTTGAACTCCTGGCTGAAGTTTGTCAGCAACACTCTCGTGTTTCCTCCGTGCAGTCGAGCGATCCCTCTTGCGACGCAAATTTCACGGTCGAGTAGAAGACATTGGTCGCCTTCGATGACGCCTTCTACGTCAACGGGTGTTTCGGTGCCGACCGAGATAACGATGCTGGAGCGAGGCGGGATGATCACTTGATCTTCGAGCACACTCAAGGCGTGGTGGCTACAAGGGCGCTCCGATGGTATCGCTTGATCTTCCGACAGCGTTATTGACTGCGACTTCAGGTCGATGATGGCGCCGTGTTGGTTCAGGAAGTCCATGCCGAGAATGACGTCTCGTGAACACTGTTGAAGGATAACGAAGGTGGCAGGGTAAGTCCAGTCATGAATGGTAATTCTTGCCGTGCAGATTCCAGTCGGCATAATGAGGTGCCCTCCAGCGGTCCGAACTTGGGGGCCCTCCCATGCAGTCTTAACCTTCTTCAACTGGGCGGCGATGTGTCCATTCGTTACGGAGTAATCGGCCCCTGTGTCGACTAAGGCAGTGACTGCGTGGCTGTCGAGAAGCACGTCAAGGTCGGTGGATCTTTATCTGGCATTGCAGTTAGGTCGTGGCGTCGGATCACGGCTGCGTCGTGTTGAACTGAAGCTGGAACGTCGCTTCGTCAAGTCATCTTTCGTCGGTGTAGTCTTGGCTTCCTGACTTCGTCGGGACGGCGGCGTGTCGTCATTAGGTCGTCGTGATGGTTTCTTCGTCGTCTTCGTCGGTGGCGGAGGATCTTCGTCAGTTCGACGAACAGCAACCGCACCTCCATCGGTTGCTGCTTTTAGTTTTCCGGATATGGGCTCGCAGAGCGGCCCCGGGCTCGGCCGGTATATGGTCGGTGCTGCGGCGACAGGTAGCGGCCTGGTGACGGCGAACGGGACGGTCGTCGAGGGCTCCACTGAGTAGCGGCGAGGTAATCGGCGATGTCACGAGGGTGTTCACCTTCCCTCGGGTGCTGTGCGTTCACGGCGAAGCCTCGCATTCCCAGGTCGCGGTATGGGCATCGGCGGTACACGTGCCCGGCTTCGCCGCAGTGGTAGCAGAGCGGGCGGTGGTCAGGAGCGCGCCAAATGTCGGTCTTCCTCGGGTAGCTCCGCTGGGCGACGGGTGGGCGCGCTGTCGGCGGCGGCGGTGGACGACGGAATTGCGTCGTTGCAGGGCCCTGGCGTGGTCGCGGAGGGGGACCTTGACGGCGTGCGACGGCGGCGTATGTCATCGCTTCTGGCTGGGGCTGCGGTAATTGTGGTTGCAGCTCGGGAACTCCAAGTGATCGGTGCACCTCTTCTTTCACGATCTCGGCGATCGAAGCCACTTGGGGCTGCGACGAAGGCAGGACCTTGCGCAGTTCTTCGCGCACAATGGCCCTGATGGTCTCCTGAAGGTTGTCGGAATCGAGTCCTTGGATGGTGTACTGCGGCGTGAGCCCCTGGCGGTTATATTGCCGGGTGCACATCTCCAGAGTTTTCTCGATCGTCGATGCCTCTGCAGAAAACTCAGCTACGGTCTTCGGCGGGTTACGGATAAGTGCTGCGAAATGTTCTTGCTTGACACCCCGCATCAGGAAGCGGACTTTTTTCTCCTCTGGCATTTCTGGGTCGGCATGCCGGAAAAGACGGGCCATCTCCTCTGTGAAGATCGCGATCGTCTCGTTTGGCAGCTGCACTCTGGTTTCTAGTAGTGCTTGGGCTCGCTCTTTTCGTACGACGCTTGTAAACGTTTGCAAGAAGCCGCTTCGGAACAGGTCCCACGTCATTAAGGTGGCTTCCCGATTCTCGAACCAGGTACTGGCGGCGTCTTCCAGTGCGAAATAGACATGCCGCAGCTTGTCGTCGCTTGCCCAGTTGTTAAACGTAGCGACCCTCTCATACGTTTCCAGCCAGGTTTCAGGGTCCTCAAATGTGGAACCGCGGAACGTCGGTGGTTCCCTGGGCTGCTGCAGGACGATGGGGGACGCTGGGGCTGCCATTGCGGTTGCCTTGGCCACAATCTTCTTGGTCTTCTCAGGTAGAAGTCCGTGCTCCGGGGGCAGCTGTTGAAGACGGCGGCTTGCTCGGTGGTCCGGGACTACGTTGGTGTTCTGTTTGCGGTCTGGGCTGGGATCACGGCTTGTCGGGGGCGTCCTGTACATGGACGAAAAGCACCTCCACTAGATGTCACGTGGTAGTGACGGTGAAGAAAGAAGCAATACGGTGGAATACAAAACTAGCTTTTATTGGGCGAACCTGTGCCCACAAAAACAGGCTAAACTTATAGCACAACGATAGCGGCGAACACGGTCGGCGATCGTCGGAAAAACTGATCAGCGGGTCAAGCGCGTCGGCTTTTATAGATCAGTCGTCGAATGTTCCAGATTAAATGGTGGGACCCGCGTGTCTTCCACAAAGTTCTACACCATTCGTGTCACGCGATGAAATCTGATAACACAAGGTTCGGCGACACCAGACACGCGGATAGAAGCGTCGATAACTTTCCAGAAACGTCGGATACATGCAGGCGCGTACCTCGCTCTGCGATTACAGTTGTTAAGCGGCGAAACGTGGTTGCCCGATAACGATAAGTACACGTGTCAATATGGCAGTAGCATGATCGTACAGAGCAAGACTTTTTTTGGATGAGTGGTCGAAAAAGCCCTGCAGTGCGTGTGTCTGTGAGTACCTTGGGAGGCCACTTCCAAATAAGGTTTATTCCAGCCAGACGACTAGAAAGACCTCCAACATTAGCATAATAAGAATTATGTTAACAATACCGGATGTAAAAGTAGGGAATTCTTTATGGTAGATTCGCGAATCACGATGTTAGGACCACTGAGCATTGACACTATATCGTGCATCCTATGGAGATCAGCAAAACCCGCAGAGGGCGGATAAATCAACGGGTCTCTTAGGCATGGAAGCCTTACGAAAAGTGCTTTCCAATAGACTACATACATACCTTGCACTCACTTTCTAGTGACAACACTAGACAATACAACGCAAATTCCTGACATCTGCACATGCCACGATTCTCTCTTTGTAAGCCTACATACATAGAACTTTGCTTATACAGATGTTGCAAACGTATTCAGTGAACCTAATACATGAATAGATGTTAGCACTGCACACTCCATAACACTACAAATGTTCAAGAATATATCTGCAGCAACCTACGGGGCGCGCTGCCAAAACGGTTTTTCTTTGATGATTTAATATTGCCGCGCCGAAACAACAGAGAAAAGTGCCGAGGTTTTACAGTATTCCCGCAAAGTATAAGGGAGTAGCACGCAGCGGCATTGCTTCTAAAGTCACCACAAATATTTTCATCATGTCAGAACGATCGTATTTACGTCCCTTCCTTTCATCTACATTTGCAAGTATTCTTTCTTGCGCGTATTTGTTTGTATTCCCGGAAATTGTTTTGCGAGCGCGGCGGTAGCAGGGCGTCAATTGCTTGCACGCGCTAAATGTACAAACCATGTCTGACTGATCGAAGACGGCAGCACTGTAGGTTATATGAGGTATAGCATTCCTGACGGCCTAGCGTATAGACCCACAGCGTTTCCGGGTAACGTAGGGCCCAGTTCCTTCCATTTCTTCCGTCTCATAAGCTGTGGTATAAGCGCTGTACAAAGCTATAGAAAGACCGAAGACACGTAGGAACTGTCGAGGTCGTCTGCTTTGTACGATGCTGAGAACCGTATGGTTCGGGCGGCCCGTCTCGCCACTTTTAGTATTTGCCCAGGAGGGCAAGTTTCGGACGGCAAAAAGCAGGCAGACACGACAATAGGCGGATGATACGAGGCTCGGCACTTCTCGGTAAGTCTCATAATGACAAGGCCTCTAGCGCAACTCAGTGACAGGGGCGTGACAGAGACACAGGACAGCGCTAGATTTCAACTGACGTTTATCGAAACACAGAGGTAGATAAATAGCGACATAGGTATGGAAAGATACAAAACATACAAAAATGCTCTAATAATAAAATCCCCTAAAATACTCTAATGGATACAAATAGGTCTCTGTCACGTCCCTGTCCTATTGAATTGCACTAAAGGCTAGGCCGTTATGAGTAAACCGTACCAACTAGCCCAAGAATCGGCCTCATTGAACTTCTACGTAAGCCCTGAAATCATTTTTGTTTTTCTTACTTTTTAACGCGAGTTTTAAGTGCTGATGAAATTCGGCGAAAAATATATCGTGTACCCAGCGCGTTCAAGCCCGCATGCGTGCGTGAGATTCGCGAACCATGATATTAGCACCACTCAGAATTGACACTATATCGAGCATCCTATGACGATAAGTAAAACCCGCAGAGGTCGGAAAATTAAAACGATCTATTGAGCATGTAGGGCCCTCCGGGCTGCACGTTTCGTCGATAAGGTAGCCTCGCCGCTTATGTGATTATCTGACTGACCTATGTCGGATGCTTGGTTGCCATAGTCGGAAGCTCGAATCCTTCTATTTTTTTTTTAGGGGGGGGGGGGGGGTGATGGTGAGCTTGAAATTCACCTTCTCCACTGCACTGCACCTGCAGGCTTGGAGTGACGACTGACACAGACAAGAGATGCCAAGAGCGCGTGGCGCTATAGTTATCCAGGTACAACCAAATAAAGAAGGCCCACTAAGCTTAAAAAAATACCCTACCTCGCAAAACAGGAACTGCCCTCGCTGGTGCAGCATTCGGCCACTCCCTCCCTCATGATTCTTACAATTAACCCATGGCCCTCAGTCCCCAGCAGCTGCCGATCACCTGACCAAGGTGATGGTCAGACCCATAGCGCAGCAGAAGGTGCTAAGAATCTTTGCGTCCGGACAGGCCACCAATGGAAACTGACCCTTGCTACGTTTAACACCCGAACCCTCTCGAGTGAGGCAAGCTTAGCAGGACTCTTTGAGGAAATATCAGACATTGTTTGGGATATCATCAGCCTCATTGAGATTAGATGAACTGGTGAGGCTTATACATTGCTGAATAACGGACTTGTCCTCTGCTATAAAGGTCTCCTGGATAAGAAGCCATACGGGCTAGAATTTCTAATCCACAAGGACAGAGCGGGTAACATTGACGAATTCTTCAGCATTAGTTAAAGGGTAGCATTAGTCGTAATCAAATTAATAAGAGGTATGCATTAAAGGCAGTACAAACCTACGCTCCAACATCCAGTCACGATGATGATAAAGATCTGTTTAATGAAGATGTTGAATTAGCGATGAGAAAAGGGCAAACTCTGTATAATGTAGTAATGGCCGACATCGACGCAAAAGTGGGGAAAAAGCAAGTTGCTGAACAAGCAATTGGCAACTACTGCGCCGATTCTAGGAACGCTAGAGGGGAGATGCTGGTAGTATTTGCAGAAATGAATAAGCTGCGAATAATAAACACCTTTTTCAGGAAGCGTTCCAGCAGAAATTGGACCTGGACAAGATCTAATGGTTAAACAACAAATGAAAGTGATTCCCTACTTTCTGCTAATCCCAGCATAGTACAGTATGTAGAAGAGATAAGTAGGGTAAAGATGTAGTGATCATATTGTTACGGAATGATGAAAGAGGAGAGAGGAAGAAGAAGATCGGAGACGCTGGCTGCTGCATGTTGGTGGTGGTCAGCCCTCTTAACTACTCTGACTCATGATATATATATATATATATATATATATATATATATATATATATATATATATGACCCGCCGTGGTTGCTCAGTGGCTATGGTGTTGGGCTGCTGAGCACGAGGTCACGGGATCGAATCCCGGCCACGGCGGCCACATTTCGATGGGGCGAAATGCGAAAACACCCGTGTGCTTCGACTTAGGGGCACGGTAAAGAACCCCAGGTGGTCGAAATTTCCGGAGTCCTTCACTGCGGCGTTCCTCATAATCAGAAAGTGGTTTTGGCACGTAACACCCCAATTATTATTTACATATATATATATATATATATATATATATATATATATATATATATATATATATATATATATATATATATATATATATAAATATAGTCTTTCTTTAGTCGCAACATCCCCGTACCATATTCGTGGGAGGTTCGGGCACCACGGCTGGAAAAAGCGTTCCGCAGTGGACATCGCATCACCGTCCGCACCATGAATGAAGGTGAGCGCGCGGGATCACCGTCGCTGCCGCGTCCAACGTCACCGTCGCCAGCTACGTCGCTGTTACCTTCGACTGTGGTTATGCAACCCAAGGATTCTGGAACTTTCTGTGGGGCAGATGGCGCCGACGTCGAAGAGTGGGTGGCTATGTACGAACGCGTGAGTGGAATAACAAGATAGGCCCCTACGCTAATGCTTGCAAACTTGTTCAAAATAAGAAGCACGGCAAAGGTGTGGCACGAAAACCACGAAGAGGAGCTAACCAGCTGGTACCAATGCAAAGAGAAGTTAACAGAGTTGCTTGGCAAACCAGCAGGCCGTAAAAATGCCACAAAGCAGGAATTGGCATGCCGTGCCCAGTCCCCCAGGGAGTACTTTGTCTCGTACATCCAGGACGTGCAGGCACTTTGTCTTAAAGCCGATCGCGACATTACAGAAGCTGAGAAGGTCGGGCAGGTGCTTAAGGGCATATCTGACAACGCCTTTAATCTGCTCATGCGCAAAAGCTACTCTACAATGGATGCTATCATTAAAGAGTTCAGACAATTCGAGCAGGCCAACAGCCGACACGTCTTGCACCCATTCGCCAAACTTCACAATACTGCCCCAACGTCGACGTGTGAAGATCAACCTGCACAGCAGCATGCATCGCCATCAGAGGACGTGGGGCGAATCCTTCGACTTCAACGGGATGCGATGGCATCCACAGCTTTCTGTTTGCGTCGCCCTGATGCTACCACTCTTTCGGTTCCTCTCGTACAAGCCATCTTTCTCGAGGAACTTGAAAACATTGGTTTACATTCAGTATGTGCTGTCGCCAATCCCAGAGCTAATGAACGCCCTTCTAGTATTTTCGCTCCACCCTGACGCTTCTCTCCGCGTTATCGCAACTCGACTAAGTGGAGAACTGTGGCCAACCAGCCAATATGTTTCACCTGTCGCCGTTTTGGTCATGTCGCTAGATACTGCCGCAACTCGTGGTCCTCAACACCTGGCACGCCGACCAACCTGAGCGTTTTGATGCAAATGCCCGCAATGTTTCGCCCACCGCCGAGTCTAACAGCGCCGACAACTCTCTTAGGAACACATGGTGCAGTCGCTCACTATCGCCGCGCGGACACGAGTCTCCTTCACTGCAAAGGCATCGTCCATCTTCCCGTTTGCCGCAGCCAAAATGCCTTTCGTCCCCTGTGGCGTTTGGCCGCACCCTTTCGGAAAACTAAGAAATGCAGCCCTCGGAGGTGGTGTTGCATTGCCTACTACCACAGCAAACCCTCTGTCTGCGCCCACAAGGAGAATCCTAATAGACGTTAAAATAGACGGCGTACTTGCCGAAGCACTTGTCAACACTGGAGCCCACGCGTCTGTGATGAGCGCTAGCCTACGTAGACGTTTAAAGGAGGTTCTTACCCCAGCCGCTGCCCGAGTGCTTCGCATGGCCGATGGCGGCGTGATAGTTGTTCTTGTAATGTGTACTGCGCGTTTAATTATAGCCGACCGCCCTACTTCAGTTCTCTTTGATGCGATCGACAACCGCCCTCATGACGTTATCCTTGGATTGGAATTTTTATCGACTCATTCTGCTCTCATCGACTGCGCAACCAGCGTTTTTCAGTTGGAACTGCCTCAACTCGCCGATGCTCCGACCACCACCCCATGGCACTTGTGCTCGCTTCCCGATGTGCGTCTGTCTCCCGATTCAGTTACTTATGTCACTTTAACCGCCCAGCCTCATGTTCCTGACGATGAATATGTGCTCCGCCCCATCATCGACGTGTTTCTGAACCGGAACGTTGTTGTTCCGCATCCGTTCCTCACGGTTCCTAATAAAAAAGTCGATCTACCGCTTCTTAATACAGCTTGTGCCCTCAAGTGATTCTGGCCGGCGTGTTCTTGGCCAGCGTTTCTAGTGGTTCCGAATTTGACATTGAGAGTCTGAATGCCGAGAGTGGCTTCTTACCGCCAATTGCAACTCACTGTTCTGGTTCCTTAACAGATGCTTCGCGAAAATGATTGCTCCTGATCTCACCTCTTAAGCCACGGATATACCTCTCCTGCTTGAATCATACAGCGACATCCTTCATTTCGGCGACAGGCCTTTAGGCCAAACATCTTGTTAACCACTGTATAAACACTGGAGCCACGAATCCTATTCGTCGGCGTCCCTATCGTGTATCGCATGCTGAACGTCGAGTCATCCAATCAGAAGTGGACGAAATGCTCCGCAGAGGGGTCGTCGAGTCATCAGCCAGCCATTGGGCTTCACTTTTCGTCCTTGTGAAAAAGAAAGATGGTGCCTGGTGCATTTGCGTCGATTATCGCCACTTAAACAAGATCACGCGAGAAGGCGACTACCCACTACCACGCATCGATGGTGCCTTGAAATGCTTGCACGGAGCTAAATACCTCTCGTCCATCGATATTCGATCCGGCGACTGGCAAATTTCAGTTGATGAAATGGCCCGCGAAAAGACGGCTGTCATCAAGCTGGGTTGCTTACATCAGTTCAAAGTCCTGCCCTTTGGCCTATGCAATGCTCCTGCGAAATTGGAACGTATGATGGACTCTCTTCTGCGAGGCTACAATTGGACCAGCTGTCTTTGTCACCTTGACGACGTTATTGTTTTTCCTCCCACGTTTGGGAGCCACCTTACCCGACTCGCCGCATTTCTTGCGGTCTTTCGGAAAGCCACACTCCAAGTGAACTCCACGAAATATCAGTACGGGCGCCATTAGATTACCGTGTTGGGGCACCTCGTTGACGCATCTGGTGTCCAACCAGATCCGGAAAAGTTCGAGCCCTACGCAGTTTCCCTCTGCCACGTTCTGCTTCTGAGGTACGCTGCTTTGTCGGCCTGTGTTCGCACTTTCGCCATGTCGTCCAAAACTTCGCCGACCTTGCTCGTGCTTTGAAACATTCTCAAAAAGAACCCGCCATTCTCATGGAACTCGGAGCAGGCTCATGCGTTTGCTGCTCTCATCGGGTTTCTGACCACGCCTCCCATACTTTGATCCATCTGCACCTACCCAAGTCCACACTGACACAAGCGGCCATGGCATCGGCGCTGTTCTCGCCCAACACAATGGTATCGAATGCGTGATAGCTTACGCCAGCCGCGTGCTGTCACCTTCCAAGAGAAATTACTCCATCACCGAGTGGAAGTGTTTGGCTTTATTTTGGGCTGTCGCCAAGTTCCGGCCATATTTGTATGGCCGCGCGATTTCAGTCGTTAAAGAGCACCACGCAGTCCGCTGGCTGTCCTCCATTCGGGACCCGACGGCTTGGTCGCTGGGCTTTGCTGCTGCATGAATTTTCATTTAGCGTCCATTACAAGACTGGATGCCTCCGCAAGGATGCTGACTGCCTCCCGGGTCACCCCGTGGACGCTCACGATCCTGTTGCGCATGAACCCGTGACCTGCGCGTTGGCTTTGACTGACATGACCGACATGCGCGCTGAACAATGCAACGCATCCTTACAGTCCATCATTGCCGGAGTGCAATCTGGCCGCACCGATGGCTCGTGCCGCATGTTCGTGCTGCATTTTGTTATCCTCTACCCTCTCAATATCAACCCTGACGGCCCTGAGTTGCCCCTTGTCCTTCCTCGTCATCTGCGATCCGTCGTTCTTGAACAACTTCACGATGCACCGATGGCGGGACACCTTGCAGTTTCGCGTACATACGACCACGTATGACGCCGGTTCGTCTGGCCGGGTCTCTACCAGTCTTTGGGTCGTTATATCGCAACTTGAAAACTGTGTTGGCACTGAAAGAAACCTCTCCTGGCACCTGTCCGATGGCTCCATCCAATTAAAGTTCTGTCTGAAACATTCTTTCGCGTAAGTCTTGACCTGCTTGGCCCTTTTCCGACGATGACTAGACGGAATAAGCGGAACGCCGTCGCTACTGATTACGCGACAACCGACGCGATAACAAAGGCGTTGCGACTAGTTGCGCAACAGACATCACCCATTTTCTCCTCCACTACGTCATTCTCCACCTCGGTGCACATCGACAGTTACTTACTGACCGCGGCTGATCGTTCTTACGTCGAGTTTGTCGAGGACCTCCTCCGCTCTTGTTCCACTGAGCACAAGCTGTCCGCTGCCTACCACACACAAACGAACGGTCTTACGGAACGTCTCAACCGAACAATCACAGAGATGCTGTCGATGTACGACTCCGACAATCACCGCGACTGGGACATCACGCTGGCTTACGTGACGCTCGCGTATAACTCGTCCTGACATGACACCACAGGAAATTCCCCCTTTTATCTCTTGTATGGTGGCGGCGCTACATTGCCGTTTAACACCATCCTCCCTTCTGTACCACGTGTTGCAACTGAGTACACTCGGGAAGTCGTCGATCGCGCTCACATGGCACGTCAAGTCGCCCGATCTCGTTTATTAGACTCGAAGCATATACAACAAGAGCGTTACGACCGCTGCCGTCGCGATGGTAACTTCGCGCCAGGTGCTTGGGTGCTACTCTGGTCACCGTGCCGTCGGGTTGGCCTCTCCCAGAAGCTTCTCGCTTTTAAGACAGGGCCTTATGAATTCCTACGCCAAGATAACGACGTAAATTACGAGATTCCACCGCTACAATTTTATGCACCTTCAAGTCAGACGCCTCTTGACGTCATGCAAGTTTCGTGGCTGAAGCCATACTTCGCTCGCAATTTTTCGCCTACCATGCGCCGAGACGGCGCTTCGCCATGCGGGGTCCTGTTACGGAAGGATGAAAGAAGAGAGAGGAAGACGATCGGAGACGCTGGCTGCTGCGTGTTGTTGGTGGTCAGCAATCTTAACTACTCTGACTCATCCTGTATGTGCATTGTAAATATAGTATTTCCATACTCGCAACATCCCCGTAACAATATGTTAGTGAGGGCTAGGATTCGCCTCAATTTGAAGAATAAAATTGATCAAGAAGGTACAGGTCAACCTAGAAGCAGTGTGGGTAAAAGCAGACAAATTCAGTCTGGTACTTCCAAACAAATATGCAGCCTTAGAACAAAGAGATGAACATGACATAGAGGCAATCAATGAAACAGCAACTAGGCTCGCTTCAGAGGCAGTAATTGAAGTGGGAGGCAAGGCTCCAAGACAACCAGTACACAAGCTCTCCCAAGTAACAAAGGACCTAATAAAGAAACGACAAAGATTGAACGTATCCAACACAAAATATAGTATAGAATTCGCGGGACTGTCAAATCTTATTTACAATGCGAAAATAAAGGATATTCGAAATTATAATGTAAGAAAGACTGAAAAGCCGTAAAAATCGACGCAGCCTGAAATCGGTGAGAAGGAAACTTGGCATAGGACAAGCCAAGGTGTAAGCACTGAAAGCTAAGGAGGGTAATATCATCAGCAGTCTTGAAGGTATAGTAACAACAGCGGAAGAATTGTATACTAACTTGTACAGTACCCAGAAGAATCAGAAAGCCTCCATTTGAAGCAGGATACAGGATACAGGATAGAGAAACTTCTCCTGTAAGTAACGACGAGGTTAGAAGGCCCTTGCAAGACATGAAACGTGGATGAACGGGAGAAGAAGATTAAATAACAGTCGATTTATTTAAAGCTGAAGGAGACATAGTTCTTGGAAAACTGGCGGCTCCCTAGACGACATGTCTTTTGACTGCAAGGGTCCAAGAAAACTGGGGAAATGCATATATGATACTAATCCACAAAAAAAGAGAGACGTTAAAGAATTGAAAAATTATAGTCCTGTTAGCTTACTCGCAGTATTATAGAAAAACATTCAGCAAGATAATTTGCAGTAATATAAGGGCACCACTGGACTTTCGCCAAACAGGGGAACAGGCTGGCTTCAGGACGGGATACTCTACAATGGGTAAAATCCATGGCATTATTCAGATAATCGAGATATCCGCGAAGTACAATCAGCCTCCCTATACAGCTTTCATAGACTACGAAAAGGCATTTGCTTCAGTAGAGATACCAGCAATCATAGAGGCATCACATAATCAAGAAGTACAGACCACCTAAGTAAATATCTTGGAAAATATATACAGACATTCCACAACTACCTTAATACTGCACAAGAAAAGTAGGATGGTACCTATGAAGAAAGGATTCAGACAAGGAGACACAATCTCACCAATGTTATTCACTGCGTGCTTGTAAGAAGTATTCAAGCTAATAAATTCTGAAAGCTTAGGAGTAAGGATCAACGGCGAATATATCAGCAACCTTCGGTTTGCCGATGACAGTGTTCTATTCAGCAATACTGCAGACGAGTTACAACAAATGATTGAGGACTTTAACAGCGAGAGTGCAAGAGCGGGGTTGAAGATTATTATTCACAACAGAAAGATAATGATGAATAGCCGGGCAAGGGAGCAAGAGTTCAGGATCGCTAGTCAGCCTCTACAGTCTGTGAAGGAGTATGTTTACCTACGTCAATGAGTCCCAGGACACCCTGATCATTAGAAGGAAATTCATAGAACAATAAAAATGGGTTGGATCGCATACGGCAGACATACTCAGCTCCTGACTGGAAGCTTACCAATATCATTGGAAACGAAGGTGTACAATCAGTGCATTTTACCGGTGCTGACATATTGTGCAGTGACTTGGAGACTGACAAAGAAGCTTGAGAACAAGTTAAGGACCGCGCAAAAAGCCACAGAACGAATAATGCTAGGCATAACATTAAGAGGCAGAAAGAGAGCAGTTTGGATCAGAGAGAAAACGGGTGTAGCTGATATTCTAATTGACATGAAAAGAAAAAAAATGGAGTTGGGCAAGTCGTGTAATGGGCACGTTAGATAACCGTTGGATCATTAAGGTTGCAGACTGAGTACCAAGAGAAGGGAAGTGGAGTCGAGGACGCCAGAAGACAAGGTGGGTCGATAAAAATGAGGAAATTCGCTGGTGTTAGTTGGAACCGCTTCGCGCAGGACAGGGGTAACTGGGGATCACAGGCAGAGGCCTTCGTCCTGCAGTGGATATAATATGGACTGATGATGATGATGTTGAAATTTTGCAATTGAAGCCGATCAGTGGAGAAGTGATGCAACTATTTGATTATTTCCTGACCTCAATTTCGGAATTCGCGCATGTGCTTCAATGGAATTCTTATGAAAATATTCAGTGCATCATTTTAATTATCAACCTGAGCGTTGCAATCTGTCGCTCAAGTAAAGTCCAAGTCTGCGTGTAATTCATATTAATAGGCCGAATCGTGCTATGTGTTTCATGCGCTTTTTTAGTTTTCAAACTAAAAAAAGACGCGCTTTCACCCGAATGCCGAAGCATCGATGCGATAGCAAATTAGTAGACAGCTATACGAATCAAGAATACTAGTTTTATCGGCAGCATGAACTTCGATAGATTCGCTTACTAACTGAATTAAAAAGCATGGTGTCAGCGCGCACAAGCAAACATGAGCACATCACAACCGTTGAGCGCGGCCACTCGCTGTCAAAACGCTTGTGTGAGTAAGCGCAGCAGCAGCAGCGAGCGAAGTGATTTTCGAGCGGTCTATCGGTTCAATGCAATAGTGGCGAGAACCCAGCGCGCATAAAGGCAGGAGCCGTCTGCAGATCAATTTCAAGAGATGGCGTGAGGTTGCGTGCGCAAAGTGCGCATTTGGCGAAGTCAAAACCACCCCCTCCTCTCCCTTCTGCGCTGCCTCCGTCAGTTGCCCTGGCGTACGGTCCCGAAATGCGCAGTCACAAACAAATCACACGTCAGCTATTTTCGTAACAATGTCTAGGAGAAAGAGACAGGTAGAAAATAACCCTGATAATTTAAAGAGGTCGACACATTACGTTAACAGAAAAGTATTAGTTACGTGAAACAATGACACATGGTGCCTTTTTACTTTTTTTTACTAAATGTGTTGCTGCAGTTCACTTTATGCAAATTTTACCATTTGTTTCTGAGTCTTGCAGTCAACCATTTATACATTTAGTTATTTTTTTAGAGTGAGGAAGTTAGGCTAGCAGACAATATGCGAACAATTCTTCATGCCCACGAGTGTCATGACAGCATATATTCGCCGCTGGGGTACTAGAACCTTGCACGATGTGCTTTTAAAATGGGCTGACAGCACACAAAATCATGCAATACAGTGTTCGCGCTATTGTCAAAATGAAGGTACTTAGTCAAGGGCAAGGCAAAATCATTTCCCGATGTGTTGTAAATATGGTATCAAACCGCCGCGTCATGTGCGCGCTGTCAATGCGCAGGCGCCAAGTTCTTTTTGTCTATGTTCACTCCTCCTTTTCCCTTTCCCCTTTCGCTTTATATATACGTGCATTAAACACCTGTGCGTTTGTTCTCGGCTAACCACTGGGTCGTCAACGTCTCCCTTCCTACATGACGGCAGCTACGCTGCCGCTGCTATGTTACAGTGGCGACGAGCCAGGAAGACACCCACGCAGTCAAGGTAGAACCCGACGCTAAGTACCCGCAGACAGCCGTACCGCTGACCACGATGGCCTCCTACATGCTTCCGAACTTCGACGACGTCGCAGATAAGTGGAAGCCTTACCTCATCAAAGTGGAAGCGTATTTTGAAGCTAATGCCATTTCGGATTCTACTAAGAAGAGGGCACTTCTAGTGGCTGCACTTAGCACGTCGACGATCCAAATCCTAATGGGAAGGATAGCACCTGCAAAGCCCAATGCCCTAAGCTATGACGAAGTAGTCGGGGTTTTAAATGACCACTATGACCCAAAACGCAACGAAATCGCTGAAAGTTTCCAGTTTTTCAACCGCTGTCAGCAGGAGAATGAATCCATTCATGAGTTTTTCGTTGCAATTCGGCGCATAGCAGACAATTGTAATTTTGGCGACTCGTTGAGCAGGCTACTTCGTGACAGAATTGTCTGTGGCGTGCGTTCAAAGGCCGTGCAAAAGCAACTTCTGTCAAAGAAGGAATTAACGCTGGAGGAAGCGGAGTCGATAGCAATAGCCGCTGAAACTGCCGAAAAAGACGCCAGGACAATGTCCGTAGACGTACCGCCTGTGCTTAAAGTGGAAGCGCATCGCAAGATACCATCGAGATCAAGCACGGAAAGCGCAGGGCGACTGGAGTGCGGAAGGTGTGGCAGTTTTAGACACGACAGCAACAGCTGTCGATGGGCTAAAGCCCTATGTTACTCTTGTGGTCAGAGGGGTCACTTGGCAAAAATGTGTCGCAGCCGCAATGGTAACGGTGTTCCCAGCAATCGGAGAGTCCATCACGCGAAAGCCTTGGCGGTGGAAGACGCCGTTTCAGAAGAGGACAACAGCGATAGTGCGCACATCTGGACGTTGGCGTCCGCACGAAAGAATGCTCTTCAGCCACCAATTAGGCGTACGTTTAGTTGGGGAGGCGTGGAATTATCCATGGAAGTAGATACTGGTTCCCCAGTGTGCGTAATATCGCGACAGCTTTTTGATAAACATCACAAATGCTGGCCAAGCTTGAAGCCTTCACACGTGAAGCTATCCTGCTACAATGGAAGATTACCGGTGGTGGGCGAGCTTCAACTTTGTGTGAAATACCGCGATATTTCCGTTAACTGTGCCCTGGTAGTGCTAGACTGCCCCGGACCAAGCCTGTGCGGCCGGGATCTGCTAATGCTCCTGGAAAAAGCGGGCGTTCCGGTACTACAAGTGACGGGTGAAGGCGAGGCCACGGCGGATCAAGTGGACTGTCACAGGATCCATGCCATCTGCGACACATGCCAGGACGTTTTCTCAGAAACCTTGGGGTTGATCAAGGGACCACCAGCCAGCCTCCTGCTGAAGGGCGACGCTGTTCCCAAATTCTGTAAGGCGAGACCTATTCCATATGCTCTACGTGACAAGGTATCGCAAGAACTTGACCGGTTAGTGTCGCTGGGTGTAATATCGCCAGTCAAGCATTCGAATTGGGCGACGCCCATTGTACCCGTTCTGAAGAAAGATGGGTCGGTCAGAATTTGCGGTGATTTTAAAGCTACTCTAAATCCTGCTTGCGCCACGGAGCAGTACCCACTTCCGGTAATTCAAGATATCTTTGCGTCATTAGGAGGAGGCCAGTTGTTCAGTACGCTCGACTTGCGGGATGCTTATAACCAGGTGCTTTTGGACGAGGACTCTCGGAAGCTTTGCGTTATCAACACTCACAAAGGCCTGTTTTGTTACAATAGGCTACCGTTCGGCATTTCCTCGGCTCCCGCAATTTTCCAAAGAAAACTTGATACCATACTATCTGGGTTACCTGGCGTTCAGGCTTACTTGGATGACGTTCTAGTCGCGGAAAGGGTTGAAGACTGCGGAGCTCGATTGCAAATGGTGTTAGAACGGTTCAGAGAACACGGTGTGAAGCTCAGATACGATAAGTGTAAATTTAGCCAGCCATCTGTCTCTTATCTTGGGCATCGTATTGATCGTACCGGCATTCACCCAACTGAGAAAAATGTAGATGCTATCATGAATGCCCCTAGTCCCCAAAACCTAAGTGAGCTGCGTTCGTTCCTTGGTATGATCTCGTTCTATTCAAAGTTTTTGCCGAATATGTCCGATACACTGTTCCCATTGTACCAGTTGCTAGAAAAAAACGCACGCTAGCAGTGGAAGTTATCACAGGAATCTGCATTTCGGAAGGCAAAGCAGCATCTTAAGGACGCCGAGGTACTTGTGCATTTTGATCCATCGCGGAAACTGAAGTTGGAATGTGACGCATCCGCTCGTGGTATAGGCGCTGTTCTTTTTCACAAAATTGGAAGCACCAACAGACCAGTCGGGTTCCGTTCCCGAACCCTGACAAAAGCCGAAAGAAATTATTCTCAATTAGAACGAGAAGCACTGGCACTTGTTTTTGGGGTGACTAAGTTCCGGGATTACCTTTTAGGTCGAGAGTTCGTCCTCGTTAGCGACCACCAGCCACTTCTAGGACTGCTGAGGCCCGACCGCCAGACGCCTGCCATGGCTGCAGCTCGCATCCAACGCTGGGCCCTCTACCTGGGAGGCTACCGTTACAAGCTCGAATATGCTCCGGGAAGGCTGCTACTGAATGCGGATGCACTGAGCAGACTGCCTCTGCAGGGCTCCGATCTCGTCACGGAACCTGACCCTGAAGAGTACGTATTTTGTTTGAAAAGTCTGGATGAAGGGATAGTCACATCACGTGAGCTGAAGGAGCTGACCGCCAATGACTCAACCTTAGCTCGCGTAAAGCAAAACGTGTTACACGGGTGGCCGAAAGGCGAAGAACGACTTGACCCTTCCTTGGCTCCCTTTGCTGATCGCAAGTTGGAGCTATCTCTGGCACACGATCTCGTCTATTGGGGACACCGTGTCGTCATACCTGTCGCAGCGCGTAAGCGCTTGCTACAATTATTGCATGAAACGCATCAGGGGTCCTCGGCAATGAAAACAGTTGCGCGGTCCTTGTTTTGGTGGCCAGGAATAGACCGCGAAGTAGAGCGCACGGCAGCTCAATGCGAGAACTGCATTGCCAATTTGCCTATGCCACCAGCGGCCCCGCCGTTAAGTTGGCCTCAAACGCAGGAGAGATGGTCGCGGGTTCACGCCGACTTTGCAGGACCAATAGAAGGTAAAATGGTTCTCGTGGTAGTAGATTCCCACACTAAGTGGATAGAAGCAGTGCCGCTGAACCAGGCTACTTCGACAACCACCATTGACTGCCTAGGGGATATATTTAGCCATTTCGGGGTACCAAGAACCCTCGTATCCGACAATGGAACTCAGTTCACCAGCCAGGAATTTGCAACGTTTGCTGACAGGAACAACATTACACACCTAAGGACCGCACCCTATCACCCGCAATCAAACGGAGCGGCGGAGAGGGCAGTACGGACAATCAAGGATGGTCTCCGGAAGATGCGACGCGGAAAGCTGGAGCATAATCTTACACGTTTTTTGCTTAATTACAGAAGGACTCCCCAGAAAACCGGAAAGTCGCCATCGGAAATGCTGCTGGGGTACCAGATACGATCGCGCCTGGACACCTGCTTCCCTGCGGCGACTGTGTCTAATTCTAAAAAGGAAAACGACGAGTGGTTGCCTCCAACGGACTGTAGTGTACATGTCCGCAACTACGGGTCAAATGGTAAATGGATACCAGGACGGGTAACAGCGACATCGGGAGGACGGATGATCACAGTGGAGACTCCTCAAGCAATCGTGCGGCGTCACATCGACCAAGTGCGCACCCGCACTGAATTGTCTCCAGATGAACCACCAGGAACCGACCCAGGCTTGATCAGCAGAGACCGTACTCAGAGCGCACCGCCACTCTGCCAAGAGCCATCCGCGAGCCCCGAAGACGCGGGAGAATCTTCACCCCAAGAAGCGTTTCGAGACCTGGACCACCAGATACCTGTTCCACCACTCGTGGCATCCGGGGCAGACCAAGTACCCATGCAACCTGTTCGACGCTCCACAAGATCCCGCAAACCCGTGCAGCGTTTTTAAGAGGGAAGAAATGTTGTAAATATGGTATCAAACCGCCGCGTCATGTGCGCGCTGTCAATGCGCAGGCGCCAAGTTCTTTTTGTCTATGTTCACTCCTCCTTTTCCCTTTCCCCTTTCGCTTTATATATACGTGCATTAAACACCTGTGCGTTTGTTCTGGGCTAACCACTGGGTCGTCAACGTCTCCCTTCCTACATGACGGCAGCTACGCTGCCGCTGCTATGTTACACGATGGTAAGCTACTAAAACACTCGAACCACAAGTAACGAAGCAACTGAATCAATACTGCATACCATGTGCCCCCATATGCGGCGGGTTCATATGCCAGCATCAAAACAAATAAAATATTGCAACACAGAACAGAATGTCGCACTTTGCGGAGACATTAAAAACTAAACGTTTATCGTAGCTAATAGCTAACTTCGCTGAGTGAGTTTTTTGATAGTTGACATGCTTTTTCTCGCAGCCACAGCAAAAACAAATGCATTACGAAGAGGCAGGGACAGGCAATAACACATTTGTAAAGCCCGCTGGCTAGCCCTTACGTGTGGTATAACAAGAAACTAAATGTAAATATTATTACCCATATTCCACGTTACCTCACAAACCGCACCCTACGTTGAAATGTTTGAGCACGTAGTTGCTAAATTTTGTCACTGTCCTCCTAAATTTTTTTGCGGGCTACATTGTAGTCCTGTTCTATGCAATGAGCACGCGGTGAATAATGGACAAAAGAATACGTCGTGCACTGTTTGCAATTTATTTTAAAAGAAAACCACTCACTTCTTACTATTATCTAGAACAGAAACGGAGCAGTGCCGACATGCCTTCACTCGAACAGGAGCCATCTTGATTGTGGGACGCGGCATCAAAGCAGTACCGCAAGCAGCGTGTCGTGCATGTTATAGGCAAAGCACTGTGTCTACGAAAAGAAAAAAACTCTAAAATTTTATATATTAGTTTTTATGGCGTTACAATAATTTAAAGCGGCTATATTTTAGTTTGACTCGATTTATGGGCTAGAGATCAAGAAGAACCGAAAATTTCTGCTTTTCCTTGAACACGCTTATTACGTTTATGTCATAGGGCATTCACAGAAAACTTATTTCACTCTACGGAAAGTTTGTGTAAATTTTCCCTAAATTAACAGCTGATTGACACTCGGAAGAGATAATTTTTTTTCTACAGGTGAACCCGGGTGCTTCCGCACACGGCTCTTCTGCTTAGGTTACGGCGCGAAATGCAGTATCCACGTTTCCTGGCCACTAACTATTCGGCTAAGGAAACTTTCACCCTCATCGGCATACCGTTGCAGATGATTCAGTGAAGCAGTCAATCGCTTGCTTTTCACTATGTCACACAACTGCTTAGACACCCAACAGCAGGAAACCTTCCGGTACCCTTAGTAGCCGTGAACGATGTTGTAAGCACTCCCACACGACATTTCCCTAATGTGCACAAGCCGATCCGCCTTCAGCATTGCGTCCAGGCGGGAAACATCGTCACTGAGGAACACACGCAGCCTCCGGAACGCTCATTGGCACGCAAGTCTTGGCGTCCTTTTGCGAACTCACAACACCCCCACCTCACACTTCTCAAAGCGAGATACCTTTCGCTACACGTGGGCTGTATTTCCCTACGGATTTCCCTGGGCCTGCATCCCTTCCTCCACACAAAACGAATCACACGAAATTCCTTGTACGCCGTGGACATGTGAACCACAACCGCCTTCTACAACTGACAGGAGCGCCGTGCCGTGGCGCTGCCGACAAATAAGGCCTGGCCGGTCCAAGAAAGGGCCACCGCTGGTGTAAATTCACATTTACAACAGCAATTTTCATAAAAAAATAAGGGCAAGTACTTTCTGGTTCGCCCTCGTACTTCAATTTATCCCCTAACTGGGCCTAAATCAATCGATCAAAGTAATGAACAATTTTTCAACACATTGTTAAACATTTTCGTTGAAATACTTCTACTAGCAAGGATATGCACCATCTGAAATTACCAATGAACTTTAACTATTGCTCAGATTTGACAATTTTCGGTTGACTTGGCAGTATAAAACAATCCAACTTTGACCGGAGGAATCGTCCAAACTAGAATCCAGTGCTCTTAGCGATTCCTCAATCAAACGACCCAAATGTGCCGCTTTATTTACTGGGCATTATAGTTTTTAAATCAGAGCAGCAGTGAAGGCACAGAAGCTACTGTCTGTTTGGCTAGTCATCTTTTCAACGTCTAAGATTTTTTAACGATGTCTCAAGCAACGATGGATGCTCATGAATGCGTGGTATTCTGATGATTGTGTTCGACTAATAACAAGTGTGACATAAATTTTTCCGCCATTAGGTTGCTTTTATCCATCAGCATCTTGACAACGCATGTACAAGTTATTATGAGCAATCTTTCCCTTAATGTGGAGCTTTCACTGACGCAGGAGCACACAGTCGATTACAGGCCCACCTTCAGCCACAGATTGACTAGGGTCGCCTATAACGTAAAGCTATTCCAAACTGTTGTTTCATTTTTGCAATCACCACTATTGGTCAAAAAAATTTTCAGCCAGCCCAATCTTCGCCTGTCTGTCACGCGACGTCACAAAAAACGCGATAGCTCCCATTCGATGTGACGTGTACACACTGCTTGTGCGTGATTAAACCAAACAAAAAGTAATTATTCCTCATTCGACACCTTTCCTATTGCTATTGTCATTCGATGCATTTGCACTCTGCTATTGGTCAAAAGTTTTCGGACTGCGCCCGTTTCGCCTCTCTGGCACGCGACGTCACAACACAGCGAAACCACGCCGCGTCAAAGGGACGTGTAGGCGTTAAAGATGTATTAATACGCCGAACGAAACTGAATTTTTGTCTGAATAGCCAGAGAATGTCCCGTTCCGGAAGGAATAGAGGATGGCTGCCCGCCGATGTCGCAGCGATCGCTACTCGCACCTGCCGGTGATGATGGATTTAATGTAATTCTGCATAATAAATATTTTTGTGAGGTCGTACAACGTTATCGAGCCCTTTCGACACGCATACCGCATCGCTCTGCCAGATATGCCTTGCATGCGATCCCTTCTAGCGGAATTTTTTAGCTTCAGTAGCATGCCATCGCAATTTTAGACCAGCGACCGCGAGGTACCTAGGGGGAAGCGCGCCAATCGCAGACGCTGTCACCACCCTGTTCATCCGGTTATCTACTTTTTGCTGCCTTGAGCCTATCGAAGCCCTCTCTACTTGAGCGTGCTCCTCGCCTCTTGTCAGCTAATTAGACAGGAAAAACCGCTGTGTTTAGACAATGTTATTCGTTTTGAAAGCGAACAAAAGTGACTTCCTATGAACAAGAAGAGCGTTTCATTGTGCTGTTAAGGCAACCCTGCGGGTCACCGCCCCATGCTTGCGTTGGGCGTTACGTAAATTTGACCTCATGAGATTAGAATAAAAACATATTGGAATAGTTTTACATCATATCGTCCTTGCTGTCTAATCTCTTGGAACACGGAAACCACCTGTACTATTGCGCTTATTCATAACTGCACAATTTTGTGCAACACTCCTCATTAATGCAAAGGGCTGTATAGGAAGTGAACAAATCACGTCGAGGCTCCAGCGTCAATTGAATGCGCACTTGAGCAGCTTCCTGGCGCAAGAAAGCTGATGGAACGCAACATAGAGGGATAAGAAGGTTTCTGAAGTCTCCCTGACCTAACCATTGCTATGCGAGCCTGAAGAATGCAGCAAAAAAGCTTGCGCAGCTTGAACTAGTGGAGCATGGCTGTGGTTAACAGCGGGGCTTGTGATCACCTAGCTTTTACGTGGCTTGCCTAAGTTGTTTGCAGGTTCTGCGAGGTTATGCTAGGTTTTGCTAAGTTGTTGGTAGACTTCGCTAAGTCGTTTCCAGATTGTGCGATGTTATGGTAGGCTTGGCTAAGTTGGTTCTCGGTTTTTCGAGGCTATGCTAGGTTTCGCTAAGTTGTTGTGTTGGCGGGTTTGACGCTGGACGTTTTCGAGCAGTCACCGGCCGGGATCGCTTTCTCGGCAATGTCGAGCGCTCAGGCGCCGATTCTCGGGTTCCCTGGAGGGAAAATCGGGGTTATCGACTCGGCGTCGCCTCTTCTTAGCCGCAGCTTTGGCGCGGTGTTCAGGATCAACTCGGTGGTGACGCATCGCTTCTCGCTTGGCAGTATGGCGCACTTCCTGGTAAGCCGTTACTCTTCAGGCATCCGACTTTCTAAGGTCTTTTCATGGCAGCAGCACGTACGCACGGATTAGAGGAGGCGGGATGTGTGTCGTCGCGCCGGCTGTTCCGCACTTCTACTCACCTGTGACATCACGACTCCGCCCTACGCGCGTGGGGTGCAATGCGCTTACGTGGCTCAGTGCTCTCGCAAGTGGTTTCTAGGCAACACTCGGCGGTGCACAGCTGGGCTGACTTTTCTGGTATAGCTCCATGGCGGAACTAAAGCTTAAACAGCTCCACTGGTAAAACGGACCCGGAAACTGCTTCCATCAGCAAAAACAAATGCTTCCTGAACCATCGCGCCTCTAGCTGGCCCACGTTTTTCATAAATTTGTTGAAATCATCTTCACTTGACTAAATAACAGTGTCAAAGGCAGTGTCAAAGCAGGCTTACTTTCGTACTGATGCTTGCTCAGCGTCATATTTATCATACGGATGCAAGCCAACAATCTACGTCTTTCCTCCCCAAAAATTTCATGCACGTATATGATACTCCCTATGCGAATTCCGAGCGCAGCTGTTTAGGTGTTTCGATTCCACGGCATATCATGGTAAAGAATTTGATTCTGAGGGAAACAAAAAGAAACAAATACCCTAACAAACTTACAATCCGCTTTCGTACGTACTATCTATAAAAGCGACATGTTTGTTTGCGAAACCTTTACAGCTTTTGTGAATAATTGCGCTGACGCATGCAAGACACAAGTCACCTACAAGGTATTCCTTAAGGATATGGCCGCTATGTGTTCGAGGCTAGACATACATATTCTTGCTATGTATCGCAAGTATGTTCTGTTCCGTTTGGTTAAATATTGAAGAAATATACGCATTATAGTATAGGATACCTATTGGAGTAAGAAAAGGAAGTACATTTAGGTAAACTATATCTTGCTCTGAAGCAATGCACTCAGATGATTCCAGCATTGTACTTCGACCTCCTTGTTTCGTAGATTTCCATTCCACACATTCAATGACATTCCATAACGATTTCCGTCCACTGGTCGAGGATAGTGAGCCGGAGACATCCTCCGGTTACCCTCTCTGTTTTAGAGCTCTTAGGCACCCGTTCCTGTGTTTCGCGTTGGCGATGCCCCTCGGCCTAAATAAGCTAACGAGCACAGCGAATGATGAAACAGCGAGCGCAGAGCGTAGCGGGGTATGAAAGGTGGCGATAGCGAAGGAGCGCGAAGAGATAAATGGAGAAGGAGGGCGTAGGGGAACCTTGAGAAAAAGCGTAAGAAGAAAAGTGCAGGGCTATGCAAGACAGGCTTCACGGCGACGACCGCTACAAGATATCGGCAGACTAGCGCACCAGCGTCTGTTTACCGATGGCATGCGGCGAGCGTGTCCACCGATACCATATATGGAAGCAAAGCCCCGCGTGAGCAGAGACCTTTCTGCAGCGGCTGATGGGAACCGCGCTCACGCGTCACCTACGCACCGCCTCTCACGATCTCCCAATTTGAGAGGCAGTAGCTCCACACTTTCCTCCATTTGCAATGTGCCGCACGGCACTTATTGCCCGCGCCAGCCAATTCATCCTGAAAGGAAACCACATGTAGAGCAGCTGCATTCAAACGTTTCATCAGGGAGCGCCGTAATCACCGGTGATTTTTTTTTTTACATTTGGCTCTCTTCTTGTTGGGAAATGGTCCAAACTGTGCTTTTGTTATACAAAGCAATGGGCCGACTTCCTTAGGCTTTACCAAACGTGATGCTGTAACTGGTATACCTTGACGTATCCTCGGACGCCTTCCCTGGGCTGGAGCACGAAGTCCATTAGCGCATTCCTGGTTTGTGGCCATAGCGTGCGCATCTTCGTAACGTTGGAACAGCATGGGACGGTTAGGAACGACTGCAGGATACCTCGGTGCGCATAGGCGTGCTTTTCTAATGCACCCAAGGTCGGCTGCACCTGCAAAAGGTCGCATGAGACAGAACCTGTCGGTTTGGACTTTCATATGAGGAAGAGAAAGAAAAGTGTACAATCACTGGTATTTAACCGGTACTAACACTTGGAGCAGACACTTGAACGTTAGCAAAGAAACTTGAGAATTAAGGACCACACATGAAAAGTGCTGCGCGTAAAGCCTGTTTCACATGATGCGATTTTAGTCCGACCGAAAGTGCGATTTCCGTCGTTTGTGACGGAAATCGCAGTCGCCGTACCGACACCCCAATTTTTGGCTGCGACCTACCGGTTGGTCGCACAGTCGCACTGCCACAGCGATCGCTGCGATTTTCCGTCGGAATTGCGCGGCGAGGTATTTTGCCGGTTTGCTTTCGGAAATGGTCTCTCGCTCAGCATGTGCACTGTGCAATGTGAATGCGGAATTCGTACGTCCGCATGGAGAGAATAAAAAAAAAACTCGTACCGCAGATTCCATTTTCCCATTTCTATGCGTTCGTTGACGCGCTACGCAGCAAATGAAGTGGATTTTCACGTTTGATTCGTACACATTTGCGGATTGTCAATACAGCGAGATGTTCGATACCCACCAGACGACATGGCCTTTTGGGGTCGTCACAATTTTATTTTCTTTAGCAGCGTACAAATATCATGCGTACGGAGCAGCTTACATAATTTCAACCTCGGCAAGGTCAAATCACAAGACAGCAAAATACCCAAAGTTTCAACGTTGTGCTGATCGCGGTGCCGTTCAGTTTCATTTTCTTCTCGGTTTTGAAAGGTTATCTTAGCTCAATTATTAAATTTGACATATCAAACGTGTAGGCGGTAGTGACCAGACGTCAGCACTACTGATGCCAAAAAGAAAAAGCCAGCTTTATTTTCTTCTTCATGAAGAAGAATCATAATGGATTTTCTACGTTAGCATTAACTCCGTCGCTTGAATAAGCAGTGTCGATAATTTGTTTTCGAATATTTCATGCACGTTAAGTTGCATCTCTTCTATGGAGAACTTTTTTTCTTGCGCAGAAACCAACAAACATTGAATGTGTTGCGCAGTTTGTATCCTTACTGCACGTGTATTAGGATTTGCTCTGAATGGTAATTACCTCTACGGTTAGTAAATTAAGTAAACTACTCGCTTGCTATAGTGGCACAGTGAAAACGTGCCCTCCTGCACCTTCATGTAAAACTCTTGCAACAATGCGAAAAAGCAGGCAAACAGCCTGTTCTTGTGGAGATGAAACTGTAGAAGACATGTTAAAGAAAAGCAAATCGAAACTGTGCAGTGAATCTAGCCAGTTGCATTCCTTCCTGTGAATCTTTGAATCATTGAATCCTGCAGGCCTGCATGGGTTCACCAGAAACTGTCTGGGCCAGTACATCAAACAAGATTGTCAGGAAAATCAGGAGATTGACACGCGACTTGCAAGCACATGGCCAAAGATTAGATTACTGGGTACGTAGTCATGCAGATATTCGAGGACACAAGCAAAGCTTTTGAGCCTAGGAAGCTAAAACTGGAGGAGTTGGTGTGTATTCATTATTAACTAAAGCGCAATGGATAGACAACTGACTAGGACGAAGTACTCTGTGTCGTCACTTCGTTATTGCCCATTGTATTGCTGTTGCACTATAGTTAATGAATTCATGAGGCTGTACAGGACAAGAACGATACCCCCGCCCAAGCCCCGATTTTGCATCAAAATCTACGCGCGTGCACGCACACACGTACACACTCCAATATGTTGCAAGGGTGCACAGCATGAAGCAGTATCAACAGGATGACACTAGAGACGCATGAGGGCTAACTTCCAACTAAGGTTCATTGTAAAAATGCGGCGATTTATACAGTTTGCCAAAAAAAAAAGATATCTTAGAAGGCTAGATAAAAATTGGTGCTTGATGCAGCCAAACTTAAATGAAAACGCTTCAGAAAGAAAATACATAAGAATTCCAAGTGCATCAAAAAATCAATGAAATCGCCAATCGTGCATGCCAGCGCCTTTCAAGAAACAATTTTCTTATTCCGATAGACAGACTGATTAACATCTTGCTTACTTGCTTATACAAGCACACTCTTCCAGTTCAATGCCATTGAAAAAAAAAAACTAGTTTCTTGAAAGCTAGCCGCATGCGCAGATGGTGGTCACAATGTATTTTTTGCCTGGACATGTATACGTATTTGTATTTTCTCTCTTTCCTGTTTTTTATTATGCATGGTTTCATCAAGTGCTAAGGTTTATTAAACTTTCTTGCTGTATTGCTTTCTGGTATCCTTTAGAGATTGCTGCATTTTCACAATAAACCTTTTATTTAAGCCCTGTTCTTGCTGCTTCACACTGTACGCTCTTCCAAAGTTGCGCAAATGAAAAATTATGTAAGGTACACAGTACCATTATAAAGACTAATAAAGTCACTTGTTGCAGTCTAAAAAAATAAATAGCCTGGCTGAAAACAGCACCAAATAACACATAGGATGAACAAGAAAAACGAGATGATCTAATAACCGAAAGTTTAATGTACACACCGAGTAAATGCTGGCTCAGAAGCAATAAACCAAAAACACAGAAAGGAGAAGCAAAAATTATAGTTTGTTTGCTGACAGGAAATGCATGCATTTCTAACGGAGATCCTGCTGACAAGATTCTCCCAGCGTTTTTAGATCTACAGCTTTCATAATATCTCTAGGCAGCACATCTACGCCGAATGCTAGCTTCTTCCTCTACAATGCACGCTCAGATGTTGAGAGTGCATAGTAGAGGAAGAAGCTAGCATTCTGTGGAGATCGGCTGCCAACATAAATTATGGAAGCTGTAGATACGGACACACGAAGAATCTTGTGTCAGCACGGCCTCTGTTACACTTTCAAAGATGGATGCGTTTCCTCTTGGCATCTGTATGGACACAAATCAGTTTTTTATTTTCCTTTTTGTGTAACTTTGATTTATTGCTTGTCAACCAGCTTTTATTCGGCATGTTCAATAAACTTTCATTTGTTACTCCGTTTCATGATCGTCTTGGTCTCTAGCAGAAAAGTGTTCATTCTTTTTACAGTGGAGCTGTATATGCCTAGGCGAAACACTAATTGTGTGATCACAAAAACCCTAGTGTGGGGGTATGAGCAATCGTTTAGGGAGGTGTGAGCCATTGCATTCGTCTTACATGACGGACGGAGAAATTTCTTGTTGAATAGACATAGAAATGCTTATGCATTTGAAACATATATGTTCATATACGTATGATTGCAGGGAAGGGACACAGAGGGGGACAGGGTTAAGAGAAGGTCATGATGTCGCCATTATCTCGAAGCAAAATTGTGCTGGGCCATTGGCTATACCGATAGCGATGTCGTTTCTCTCTCGTAGCAGAGCGCGCGTTGCAGCAGTCTCTCTCCTACTTTGCGATAGGTACAAATATGCCCCTATATTTAATTCAAGGAAATGTGCAGCCCCCGTGTGTCACATGGTAACTACAAAGCATATCCGAGTCATAAATGCTATGATTAACACAATACGAAACACAAATGCATAACATAATTCAGAAAGACTTTGATGGACCCGCTGGATTAACACAATGAACCACTCATTGCACCCTCCATGATGGTGATCTTGCGAAGCGCGATGTGTGGCATTTGTAATAAACAATGCGATAAACTCAAGCCAAACGTGCGCGTGACCTCATTAAGAAACACAGGTATAACCAATAATTGAGAAAGACTTTAACAAACATCGCAATTAACCCAGTGATAAACAGCGGGGCGGCACATATCAGCTTTGCTGGTTTACCATATGAGCGGGTTGCATGGGCGGTAATTTTTTCTGTTAATATTTGTTAAGTACTGGATTAGGTTATGCCAGTAAAACACGTTGTTGGGCTAGTTGGTGCATTGTACTGGTGCTGCGTTCTTTTTGCTGTTTCTTTTTCCTAATGTTTTGCCCTTCTTCCTCTTGTAACTCCTTTTTTTAATCCCCCTCACCTAATACACCAACCGTGCAGCCTGCGAGGTATATAAATAAATAAGTGCATAAGCAAATGTCATTCAGTCATCTGCATACACCTCGCACCATCCCTTCTTCAAGAAACGTTACTGTGTTGATGTCTCGCAGTGTGCATGTACATTAACTGTCATTTGCATTTTGGTATAGCTTGTGAACAGTAAACATCATCATTACATGACATTAAGGTTGTGACCTATGTGTTGCATAAACAAACGTAGCGCGAAATGACATGTTGGATTGTTGAAAATTATACCAATTGTATATATCGCTGTTGCTTTAACAGCGTTTAATTCACCATTTGACAAAAACTTCGCAGATTCCAAGACGTGCACTGAACCTGCAGCTTTTTTTGCTTATTAACGTGGTCCTTACTGCATGGCCACATCTTGTACATTTGAAAATAAAGTTCAACAGATTAGTTTGTTGCAACATATTTAAAAAAAGGCATATATCATTGCTACTTGATATAAACATTCACACTATAGGATGAGTACAAATGCTCAGGAGAAGCTCCAGAATGTTTCCATCCTGATACTCATGAAATTCAACGGTTTCATTCCATGACTGTTAATGAGAGGGAGAAAGAAAACCTAATTGTATTCATGGAACAAAATTACATAGATAAGCTTTGAGATATAGTCATTGTTTAACACTTTCGAAATGAATAGTAGCTTGCTAACGAGATTGAAGCACCCTTTCGCAGCAAGAAAAGGAATAAATATTTCAAGCTTTGAGCATTGCATCGCAGGATATGCAAGCGGGCATACCATTCTGCAAATATAATCTGTTTTGGAATACCAGATAAGAATAAACGGTGAGGCTTTCATTTGTACTTTCTCTGGCTGAGCAATCTAGTTTGAAATGACTTCCACAAGCATATCGTAACAATGTTAATCTAATACAAGTTAAATGCATGAGTAGGTTAAGAAATCTGGACGATTGTTATAAATTACAGTGAATAAACTATAATATCTAATAACATTCTTATTATAATAGTAATATTTATTTCCACAAAACAGGCTAACTGTGAGTAGCGGGCGAGGCTGAGCAGAAAGCTGAAAACTCTACGGCAAGTGCGCCTGCCGCGGTCCTACGATCCTGCATTATAGATAGCGCGTATTGATATGGTCTTCTTGTTAGAAGTTAGAGACACAGGAGAAAAAAGTGGACGAGAAGCGTGTCGGCTTTTGTGTCTGTAGAATTGTGCAGACGAGAGAAGGGGATATATATATATATATATATATATATATATATATATATATATATATATATATATATATATATATATATATATATGTGTGTGTGTGTGTGTGTGTGTAGATATGCCCCTTTCTTCTCGTTCATTAAATAACGAGGGTCTCGAATACGGCAACATTGATGCCTTCAGGTAGCATATGTGGGTTTATTGACCAGTTGCCTTGACCCTAAAAGATCACGTACTCGTGAAGCCTGCGGCAAAAAATACGTTCCACGTCCGCCGCCAAGGTCTGTGAGTGGTGGCGCTGGCTAACACTCCCGGGGTTCTACTAGGACACATAAATATCCCAGAAAGTAGATAAGAAAACGACGCCGCGGTAGCTCAATTGGTAGAGCATCGCACGCGAAATGCGAAGGTTGTGGGTTCGGTTCCCACCTACGGCAAGTTGTTTTTTCATCCACTTTAATTTCCATTACTTTATCGTTTCTTTATTTCATTTATTAAGCACACGTAATTTCCCCTATGTTGTCCTTGGTGTCAATGTTTGTTGGCTTCTTATGATATGACTATATATATGAAAAGTCCTGAAGAGGTCATGAAGAGTTCTGAAGGAGTGAAGAGGACAGCGCCTTCAGAGACAGCGCCACAGAAGACGGGAACAACGGCAGACGAGTGCGGCGGTATGGCGATGTCTTCTCGTAGAATTAGCTTAGCGGGAAGAGAAGTGGCGCCGACGAGGGGCACGTTACACAGAGGCGATAATTCGACTTCAGCACGTGCACAATTGATGCCGGCGTTATTTCGCGAAAGAAAGTCCCACCCAAGTATAACGTCATGAGAACAGGATTGCAGAACCACAAAAACTACACAATATAGAGAACGCCCTGAATAACAACTCTAGCTGTGCATGCTCCTGAAGGCTGCACTGGCTGGGCGCTTACTCTGCGGAGAGAAAACCCAGAAAGTGGCGTCGTAACTTTTCATAAAGCGTCAGAGAGGCGTTTGTTTAGGACATACATGGCTGCTCCAGTATCAATTAGCGCAATGGTAGGGACGCCATCAACAGTAAGATCGACAAAGTTCGAAGGCGACAATGGAGGACTTGTACAGATGGATTGTGACGCAGTTCTTGCCTCCTGAACTGCGGCGCTTATTTTTGCTCTTGCGTGGGTGAAGGGCGCCGACGCATGGGGGACAACGAGCGGCGACGCGGTGAAGGTGAACGACGTGTAAGGACCGGACGCTCGGCTGGTGGCCTGTTCGACTGCCGACTAAAATACGTGTCGTGGAAAGGCTGGACGTTGGCGTAGGGAGGCGACTGCACAAACTCATCAGAGTGCAGCATGCGGTGGCGGCGGAGTCGTGCAACATGGCCGGGAATACCACAGGCATAACATATGGGCCTGTTGTCTTGCGTGCGCCAAGGTTTAGTAAAGGCAGGAGCAAGTCGATGAACGGGGCTATGAACGGGTGGTGGCGGCCGAGGATGTAGCGCAACGAGTGGTTGACGAGGGGGCTGCGCAGCGACAGATGCGTAAGTAAGTGGCGCGGCGGCGGTGTACTGCTGATGCATTGGTAGAGCCTCAGCAACTTGGTCTTCAACAACCCGCCGGAGCGTAGGAGCGAGCTGTGTAGGAGTCTGTTGCGGCAGCGGCTGCTGTAGCTCAGCCAAGGGTAGCAGAGAAAGCTGACGTGCAACTTCCTCCCGCACGAAAGCTTGGATTTGTGCGAGCAAGGAGGAGCGATCGGAGAAGGCCGTCATGGAAGAGAGGGCCTCGTCAGCCACTGAGGGGCGCCTAGTCAACTCGCGCTGCCTCCTCAACTCGTCGTAACTTTGGCGCAAGTTTATGAGCTCTGCTACGGTGCGCGGGCTCTTGGCGATCAACATTTGGAAAATGTCATCGGCGATGCCCTTCAAAATGTGCTTCAATTTGTCATTTTCGGGCATAGACGCATCCACACGTTTGCATAGGTTGAGAACTTCTTCAATATAACAGGTGAATGTTTCACCGGGTTGTTGTGCTCGCTCTCGTAACCGCTGCTCGGCGCGCAACTTGTGGACCACAGGGCGACCGAAAACTGCAGCGAAACTGTTCTTGAACGCGGACCAGGACTGAAAGTCGGCTTCGTGATTTTTAAACCACAGGTGAGCCACTCCCGCAAGGTAGAATATGACGGCATTTAACTTGGCGGTATCATCCCATCGATTGTGCACGCTCACCCGTTCGTACGTAGCCAACCAGTCATTGACGTCCTGCTGATCCGTACCGCTGAAAACCGCGGGATGGCGTTGCGGGACAGTGCCAGAGCATGGCGCATGCAACGGGGGGTGGCGGCGACGTCGGCTGGGGAGAGTGAGGCATGACGGGAGGCAGAGTCCGAGACCGGAGTTCCAGGGTGTAGATGTTCTTGAGTACCCCGCACCTTCCACCAATTGTAATGGGTGCACTGAACAGTTCTGAGGGTAACGTCTCTTCGTAACCGAGGAGGCAGGTGACGCAGAGCAGGAACAGCTGTTTGCCCGAACGGCTCACACTCGTGCCAAGCACTGACGATCCGGATGGCCCACTGGTTGCACAGCATGCATGGAAGAGACGAACTGGCTGGCTTTGTTCTTGTGCTCTTCTTCTTCATTACAATATATATATATATATATATATATATATATATATATATATATATATATATATATATATATATATATATATATATATATATATATAATCACAGCACACGCATCGCGATGGACGAACCAGGCTATCGCTAAGGTTGAACTTCACCATTCCACGTTCAGTAACAAGGCATTGCGGCTTCGTTCAGGGGCAGACGCGGGCTTTCAGGCTTGCGTTTGTTGTTGCGTTTGGTGCAAGAATATGGCTAAGAGGAGGCACCGTATATGCGAAATCACGAGCAATATATATACATAATTTCTGCGGAAGCTGATGCTGAGCACGGGTAGCACGACGATCTTGTTGGGCTGACACGACGACTTCGTGGCAGTCGAATTCCGAATAATGCATATGCGGTGAGGGTAGCGATATGAAGTTCTTCATAGGTCATCTAGTATATCGTTGTAGCGTAGGCAGAACGAAAGGGTCATAGAAGGGAGATGAGACAACACACTCCTCTGAAGAAGCAGCTGCGAACAGCTGTATACGTGCACCGTGTGTCATCGCACTGCACTTCGGAAACCGCCGTTGCGCATTCCAAAATAAATATTAACTTCAACACGTTGTTAAATTACAAAACACGCATATTATTTGCTCCTAATCAAGAAAAGTCTACAATATTATAATATGAACGTTGTATTCATTACAATTAAAAATTCTGCAGCGTGTGCCATGAAACCTGGAAGTAATCCACTCTGAGCATCGCACCATTCGCATTGTTGAAATGGCAATCGTGTGAAATGGGCACTCTAAATATTCCATTGCGACGCGTGCGACTGAGCCGATTTTTGTTGTTACCGTCGCAGCATGTTAAACAGCCTTAACGCTAAAATACAGGAATACAGCGATGCGGGTTAGAGGGAAAACGGGGATAGCCCACATTCTAGCTAATATGAAGAAAAGATCGCGCTGGGCTTGCCATGTAATGCATAACGCCAAGGACCGGTCGCAAAATAAGTATTACAGAATGGGTACCAATGGAAGCGCAGCCGAGGGCGCCAGATGGCCAAGTAGTCGGATGAAATTGAAAAAAAAAAGAAACTGTAGGTGTTACAAGAAATCACCTGGAAGAAGGCAGGGGTAATTAGAGATCGTTGGGGGAGGCCTTCGTACTTCAGCGGATGTAAATAGGTTTATGACGATGATGCGTGGGACACGCCCGATTGCAGTGTTGCATAACTGCGTATGCTCTTAAGGCGTGACTCACTTGTACAAATACACCATAAAATATTTGCGACGATTCAACAAAAAGCTACGTGAATGTTACTTATAACTACTAAAATGAACTTAAAGGGACCCTGAGCTACTCCTCGAGCTTGGTGAGAAAATGCAATCCGCGGATAGAATAGGCTGCTGGGAACTTTTCAGCCAAATTTTGCAGTCTTGCCTGGCGTCTGGAGATCACACGCCCAGCGCGAGGTTACCTATTTCTGAAACACCCTCTTTTCAAACGAGGCCTTTTCCTCGGCTGCTTCGAAGCTAAAGCCCCTTTATTCAAAGCCACTGGTGGCTGCCATCAGTTTTGATATGCATGATTCCTATATGCGCCTGCTAATGGCCGATAGCTGAAATCAAACAATCAGGGTGTTTGGAGCAGTCCGCTTTTTCCTACTGTTACTGTCTACATTATTGACGATGTTTCATAAGCGGGCTGAAGTGAGTGAAGAACTGTTTTAGAATATCCGGAAGAATTACGTACTTCTAGGAAAAGCCGACTATCGGCTGCCCGCGCTCCGTCGTGTTAGCTCGCGTAGGCATTAAACTTTGGCCACCTTGCTTATCGTTGTTGTAGCTGTTGGATTTCCATAATTTCGACTATTTTGAACAGCAAACTAGCCGCGAACGATGCGAAACTTAAAGTAAAACGACACGTATGCTTACCAGAATGGACTCACTCTTGCTCGCTCCTGGATAGACTTCTAGGTAGAAATAGCTTCGTATTGAGTTATTGACAGCGCTTAAATATGTGCAACTTGTATGTGGTTGCTAAGTGTCCGTCAAGGTGGTGCAGGACAAAGTCAGTCTACACCTTGTAGCACGGTCAAACTGCAGCATATGAGCACGAGTGCGCCCTCAAGCCCTGTCGTGCACAAAGCAAACGCTGTGCATACGCAATACAGTTGCATGTAGCTGGGGTATGCTGCGCTTGACCTCCGAGATTGCGAGCGCCGGCTGGTTTTGATACATCTGTGCTAGCACAAAGGGTGGTGCCTCGCTATTTGAGTCTCGAGCTGGTTGCCTATGGACAAAAACATACCGGAGCAAATATTCGTATTAAGGTGAGACATGTGTATGCAGAAGCAAAAATCCGGAGACATCCAGCACATCTCATAGTAATGCGAAGATATTCGCCCAGTGAGGCCCTTAGGTAACGCAAACCTTTCAAAAGTGCTTGGGTTTAAAGTGAATGGAAGCACCAACCAGTCAGTAGTGGAGCTAAGGAAGACACATTTAGAGTATTGATGGCAAAAAAATCAGGGAACAGATTGATACCACCGGATCCAATACAGGTTTAGGTAGCCGTACAAGGGAGACGGAGAAGCTTTCATAAAGAAAAGAAAAGGGACTAAGGAGGTGTACACAAAAGTGCTAGAATGAAAATCACATGTATAGCATACCTGAATCAATCGAAATGACAAGGTGACTATTTGTCATCGCCCTTCTCAAAGGGGATAAAAGAAATCGTCATCATCAGTGGTGCTCTTGCCAGCAAAAAAGTGTACTCCAGCGTGCGCGCCCACCAGCCCCGGGGTGGCGCTGTTATCAGAAAAGGGGAAAGCACTGACACAATAACAGAAACAGGTGGAAAGCAAGAAAGAGAGCTCGTCATGCAATAAGCTACAGAAACATGCAGGGCGGCAGAAGAAAGGAAAGGTGGGCAGAGATTGAGGAGCAGCTAAATAGAGAACAAATAGGGGCGTTTGCGGTTACAAAAACGAACCTCAGAGACTCGAAAGATCCGACAGTGATTGAGAATTATGTTAGGGAAGGGTGCAACAGAACTAAATCATAAAAAATGCAAGGGGGAGTCGGAATGATCATCCATCAGGGAGCCAAATAGAAAAGAGTAAATTGAAAATGTCAAGAGCATATTTGGTTATCAGGTACAATGAGCGGGAAAAAAAAACTTGGCTGGGCGTTACATGTCTACAGACCAGAAATAATTGCCCAGAGAAGAATGAAGAATTAGTGGAATGCAGAAATGCTGATAATATGGGTTTCGGGAATGATGGCGTAATTATCCCATTGGGTGACATGAATGCCCAGATACAGGATGTAGATGGCTATACCGACAACAACGGGAAGTCAATGCTAGACCTTTGTGAGCAACATAATCTAGGTATTGTGAATACAGGGCCTACGTGTGAAGGGCAGATCACGTGGGAAGTAGAAAACCGGCAATCGACCATTGATTACTGTCTTATGACAGAAGCAATTCATGTCATTGACGAGGAGCGGTATAGCAGCATAGGCAGTGACCATAAACGCATGATTTTCAAAAGGCCATATGTAGTTGCGAAAGAGAGCAAGGAGTGCAAAATGGCAAGTCCAAATTTGAACGTTGAACATATAACAAATATACTCACTAGAGTCGAGGTAGAACTAGGCAGATGGCCCAGTAAAGAGTGGGAATATAGTGAGCTTCTAAGCGTAATAACGACACAAATACGGAAAGAGAAACAACATGTTCGTTAGAAAGGAAAAAAGAAACCGAAAAGCTGGTGGAACAGAGGGATACCAGAAGTGATAGCTGAACGACAAAAAGCATGCTGAGAGCACAGGCAGGCAAAGAAGGTGTAGTTGCCGAAGGATGATGTGGCCAGTAAATGGGAACTAGACCAGGAGAAAAAGTCTATGGTTCAAATACTGGTACAAGCAAAGAAAGAAGGTGACAGTGAACGTCGGTTGTCAAAAATACCTAAAAAGAAGGCTGGACCTAGAATATTTTGGAACCACATGAAATGATTAGGCAGGAAGTCGACAACAGTACAACAATATATCCTAGACGATGATGGAAACAAACTGGAAGGCGAGGCGACATTAAATTACCTCCCAAAGTATCAGCTGAATCTTTCCAAGGCAACGACGAGGTTGTAATTGAAGAGAAAAAAGAGACTAGAAAAGAGAACCAGATCGAAAAGGAGCAGGTACTGACAAATTTCAACTGGAAGAAAGCCGAAGAGAAAATTCCTAAGCGCACAGCCACAGGGCTAGACGAGGTTCCAGCTAAGCTGATTAATGAACTAGGACCAAAAAGTAAGGAAGCTTTGGTGAAAGCAGTGGAAAAAACTTTAAAAGTTAGACGAATACCACACAGTTGGCGACAAAGTAGAATGAATGTAATTGCTAAAGTTAAGGGGCAGAACGATAGAATTCACTCGTATAGACCGTTGACCATTTCATCGGTAATATAAAGGCTAGCAATGCAGGCAATCAAATTAAAGCTGCAAGCATGGGCAGATAATAATGGCATTTCGGGACAACTTCAGAATGGCTTCAGAATAGGTAGGCGTCTGGATGATAAATTATTTGTTCTTACTCTGTGTATCGAAATCTCAAGAGTAGAAAGCAGACCGTTATATGCGGCATTTTTAGACAGGAGCCTATGAGAGCGTAAACCCAACATTTTGTGGGGTATTCTGGAAGGGGAAGGCTCAGGTGACGATTGTCTACAGCGTTTGAATGAGATAGACCTAGAAAATACCGTTTGCGTTGAATGGAACGGGATGAGGAGGGAGGAGAAAGTTGATATAAAGAAGACACTCAGGCAGGGGTGCCCTTTATCTGCTATTTATGATAAACATAGCGGGGATGGAGAGGGCGCTAGGAGGAAGTAATATCAGGTTTTATCTTTCATTCAAACAAGTGGGTACAGTAGTAGAGCAGCACTTCCAGGTTTATTTTATGTGGACGACATTGTGTTGCTAGCTAACGAGCAAAGTGATTTGCAACGTCTGGCTAATAACTGTGAACAGGAAGGCTAGAGTTTAGGTTTTAAATTTAGTGTTAGAGAATAAGGTGTTGTGGTAGTCAATGAAAACACTGAACAGACAATGACAATACAAAGCCAGGAAGTACCTCGGCTAAAAGAATATAAATGCCTAGAGTATATAGATACCACATACCAAGGTATTTATATTCCTTTACCCGAGGTATATGGATATGGATGGTATATGGAGACTGACCTGGAGAGCCAAAGCAGAAGGGTGGGTCTGAAAATTAATCTGTAGAAAACTAAAGTAATGTTTAACAGTCTCGGAAGAGAACAGTAGCTTACGATAGGTAGCCAGGCACTGGAAGTCGTAAGGAAATACATCTACTTAGGGCAGGTAGTGACGGCGGATCCGGATCATGAGACGGAAATAATCAGAAGAATACGAATGGGCTGGGGACCGTTTGGCAGGCATTCTCAGATCATGAACAGCAGGTTGCCATTACCTCTCAAGAGAAAAGTGTATAACAGCTGTGTCTTACTAGTACTCACGTACGGGGCAGAAACGTGGAGGCTTACGAAAAGAGTTCTATTTAAACCGAGGACGACGCAACGAGCTATGCAAAGAAGAATGATAGTTGTAACATTAAGGGACAAGAAAAGAGCAGATTAGGTAAGGGAACAAACGCGAGTTAATGACATCCTCGTTGAAATCAAGAAAAAGAAAGGGGGATTGGCAGGACATGTAATGAGGAGGAAAGATAAGCGATGGTCATTAAGGGTTACGAACTGGATTCCAAGGGAAGGGAAGCGTAGAAGGGGACGGCAGGAAGTCAGGAGGGCGGATGAGATTAAGAAGTTTGTAGGGACAACATGGCCACAATTAGTACAAGACCGGGGTAGTTGGAGAAGTATGGGAGAGGCCTTTGCCCTGCAGTGTGCGTAACCACGCTGATGACGGTGATGATATGGATAAACGAAAGCAATAGATATATGGAAAGATGGGAAAAACAATAACAGTAAAGGGGAAAAGAATTAGAGCCATAATGAAGCACAGAGCGCTATGGGGGATACAAGAGGTACGAGCCGGTCCGTGGCATATACAAAGGTGCAATGGTTCCTGTACTAACATTTGGAAATGCGGTTATTTACTTTAAATCAGGGCTACAATCAGGACTCGATGGGAACCAAATGTCGGTGGGTTGCCTCGCATTGGGCGCCTACGGGAAGACTACAAATGAAGCTGTGCAGGGTGATATGGGCTGGACCAGTTTGAAGTGAGGGAAGCTCACAATAAAATTGAATATGAAGAACGATTGAGGAATATGGAAGAAAGCAAATGTGCGGGCAGAGTGCAGAGGTATCTCTACAGGAAAAAGTTTGATTCACACTGGAGAAGAACTAGGAAGCTTACCAGCAAGTATGTGGCCTGTATGGCGAGCAACACAGCAACAAATCAAGCAGGAAGTCAGAGAGGCTGAAATCTCATGGGTGGCGGCAATGGAAAAGAAACCTGCAATGAGTAACTACTTAAGGGGGAAGAACGAAATCAGGAAAGAAACAATTTATGACAACTCAAAAGGAAGCTGATTACGTTTCGATGCGAAGTCAGGAAGCGTTAGAACACGCACCTCCAAAGCGAAATATAAAAAGGAAGAAGCATGTGCTTGCTGTGGTAAAGCTAGGGAAACGATGGAGTATGTTTTATCAGAATGTGAAGATATCTGCCCAGCCGTCAATTTAGGCACCACTGGCCTCCTTGAAGCCAGTTGTGCCAAGGGTTCAGCGAGAGCAGGAGAAAAGTAAATATGTCCGCAATAGAGATTAGTATTAGAGAATTGAAAGATTGATGGAAAAAAATAGGGAAATGACAAAAAACGGAGACGTATAAAAGCAAAATTGACAATAGGGGTAAGAAACTTTCGTTGTGGGAGTTCACCGTGTTTTCTTCTCTTTCATATTTTTCTTTTTTGCCCTAAGTAGGACATTAGGCAGCATAATAGCAAGAGCTTGGTGGCGCAAGCCATCGCCCCATTCCAAAGAGGACGCTCATAACATCTATCCATCCATCCATCCATCTGGCGCCCGAGGAGGCGACCATGGAAGGCAGACCATGCGAAATTTCAACGTGCGCATTGCTGCTCCTTTCCCGTGTTGCCTCCTGCTCTACCTCGATAATGGTGCCGTATCAACTGTTCAGACGGTCGATACGGCAAATTTTTTCTTTGTACCTTTTTATATCATTGTCCACTGATTTTGTATTTTCTATAGTGCGTACTGTGTTCATGTTTATTAACGCGATAGCGTTAAGGAGCTTGTGTAGCAGAAAATCCGGCGTCGGCGTCCCGCGTCGGACATCCTTATGCCGAAAAGATGTTTTATCCGCCCATTCCTACGCCCTCCATGTGACTCAAGAAATTGACTGAACTAACCGAATTTCTCAAGCTAAAATACGTAGAAAAATCGTAAACAATTACTTACACAAAACCTACAGATATGATAGCTCTCGGACTGTAATTTTACTGTACAAATAAACATAATGCCGTTGCGGGACAACACTTCTGCAGCGTAGCTACCATTCACAAACCAGCCTGGGCGTCGGCCATTTGGGCACGCCCGCGCGTGGGAGTCTCGGTGCCACGTAGCGGCGCGCCCGATTCCTTGCAATAGCTCCAGCTGGCGCTCGCCTACGTCGTATCGTAAGAGGCGATTGGAGGATTGGTGGGAGAAAAGTAGGGAAACGACAAAAAACGGAGACGTACAAAAGCACAGTTCGAAATAGGGGATCAGAAAATTTGTGTGGGGTGGATTGTACTGTTTTTTTTTCCTCTTTTTTATTCTTTAACCTAGGCAGGACATTAGGCAGTGTAATAGCAAGAGATTGGTGGCGCAACCCACCGCCCCGTTCCAAAGGGGACGCTCGTAACATCCATCCATCCATCGATCACGCCACACGCAAGAGGCTGCGCTTCCACCAGAAATCCCGCCTTCGTGAATAGCGTTCGCGGATAGAATTTCCCCGTAAACATTACGGTAACATAGGCTCCAGCTGCCGTGAAGCATGAGAAGCAGTCAGGGATTCTTGAACGCTTTCGCTTTACAACTCTTAAAGGTGAAGCTTAAGAGGAAGCTTTATCTCGGGCCAAACTCCGACGCGGCCTATTCAAATATATGTTAACCGCGAAAACGTTTTTCTGAGATAACCCCTGGACCGATTTGAATGAAATCTGTTGCATTTCAGAGAAAAAAGTTAAATTCTAGGAACCGTTGGATGCGGAATTTCGATTTTTGTCCTGAATTTTCTTAAAAAGATTTTCAAATATTCGACCATTCGAAAAAAATAGAAGCACGAAGCGTACAAATTTATAGCTGTGCATCAAGAACAGACATCGCAGTTCTGTAAACGGCATCCACTAGATCATTCAAAGCGGACAAATTTGATGTGTCATTTTACGTCTTACGTGAATTTGTTACGTTGGTTACAATGGATCTGCAAAAGCTGCATTTCCGTATCACTAATTTTTGTTTATTTTCATGTGTAACATATCAATTTTATTCGCTTTAGATGTACTCTTAGATGCAATTCACAGAATTGTATTACATTTTTTCGTTGTTGAGTTACATAGCTGCAAACATGACAGTTTCGTTTTTTGAAAATTTGCAATGTTTTCCAATTTTTAATAAAAAATTGACGACCTAACGCGAAAATTTGAAACCAACAGTCACTAGATTTTAAGCCTTCCTTTTAAATACAACAAACCTCGTCAAATTTGGTGGAGTGGTTGCCGAGAAAAACAAATTAACATTTTACATGTATTTAGATAGGAGCACCCGAGCTAAAGCTACCCCTTAAGCGTCTTCCAAATTTTTCATTTGTATTTTTAACAAATCATCTGGGGGCATGGAACTACCATCCGCTGTCTTTAAGCGGTAGCTTATCGCAGATGACAGATTTTAAATCGTGTATGCCTAATTATTCTTTCTTCGTTCTTTTTCTGCACTTGGCAATGAGGTGACTCAACAATCCATACAGCAATTTTTGCTTTTGCACGTCCACTCTGCAGTGTAATGGTGTTCCTCTTATTTTTACTAGTATCTTTCCCGTGTGTACTTTGTCCTATTTTTAGATTGATGTGTGCTACTACATTGTGTAAATAATGCTTCTCTCGTGGGATGCGTTTTATTTCCTTGTTTACTAAAGCTTGGTTTCCGTTAATATAAGTGCAATCCTTTTTACTTATTGCCTTCTTGAAGGCATGTAAGTATTCATAAATAGATATATTAAAAATATGCCATAAGCGCATAAGCGGGAAAGCAACTATTATGTTTCAGTTTGATGTAAATATTATCTTAATCGTTACTCTTTTAGCTATGGCAATGTCCGCTTAGGCATCAACTACATATTCTAATAAATGAGCAAATTATTGCATGATTTATTATTTAATACTTATTATTACTGAATTTTTATTTAATGCAGCAGCAGCAGGGCAATTTCGCGCACGCTCACGCAGAAGAACGCAGAGATTTTCTTTATAAAAAAACAGTTCTTGAAGCTTGCTGTGCCTTAGCCGAAATATCCTTTGTGCGTTTACACATTTCAGTGACACTTCACCTTGAACAGTTGCCTTTGGACTGGCATTCGAGTTTGGTTTAGCTTTGTTCATTTGTTGATAAACCAACACCAGATACATAGACAAGCATGCAATTTTCCTTTCTCTATTCAGCTTTAAGAATATGAATACTTGATCTTGTGAGCTCATCAATACGAGCAACGCTTGTTCCTGTAAGTAAAGAGGGTTCCAAATTTCTGAGAAATATGGCAAAGTCCCCCCCCTTAATGTTGTCGACATAATATTACGATGTATTACTATGGCCACTGCGGCAAAAAAAGCTAGAAACCTGGGTTGGACGTTGTAAAAAAAATATAGTTATGGGGACGCCACGGTGACGGGCTCCAGAATAATTTTAACCACAGGTGCGTTTTTTTTACGCGGGCCGAAATCTAAGCACACGAGAGATTGCATGACATTTCTGTCCGCTGATCCTGCTACATATTAATTGCCTGCCTATATCGACGATGAACTTCGCAGACCAACGCAAGCACCGACACTCACAGGCGACTTGTTCTAAGCTTTCAGACCACCTGACAAAACGGTAAACATAGATATAAGCCGCAAATTTACAAATATAGTGCGTTGTCGACACATGAAAAACCCTTATATATTCCATTTTTATATACGAAAGTATGTAGGAAAACAATAAACGACCTAAACAATATATAGACTCCAGCGAGCACTTTGCTCCACTAGACCATCAGCCGTCATTTTATTTTACATCAGTAATACTTGAAATACATTTCTTGACTTCGATAAACGTTTTCATGGACCTCTTTTAAGCGAATCTTGTTGATTCACTTAAAGGAGTCGTTAAGAAAGTAAGTGAGCTAATTAAGAAACAGTGGTGCGCGGATAAAAAAAAGAAACTGTTTATTTCATGGACCGTCTTTTTTAAGACCACTTTGTGCTCCAGGAAACAAAGGCCATAAAGAAGAGGTTCTTATTAGACCTTTGTGCGCACAAAGACAGGAAAGGAAGTGAGGTTTCTGGATGGTGAAGTGATATGACAGTGACAAGTTTTAGGTTTTCCGGCTCATGTGGCTATGCAGTTCTCGCACATGTTTTTGTTTGTTTTCTTGCCTTCCTCTTTTTTCCCGATTCTAGAAGCGTATATACATGTCGCTGTCACAATAAATGCCAAACAGACGTGGTTCCTCAGTGGCTATGATATTGGGCTGCTGAGCACGAGGTCGCGGGATCAAATCCCGGCCACGGCGGCCGCATTTCGACGGGGCCGAAATGCGAAAACACCTGTGTACTTAGGTTTAGGTGCATGTTAAAGAACCCCAGGTGGTCAAAATTTCTGGAGTCCTCCATTACGGCGTGCCTCATAATCATAAAGTGGTTTTGGCGCGTTGAACCCCATAACTAAATTTTCTAACAATACATGCCAGCTAAGTTTGCGCATGTTGTGTGTCTTTTCTTCATTCAACGTCCTGTCTTTGTGCGCGCAAAAGACTAATAAGAACCACGTGCAACCAACTCACCCAAAACGGAACGATAATGTAGAGGAAATGTGTATGCTCTTAATTTACTATTGCTCTAGAAATAGACGCGACATTGACGGAATGTAAAGCTGACAATGTTCACAGACTTGTTCACAATGTTCGCCAACAACTTGTGCCGCTAGTAGATACAGATTTTTTTTTTTAGCTGCACGATGTTGTTTAAACATTGCCTATAGCCGAGAGCACAATTCCAAACCTTCATGTAAACTGCACGATGAGGCGGCCATTATGCATATGAGCAATTAAAACGCTGAATTGAATAAGTAACCTAATTACGTTAATTAACATTTTCATTAATTGCTTTGCTCCACGTATTTTTTTCTACGAATTATAGCCGCTGAGTTCACATGGCGTATCCATTTGGAACGAATTCCGGACAGCACCAGTTCCGAGATATTAAATTTCAAAGGGTCCGACGAAGTGTATTGGCCTTCAAGTAACTTTTTTAAAAGAAAGTGCTGTTTTATGAATTGAAGCACCAAAGTAACTGGAAGACCAAATAATTTTGGCAGAAACATTGAATAATAATGTACCGAAACTGGTGCTGTTCGGACATTCTTTCCATGTGGATACGCCGTGGGAACTCGGTGGCAATAATTCCTAGATTGAAATATGTGGCGTAATGTAATTAATGGTAATTAGCGTAAAAACGTTAATTGTTCAATTGAAAATTTTTGTTTCTCGTAGAAGTAATGGCCACCTCATGGAGTAATTTCGATGAAAATTTCGTTCAGCTAAAACAAAACACACTGTATATGCCTAGTAAGTTGAGGCGTGTATACTTGGCCTGTTGAGCTTCACGGCGTCATTCGAATGTTTTCACGCCTGGGCACCTCACCTGTGCCCCTCATAAATGTCCGCATTGTGGAAGCAGCTTCTTCATTTCATTATCATCATGTCAATATTTCTCTACAAACTAATTTAACGTATTCTCTTGCCTCACACCTATCTGTTGCTTGCACTGCATCGTTAAAGTACATTTAGCTTCGCTGGAAACCCCGTGCTTTAGTCGGCGTTCAAGATTATTATAGGTTAAAACTCACATTTATTGATTGAGATTTTTATACGTAGAACGTACAAGTAACATCCCTAGTGAAATATTGACACGTGTACTTATCTTTATCGGGCGACCACGTTTCGCCGCTTAACAAATGTAATCGCACAGCGAGGGACGCGCCTGCATGTATCCGACGTTTCTGGAAAGTTATCGATGCTTCTACTCGGCTGTCTGTTGTCGCCGAACCTTGTGTTATCTGATTTCATCGCGTAACGCGAATGGTGTAGAACTTTGTGGAAGGCACGCGGGTCCGAACGATTAGTCTGGAACATTCGACGACTGCTCTATAAAAGCCGACGCGTTTGACCCGCTGATCAGATTTTCGACGATCGCCGACCATGTTCGCCGCTATCGTTGTGCTATAAGTGTAGCCTGTTGTGTGGGCACAGGTTCGCCGAATAAAAGCTAGTTTTGTATTCCACCATACTGCTTCTTCCTTCACCGTCACTACCACGTGACAATATTCTGAATACTTAAATGTAAATAACTGCAGTTCATTGCATATAAATTATCGCAACGGCGAGCGTCTTCAAAACGGCACTATTTTTTGAACCTCAGTGGGAGGTCGCAGTACACTGCACAAAATAACAAGTAACGGGCAAAGCAAACATCGAAAGCTAAGCAAAAGACATGACAGTGTGGTTTCCAGAAGTCATAATTTTTCCTTTGTTCATTTTTTTGTGATTTCCTTGCAATTTGTCTATCGCACGCTGTTGCGCTAGTGTGCAAGCATGTAACAGTGCTTTTTCGAAAGAAAGGTTAGTTTCGAGTGCAGCGGCTGTCTTGCCTGTTTATTCTCCATTTCTTGTGTATTGTATTGACCGCATCTACCCACGTAGTCAGGTGATCGGTCACCAACTCGCTCAACTGTGGGCTTAGCTGAAACAAGAGTTTGTAAATTTTAAAATTTAGAAGTATAAAAATTTGTCTTTCGGCATCTCCGTTTATCTCACTTGTGCTTAATGACGACACGGTTCTGTTGGCTCTATTTGAACAGCGTAACGCTTTTACAGCCGGCTTCGGTGGTTCGGCAATTCCCTTGTTTTGCTGCAAGCTGTTGTCATAGTTTCGTTTTTCTCGGCTATCTTGAGAACACAGTCCTTCCGGCTTATTAACGCCCTTAAGCAAAGCTGGGCTGCTATGCAGAAGGCGCTGAGTTTGGCGAAACTCGGAAGCTTCAGCAGCTCTCGCTCAACACCGAAATCTCTGTTGCTTCGGTGGCAGAGGTAATTAGCGCCAACGTCAGGCGGGCTTTAAAGAAAATCCGCCCCCCTCCTCGCAACTCTACTCCCTTCCTCTTCCCTCTTAACTGCCTCACCTCCGACTGTGTCCGCGCGGGCCCGCCGCCGTTCTAGACACGCCGTCCCGACGCCACAGGGGGTGCGATCATGCTGTGAGGTTACTGTGGTTTTTTTCAGTGGCGTAGCTAGGTCGTCTGGCACCCGGGGCCCATAGGTCTTCTGTCACCCCCCCCCCCCCCCCCCATCCCCGGGTGTAGTCGAGGAAGGCGAGGATATCGACAATTTCCGGGTTTCAGCACCAGTACAGCCGCCTTGGACACCGCGCACGTCCCCCGGGTCCCCCTCTCCTTCGCATTCGTTCCCAGAGGTCGCGAATGCAGCAGGTATTACGGCGAGGAGTTACGGAGTCACCATCTATCGGAAGCGCCTCGCTGGCGTAGTATAACGGATGACGCGGCGCGCTCCTCATACGTTTTGCTGTCAGCGCTCACTGAAAACACCACGCGTGAGCTATCCCGGAAATTTCTGTAAGTACTTTCGAAACGAGAGAAGTTTTTTGCTATCTAAATAATAATCTTGGGCAAACTGAAAGCACAGAATCGTTTACAGACGCTATCTCTTTACCGAATACGTACAGTGAACGCCACTGTGCGCGGTCGCCGGGATTTAGTCTCCCGAACCAGCTTCTTGCGTGAAAGGAAGGCAAACGCCGAGACCAAACTATGTGAAATATGTTCCTATAGTGTTTGTATATCTAAATGGAGCGTAATGGAATGAAGCCTCAGTGCAGCGATCGCACAGCTTCGCACGGACCGACTGTGCGTCTGCATGCTTGTCCACGCACTGTTTCGCTTTCGCCGCGTGCGCATTTTCGCACCGTGCCATGAGCTCTAGGCTGCAGAATATGAGCATTTGACAGTATACAAGCAACCAATGTTGCGTGGGCGCTATCAGAGCTGTTCAAAAATAATTTCATTGTAGAGACTTCGACGCCTACGGGGACTGACGTGCCGGACGTCGCGACGATTAAATCTTCTTTTTTTTCTGAATTCTTGGACGTTTCAATATTATTTCTCGAATTTCGTCACACTATATGTTTATCGGTGTTTTCAGCGTGCGATTTCCCGCTGCTTCTTTTTTTGTAATCCAGTGCATTAATTCATAACACAAACATGACCATAAGCCATGCGTTTTTTTGTGCTTCTTACCGTTCCCTATCCACTCCAGTGAACTTGCCAGTATCTATAGCATCGATAAGTTCATAGAGCAAACCGTCATGACATTAGTAGGGCAGCGGACTCGGGCGAGCGTCTCAGTGCGCGTTTTTCGAACATTGCAGACCCGGCGCCGAAGCAGAAATCTTCCTCGCGTTTGTGCTTGCTGCATACCCGAGTTGTAGCCGATGACTGTTTGCCGGTTTTATGTTTCGCGAGCCAAGCTTCACGCAGCTTCTTGTCCTGCGGCTACGTATGAATAAGGCTGACACGTACCGGGCTCCATTGCGTACGTCCGGCACTGCGGCACCGAGTAGTAGCCTACCATGTTGCGCACCTCCAAGGCAGCCACTACCTATTCTAGTGCTTTCAATCGTTGCAAAGGAGACACTTGAAGCGGGAAAATTCCGCCAATAAATGAGGACCGCAGCGTACGAGGGAACTTAAACTTTCCTTTTCAGCTCGCTTCGGCACTCCCGAAGCAGCCGACGCGGCCGCTATGTCCACGTGATACCTAATAGCCGACGGTGGCGTCAGCTTTTCCAGTGGTGGAGCTCGAGGCCAATACACGCTGTTTTTAACGCGATAGCGTTAAGGAGCTCGTGTCGCAGAAAAGCCGGTGTCGTCGGCGTCGGGTGTCGGCGTCGGCGTCCGCGGCGTTGACCGTGAGCGATAAATCACGGCACGCACTTCATAAATAAAAAGCAACTTCCAAGATGGGCTGGGTGGGAATCGAACCAGGGTCTCCGGAGTGTGAGACGGAACCACTCAGCCACGAGTTTGATGCTTCCAAGCGGTACAAACGCGCCTCTAGTGAATGCGGTGTTGCCTTCGAAACGAGCCGTGGAAAGTTATACTGCTGTGTACATCGGTAATTATGAGCATGTAACTTACAGAAGTCGCAATTACACGAGTAGCGAAGTGCCTTTCCGCTGCATTTCTTCTGCGCTTTCCGCACACGCAGAGCCATCTTGCGGCAAACACAGAAGACCCCCTCCTCTCCATGTAGGGCGCTGCCCCGACAGATGGCGCGCCACGCGCGCATTAGAGCTGTGCAAGGATCGGTGCGAGGGGGATCGCGGCCCGGACTCTCTCTCCCCTGACAACGCTTCGCCTCGCTTCCTCTGCAGAATCAAGCGTCCGTCCTTTCTTTAGATCACTATCGGTCTATCTCTCTGCCCGTGCCGATCACGACGTTTGGCTGGCGTGCATCATTTCCCCCTCCGAGATACCGACTTCTCTGGTTCGTTCCGCTTGCTCTGGCGCACGTTTCGTTGCTGCGCCGAACGCCGCGTTGCTCGACCATATGGCTCGACGCTCACCGCGTCCGATGCGGGGCGCCTCGTAAGTGATGGCTGCCCTGTAGCCCATTGTCTTACACCCCTTGGCGGGTCGACGGGAACGCTGTCGCGTTCCACTCTTGAAGGCGAAGCTTAAGCGTCCTCCAATTTTTTTTCTGCGCCAAATAATACAGCACTGATAACTTGTGATAAGCGCATGTGCACATCTTCTGTCAGACTAAGGCTTTGCAACCAATACAAATGCGGCATCGTGGCAAATACGGCTCACGTCACAAGTAAAAAAAAATATGTAAAGTTTTAATTACCAATTTTAGCGGCAACATTGCATTTGCAAAATTGAAGGCCGACATTCATATCTTGCCCAAGAACAACTTCACAAAAATCGTCGCAGGTACTATGGCCCGCAGTATTTTGGCTGTGGGCAGCCCTGAACGACAACGAAAATTAAATTGTGCCTCAGTGACGCTGATCTCCCCACCATATTAGAAAAACGGAAAACGCCACCTGCCTCCCTGCTGTGCGGGCACCAATGTTATGACAATTACGACGTCTCGTTATTGTGATCAATAAAGCCTTGTTTTTATTTGCTGCTATACGGACAAACGTGACTATCCTAGCTGCGGTACCACCAAGAGATTGGGAACAGAATAGAGCACGCTTCGCGTCGATTCTTGGCGTCACCATAAAAAAAAAAGGACCTCGATGAAGCCCGTCGCAGTGAAACCTCTTAGTCTGCACTCGCAATGGAGAGGGTTGAGGGATCAACCTCACTGGTCCAATATTTCATATTTCTTTCGCTACTGCCACACTGGGTGCCACCCGCAGTACCAAAGTACTGTATGTTGTAGCACCCAGAACGATTTTGCTTAAGTTTTGGTTGAGTTAATAATATGACTTTGAATCCTCAATTCTGGAATTGAAGTGCTTCCTCTATAAGTACTAATAAGGGGATTACTAAGGATATGGTTATTACATACGTGCCACATTTTTCACGCTACCGAGTTTCTAGTATTCACAGACACATAACTTCATAGAATATCCGGAAATATCCTTACGAAATTCACGTTTTTTTTTAATTCTGTGCAGCTGACACAGACACTGTACTTATGACATGAAGTCACACAATAACAACAGTTTTCTGAAACTTTCGAGGTAAGAAGGAAAGCGTGAAACATAACGGCAGGTTTCGCAGCGGCTTCTCGGAGCGAGCGGAAGAGGGGAAGTAAGAAGCGAGCGGCGCCCGCGACTATATACAGCCTGTCGAGTCATACGCAGCCAAACTATTCGGCCGCGCCGAGTCTGAAGACGATCCAGAGAATCCCATTCGCGACTTTTGACTTATGCAACGTCGCTCTCAACGAACGCTTCGCCGTAAACGAGAGCGCCGGGCGTGCTCGTTGAACGCCCTCTTACTGCTGTTTTTGTTCGTCTTCGCTACGCGTTCTGAACGGAAGAGGGACCCAAGAGCCTCAACGCTTTACTGTATGTTTAGCGACTCCTGCTCCCAGCATGAACGCACGGCACACCCCACATGACACATGAAACATTCCGCTAACGCGAATAGTTTAGCGACCATTTTGGGAAATAAATTTTTAGCCCGCACATTCGTGCAATTATCTCATGGGGTGTTGATAGAGCTGCAGCCGACAATTCTGCGGCGCAACGCATCGGGTACATGACTTCGGGCTGCTGGATACCGGAGCATTCTTTGCTATTTGCGCCCAGTCAAGCCGGCGGAAAAAGGGGTGTCTTCAGGCGTATGACACCAACCCCCCCTCCCACTGGCCCCTTGCACCCGGGGCCCACGGCCCCCCGGCCCCCCCTGTTGCTACGCCACTGGTTTTTTTCATTCCTTGTCGTTTAAACAGAGCTTTGCTTCCTCCTCGCTTTCATACGACGCCATATGTTAAAGCTCGCTAATGGAAATTTTCTGTTTTCTGCCGGTAACGGAAAGCGAGTGTTGGCGGGCGTGGTCAATTTCGAGGTCCTTGTTTGCTATGTGCTTGTGGGCTGCGTCGTTTCACGATTCGCACCATTTGTGTGTCGTGCTATGGTGCATAAATACTTCGAAACAGGTCCTGCAAGTGCCTTCTGAGTCCCTAAACAGAACAGGTGAGCTTGCAGTCTAATTAGTGTGTGCAGACATACATAGCTCTTCTGTAGTGAGGCAATTGTTAGGTTTGTAAATATTCTTGATTTAAGAAGAGCACAATGTTGATGTTATATCGTTCTACCAACAAGCAGCGAACACAAAATATTTAAGATAAGTTTCGCCTTCTCGTCTCTCATACAACCGCGTGCTTGGATGTGCCTTTTGCATTCACCTCCTACTAATCACTCGCCATTGTTTTAAGAAGCGTTTCTGATATTCAAGGCACATGTAGCACAACGTGTGCTGTACCGCCACGACGAAACGAAGTTTCCCTTTGCATGATCAGACTATGCACTTTGTTTCTTCTGCATTTATGGCTATCACTGGCTTTTTTTCAGGATTGGGAGCGATTTTAAGGTATTCCAGAAGACCACAGTTGATGGGTTTACCCAAGTAAAAGGTAAAGAACTGCGCAATGTGCTCGGCGCATTTCCATGGCACTGAGTTTATGAAGCCGGCCATTATAGATGATCTGATTATGACACCTGCTGTAGTGGTGGACTCGGGAATAATTTTGACCTCCTTGGTTTCTTGCAGGGAAGAAGTTTGGACATGTTGGTAGTTCAATCGTAAAGCGCCCGTCCCGTTTTCTTGCTTTGCCCTTGTGTCGTTCTTGCACTATGTACCCCAGTTTACGATTGAACTACGAACAAGCCCAAGCTTCTTCCCTGCCAAAGTGAATTTCCCAGTGCCCGTCCCGTGTTCTTGCTTCGTCCTTGTGTCGTTCTTGCGCTATGTATCCCAGTTTACGATTGCTTTCTTGATTGTGTTCTTAAGCTAATTACACAAGCGCTTTTAAATGTCATCCCATTGATATAAGGCAGTGATATGCCAGAGCAGCTCAGCTATCACGACGAGTTGATGCATAATTATCCCGTTCTGCATTCTGCCTGCGTTGCATTGTGCCAGGAGCACCTGACCTCATACTAAGCAGCACAGCAACTTCACTTTTGAGTCACTGCAGTTGCAGTTGCATCTAGAAAATATTTTTTTCTGTGTTGGAAGCGCTCTGCACATTTCACAATTTTGTATGCATAGATGTGGCTTGGGACACAAGGCCATAAACTAATAGACAGTCAGAATGGCGCTAAATGCTTATTGGTCATTCATCTTGGGAAGAGTGAAATGTAGAAAAAAAGGCCCAAGGAAACGAGAAGGCGCATAGGCACGAACAAGGGCCTACGCATGTGTTTCATGCATCCTCGGTCGCCCTATGCCTTGATTGTTGTACCCTTTGCTCTTACCAGTAGACAAAAGTGACAAATAGATGTTCCTCCTCATTGTCACCTGTTATTTTATCTGTGTTTTTATGTACAAAGTCTCATTCTGCAACTGCACTAGCTATCTGCTTTTCGTTCTGCTCTCCGTGGTTTTTCTGTTTGTCAGCTTTCTGCAAACAAACTAATGGTTTTAAAATTGCTCCTCACACTTACCCTTTCTCTCTGAAGTTACCCATCGGTAAACCGCGGAAGCCCTCATGATGCGGTTTTTTCTGCATAGCGGGGGCATCCGATAGGCAGATTTTAGCAGGTCTTCTTTGTTACACAAAGTGTGTCTGTTACACAAAGTCCACAAAGCCCGATACACAAGGTGCGACTTAGTGCCTTAACTGACATAATTTTACTGCTAAGCATTGGATTCGCGGTGAAAGAAAGGTTCTGTTGGTGGCTTATTTCACCAGGCCTTTGACGAATAGTTTGGGTGCAGCGTGGCGTAGAGGTAGAACACCCGCCTCGCGTGCAAGAGGTCCGTGGTTCGAATCCCGGTGCCGGCAATTTTCCACCGGATTATAAAAAAAAATCCGCGTGTTGATAAAATTGCATAAAACAGGCCTGGAGTGTGGCCTGATCCCGGTGACCAGAACCGGTAACGCACTCCCTCACCAGAGCAGGATTGGCCACCCTGGTGCAGTACTTGGCCACAACCTCCTATGTGAACAACACAATCAAACCCCGGCCCTCAGTCCCCAGCAGCTGCGAAGCAACTGACCACGGCGGCGGTCAGACCTGTGACGCTGCAGAGGGTGCTAAGAATCACTGGCTCCGGACAGGCCGCCATTGGAATACGAACCTTGCAACGTTTAACGCTAGAACATTATCTAGTGAGGCGAGTCTAGCAGTGCTATTGGAGGAATTAGAAGGCGGTAAATGGGATATAATAGGGCTCAGCGAAGTTAGGAAGCCAAAAGAAGCATATACAGTGCTAAAAAGTGGGCACGTCCTGTGCTACCGGGGCTTAGCAGAGAGAAGGGAACTAGGCGTCGGATTCCTGATTAATAAAAATATAGCTGGTAACATACAGGAATTCTATAGCATTAACGAGAGGGTGGCAGGTCTTGTTGTGAAACTTAATAAGAGGTACAAAATGAAGATTGTACAGGTCTACGCCCCTACATCCAGTCATGATGACCAGGAAGTCGAAAGCTTCTATGAACACGTGGAATCTGCGATGGGTAGAGTGAAAACTAAATACACTATACTAATGGGTGACTTTAATGCCAAGGTAGGCAAAAAGCAGGCTGGAGACAAGGCAGTGGGGGAATATAGCATAGGCACTAGGAATATCAGGGGAGAGTTATTAGTAGAGTTTGCGGAACAGAATAATATGAGGATAATGAATACCTTCTTCCGCAAGCGGGATAGCCGAAAGTGGACGTGGAGGGGCCCGAACGGCGAGACTAGAAATGAAATAGACTTCATACTCTGCGCTAACCCTGGCATCATACAAGATGTGGACGTGCTCGGCAAGGTGCGCTGCAGTGACCACAGGATGGTAAGAACTCGAATTAGCCTAGACCTGAGAAGGGAACGGAAGAAACTGGTACATAAGAAGCCGATCAATGAGTTAGCGGTAAGAGGTAAAATAGAGCAATTCCATATCAAGCTACAGAACAGGTTTTCGGCTTTAACTCAGGAAGAGGACCTTAGTGTTGAAGCAATGAACGACAATCTTGTGGACATCATTAAGGAGTGTGCAATGGAAGTCGGTGGTAACTCCGTTAGGCAGGATACCAGTACACTATCGCAGGAGACGAAAGATCTGATCAAGAAACGCCAATGTATGAAAGCCTCTAACCCTACAGCTAGAATAGAACTGGCAGAACTTTCGAAGTTAATCAACAAGCGTAAGACAGCTGACATAAGGAAGTATAATATGGATAGAATTGAACATGCTCTCAGGAACGGAGGAAGCCTAAAAAATAGTAAAGAAGAAACTAGGAATTGGCAAGAATCAGATGTATGCGTTGAGAGACAAAGCCGGCAATATCATTACTAATATGGATCAGATAGTACAAGTGGCTGAGGAGTTCTATAGAGATTTATAAAGTACCAGTGCCACCCACGACAATAATGGAAGAGAAAATGGTCTAGAGGAATTCGAAATCCCACAGGTAACGCCGGAAGAAGTAAAGAAAGCCTTGGGAAATATGCAAAGGGGGAAGGCAGCTACGGAAGATCAGGTAACAGCAGATTTGTTGAAGGATGGTGGGCAGATTGTTCTAGAGAAACTGGCCACCCTGTATACGCAATGCCTCATAACTTCGAGCGTACCGGAATCTTGGAAAAACGCTAACATAATCCTAATCCATAAGAAAGGGGACGCCAAAGACTTGAAAAATTATAGACCAATCAGCTTACTGTCCGTTGCCTACAAACTATTTACTAAGGTAATCGCAAATAGAATCAGGAACACCTTAGACTTCTGTCAAGCAAAGGACCAGGCAGGATTCCGTAAAGGCTACTCAACAATAGATCATATTCACACTATCAATCAGGTGATAGAGAAATCTGCGGAATATAACCAACCCTTATATATAGCTTTCATTGATTACGAGAAAGCATTTGATTCTGTCGAAACCTCAGCAGTCATGGAGGCTTTATGGAATCAGGGTGTAGACGAGCCATATGTAAAAATACTGAAAAATATCTATAGCGGCTCCACAGCCACCATAGTCCTCCATAAAGAAAGCAACAAAATCCCAATAAAGAAAGGCGTCAGGCAGGGAGATACGATCTCTCCAATGCTATTCACTGCTTGTTTACAGGAGGTATTCAGAGACCTGGATTGGGAAGAAATGGGGATAAAAGTTAATGGAGAATACCTTAGTAACTTGCGATTCGCTGATGATATTGCCTTGCTTAGTAACTCAGGGGACCAACTGCAATGCATGCTCACTGACCTGGAGAGGCAAAGCAGAAGAGTGGGTCTAAAAATTAATCTGCAGAAAACTAAAGTAATGTTTAACAGTCTCGGAAGAGAACAGCAGTTTACAATAGGCAGCGAGGCACTGGAAGTCGTAAGGGAATACATCTACTTAGGGCAGGTAGTGACGGCAGATCCGGATCATGAGACAGAAATAATCAGAAGAATAAGAATGGGCTGGGGTGCCTTTGGCAGGCATTCTCAGATCATGAACAGCAGGTTGCCATTATCCCTCAAGAGAAAAGTGTATAATAGCTGTGTCTTACCAGTACTCGCCTACGGGGCAGAAACCTGGAGGCTTATGAAAAGGGTTCTACTCAAATTGAGGACGACGCAACCAGCTATGGAGAGAAGAATGATAGGTGTAACGTTAAGGGATAAGAAAAGAGCAGATTGGGTGAGGGAACAAACGCGAGTTAATGACATCTTAGTTGAAATCAAGAAAAAGAAATGGGCATGGGCAGGACATGTATTGAGGAGGGAAGATAACTGATGGTCATTAAGGGTTACGGACTGGATTCCAAGGGAAGGGAAGCGTAGCAGGGGGCGGCAGAAAGTTAGGTGGGCGGATGAGATTAAGAAGTTTGCAGGGAGCGCATGGCCACAATTAGTACATGGCCGGGGTTGTTGGAGAAATATGGGAGAGGCCTTTGCCCTGCAGTGGGCGTAACTAGGCTGATGATGATGATGATGATGATGACGAATAGGCTTTGCCGCAAATGTTTTCTATGTGCTGCTGCAAAAGTGATCACCTTATTTTCCCCCTTGCCGTCAGAAATCAAGTTGTGACCAAGGGCGCTATAACGTAAAACTATTGCAAAATTTTCTATTCCAATTCTGCAATCATCCCTCCACGATTGGTCAAAACTTTTTTGAACCAACCCCACTTAACCTGTCGGTCACGCGACGTCACGAAAACCGTGATAGCTCCCCATCTGATATGACGTGTACACACTGATTATGCGTGACTTGGTTGAACAAAAGGAAAACAGTTACCTCTGATTCGACCCCTTTTCGCCGTTTGCCCTCGACCATTGGGCAAAAGTTTTCGGGCTGCACCCCCTCACTTGCCTCTCACGCGACGTCACAAAATTGCAAAAACTCACATGGCAAAGTAACGTGTACGCGATAAAGATGCATTAATATGCTAAACAAAACTGAATTTTCTTCTGAATGGCCGCAGGCTGCCCTGTTCCAAAGGGAATAAAAGATGGCTGCAACCGATCGCTCCGGCACTGGCTACTCGCACGTGCCGGAGAGCATGGGTTTAATTGCGTATAAATTAAACTTCTTGCGTGGTCGTGTAACAATTTCGAGCACTTTCGGCACGTTGACGACCTCGCTCCGCTAAATCTTCTTTGCTGAAAATCTGTTTCAGCGCCATTCTTAAAGGGACACTAAAGGTTACTATGAAGTCAAGTTAAAGTGATAAAGCAATGCTCTAGAACGTATAAGACGTCAATATAATCGCGAACAGAGCTTTAGTAACCGAGAAATTGAGGTAAATGCACGACACAATTTGAGACCCCCCAGCGACATTCTAGTACTAGCCCGATGACGAAGGCACTCCTCATCATAATTTATGTCCCTAGTACTCAACTACTCGTATTAACCAGATAATTTCATTAGGTTATAAGACGGAAAAAATGCTACTTGTCTACTTCTAGTCGGTTCTAAGAAAAAAATAACATTTTGACGTTACCCTTCAGTAGTATGGGTGGTCGAAAGGTTTAGTTTTCGCTCGACTCTGCGCTGCGCGCGCTTTGGAGTTTCAGTTGTTTCGTTATCGCGTCGTGCGGCGCTGGTTCTGCTGGCTCGTGAAACTTGCATTTGGAAGAGGCAGCGAGAATGCCACGTCCATGCGATGTAGTGGGATGCGAGAACGGTGCGCGTAACTTGGACAAGGGCAGTTGCAGCGGTGAATCCAACGTTACTAATCGCTGTGTGCCAACGAGTGAACCTATCCGTTCGAAGTGATTAAGTACCGTACCTCTGCCACAGCGCGTTGGCAAAGAGCCGAAAAATCGCATAGTGTGCTCTCTGCACTTTCGTCTAGAAGCTAACGAGTTCAACGCCTACTTAGTGATGTCGTGTGGAGTGCCTTTCAATGCAATGCTTTCCCGTAGCGCTGTTCCGTCGGTGTTGCCTGCATTCTCCGAAGCGCAAGAACAACTGCAGGTCGAAGACGGGGTGGTGAGTGCAGCATTTGGTTTTCACGGAGGAAAAGCTACCAACGTGCGAATGTGTACAGCCATGACATACAGTTGCCGTCGTAGTAGTACGCAACGACGCCGGCAGCGCGAGCCCTCAGCTGCCGGTCACGTTCATCAGTGCTTAAATCGCTGAAATCGAGCCCAGCATTGCGAGACAATGCGTCGTTGTCAGTGTCATTCATCGCAACAAGCGTCAAAGTTGGCGTCATAAAATAAGGAACCAGCCTATCGTCGCGCAATTTCTCTTCCACTAGCCGCTATAGTTCCGCTTTCGCGCTGCTGTCGGCTCTGTCGCGGCTCTGTTTCTGGCCGCGCGTTTGCGTTTTGCTCAGAAAAGCTGTAGCGCCATCTGCGGGTGCCGTTTTACTCATCGACGGCGCAACGTCACTATGAGACCATGACGTCACCACTCCTGGATCGGAGAGCGGGCGATTTGAACTGCGCTAGGGGTACGCGGACGCTTCAGAACGCATTTTCTCTTAAAATAAGTCTCTTCTTCGCATGAAACAAGCGTTTCGAGGTTTCTGGGGTGATATTACAACAGTCCGTGTTGACTTAATATTAACCTTTAGTGTCCCTTTAAGCTTTCGTTGCATGCCGCCGCGAATTTCGATGAGCCTCCGCAAGCTAAGTAAGGCAAAGCGGAACAACAGCAGACGCCGGCACCACCCTTTCCATCCGGTTATCGATTTTCAGCCCCATCGAAGCCCTCTGCACTTGAGCATGCTTCTCGTCTCTTGTTAGCTAATGAAATAAGGCAAGCAGCTCAGTGTAGGCAATGTTATTCGTTTTTAAAGCAAACAAAAGTGACCTCCTATAAACGAGGAAGCGATTGATTAGTCTGTTCAGACAACCCAGCGGGTGACCGCCCGATCCTTGCGTCGGCGGTTACACAAATTTGACGTCAGGCGATTGGAATAAATACATATTGGAATAGCTTTACGTTATAGGGCCCCAAGTGCAAAATAATATTTCCCTCCGTTTTTAGCACAATGTTATCTTTACTCTGCCAGGTCTACTTTTTCATTTTGCATAGTAGTAATGAACATTTCATACATCCTTCAATTCATATCATAAGAAGCCAACAAACACTGACACCAAGGACAACATAAGGGAAATTTCCCCTATGTTGTCCATGGTGTCAGTGTTTGTTGGCTTCTTATGATATGACTAATAAAAATCGAGCCGCTCGGTTAAGCCCCTTTCTTCTCGTTCATTACATAACGAGGGTCTCGAATCCGGCTACATTGACGCCTTCAGGTAGCATGCGTGGGTTTATTGACCAGTTGTCTTCACCCAAAAAGATCACGTTCTCGTGACGCCTGCGGCAAAAAAGACGTTCCACGTCCGCCGTCGAGGTCTGTGCGTGGTGGCGCTGGCTAACACTCCCAGGGTTCTACTACGACACATAAATACCCAAGAAAGTGAATGGGGAAACAGCGCCGCGGTAGCTCAATTGGTAGAGCATCGCACGCGACATGCGAAGGTTGTGGGTTCGGTTCCCACCTGCGGCAAATTGTTTTTTCATCCACTTTAATTTCCAATAATTTATCGTTTCTTTATTTCATTTATTAAGCACAAGTAATTTCCCCTATGTAGTCCTTGGTGTCAGTGTTTGTTGGCTTCTTATGATATGACTAATAAAAATCGAGCCCCTCGGTTAACCCCCTTCTCGTTCATCCTTCACTTCAGTCATTTTCTGAGCGTGTATCAAACCCCATTACATGAAAAATCTTGGTTTTCGGAAACGAAGACAATAAAACGAGGCCTAGGTCTGGTGTCATCTAACTGGAATTCACCTTTTTTATGTTCTGACGCCTGCTGGCATGATCGCAGTAAGGAACAAGACTGCGCGTGTGCGAACTCACAAGGAAAGCGCGGTGCAGCAGGCGCGAGTACATAAACAATGCCGATGCGCGGCTTGGAACGCATACGATATATATCCATATGTATAAAGAGAGCACTCCGCACAGAACAAAAGCAAAAAAAAGAGCGGGTGGAGTGGGGGGGGGAAAGGGGTGAAGGAAGCGAGCGTGGCGGGTCGGAATAATAGGAGCAAAAAAGAAAAAAAAGTGCCATTGCGAAGAGGGGCCGCACGCCTGCGGTTCCTGTAGCCATGATGAGGTAAACAACCGTGTGTGCTGCCATTTTGCTAATAGTATCGCCCGCCTGCTAGGGCCGTAACAGAAGGGGGCCTTGGCGCTAGCGACGACATAGCGTTTGCATTAAAACAGTCAATGGAACCCATGCAGAGATTCACCCGTGAGTTCTGATGACCTCCTCAGCATCGAAGAACTAATGGTACGAAAACAAAAGTTTGTCGCTCTGCCCGCATCCAGTTTCTTTGGTTTATCTAGATACTGTTACCAACGGCCTGCAAGGGTACCGACCTACAAAATATTCCGAGCCAGTGCAGCTGCGGAGGTGGTGAGCTTCCCAGAAGCGAGCTTGGAACCCTTCCCCACGTGTTGCGGCGACTCGTTTTGAAGGGACGACGACGTGTCGCGTTAACACCCCCTCGATTCCGCTATAACTAAGCATGATCGGCGGACCAAGTATTGTTGGTAAATTCACCGTGGCTGCCACGGCTTGTTAGAAGAGGTGGAAATTCTGGGAGAAGATGCCTTGCGGCCATCTCACGGGGCTTGGAAGTCACTGACAGACGCGGCGGCCATTGTCTGCAGGGACTGGGGTGATGAGGCGCCTGCTCGGGGCAAGACCCATGTCTGCGAGAACCCTCTCACCTAGGTGTGGTCAGTGAAACTCGGCGGAAGTGAGTGCTCAAACCCTCCTCCACAGAGGCGGGTCGGCTACGATGACTTTGGACGCTCCGTTTGGTCGAACGGCCGTTTTTCTCTCACCTAGGTATCTAGGGTGGACAGAGTGTATTTAAGGAGCCGTTGGCGGCTCCTCAGCCTGCATTCCTCTCTCACTGATGTTAGACTGATCAACTCTAACGTTCTCATGTAAATACTGTAAATTAATTCCATATTCCTCGTTCTTGGTGAGAACAAGTCTCTCCCTTCAACAACGTCCTCAGAGGGGATAAGTTGGACGACGCAATGGGCCAGCTACCATCTATTTCATGCCCGACCACAACCATCAGAATACACTCTGGGTGGCTGTCTTCAGTTGGGCATCGCCTTATGAGTGCTCGACAAATTGGGGCTCACGTGATCATACCGTCGGCGCATGGTCTGTGCCTTCTTTCTCTTATTTGTCGTTACACTGACTGCATTACAAGCATAAGCAAGTTATAAAAATTGCTTTTAAAACTATTACTAGTAACTTTAATGTGATATATAGGCCTTTTACAGTTCACAAGGGTGCCACTGAATGTGCATTAAACTGATTTGTTATTTATAGTGTTTCGCATTACATACTCTTTTCGGGGAAGAGATTGTTCAAGAGAAACGAGATAGTGCTTTCGGTGGTGCTCCGCACGTCGCCTCAGCGACAGTGCCCGAATACGAAACCATTACCGCTTCCACCTTGCATCTGTGTGATCAGCTGTTGGAAATGCAAGTGAGCTTTCGCTAGTGCCCTGTGCTCCAGTCATGCCGAAGTGAATCATGCGGATTGAAGGAGTGTGCAGCAGTTGGCTGCAAAAATGTAGACTGGTATATTAAGGAATGGAGCCAATTCGTGCAGCCAACTTCACGGGCCGTTGCTGCAACTGTCCGCATGTGTTACCGGTGCTTTAAGACGTACGGCTTCCTTCGAGGATATAGAAATTTGCTCATTCGCCACTGTTGTATTCCTAACCTTTGATGAAAGGGATTCAGCCCCGGAACGTTGGCAAGAGTGAGTACGGCTTAATAAACAACGACAAAAAACTCGTGCCGCTTCCTGTCATAGTACGTTTCACCCACAGTATCTACATACGTCTACATGAACAGGCACGGAATCTTACGCCCACTCTATCACCAACGTGTCACTTATTGAATGGTCGCACATTTGAATATATGCGCACCATATACGCACAATAAATGGCGGACTACACCGATAGTGCCCGAATGATCGAAGCTGAAGGTTTCGTGGTGGTCTACAAGAGCCAGCGAGTTACTAGATATAATACATCTCTACAAGGTATTACAATGTACAAAGCGGCCCTGTTTCAAGAACAAATCTATTGGAACTGAGCACACCGGCGAGCGATTAGGCAGAAATAATCAGATACTTACCAAATCAAGGAAATTCACTGAGTCAGAAATGGGACAAGGCGCTGCTTCAAAATATTTGCCAAACAAACGATGAGAAAAACGCACTAGTCGAAATTCAATTCATGAGCGGAAAGTTTGGATAGCTTGGAATACATATTTAGCCTCACTTTTAAAACGAGTGCCATCTACGCAGCTCGCATCACTTGGACATAGCTTAATCAGCCCCCAAAGCGCTTTTGCATGTTCTCTGAAGCGGTGGCCGAAGATTCATGTCGTGCACCCAGAAGTTTGCTAAGCCGCACCGGCGTGCCATACACACCCATTGTAAACGGCGAAGGCAACGGAGGCAATCGAAGCAAGCAATGGAGCCGTCACCTCGTGATCAAACATGACAGCGCCCACAGGATCGTCGCAAAAAAGGTCAATACCACGAGGAAACACCTCACCTCCTCTTTCCTCTGGATTGGATTGGCGCGGCTCATTGCGTGCTTGCGCTCGCATTTCCGAACACAAATAGGTGTGTGCCTGGTTATTGTAAGGCTTTCAACATATCGCTCGTATCTCTCGCTAATGTAACGCTGCAAGACGAAGTCTGTATCGGCTAGCGCAGAAGTGATTTGCCTCGCGCTTACCGTATAAGCACGCTGGAATTCCGGAAAGCACTAATACAAGCAAAGGGACATAAAACTGCGGTTTATTTTCTTTAGCCTTGTGATGTGCTTTCATACCGGGTAGCACCCAGCGATCCATGGCTTATAACAAACTCAAGAACGGGTCTTTGCAACCCACGTGGCCGTTAATTGACTGCCACCCCATTCATGTCAGTTGGGATTCCCGCAGCGGTACAGCTACCCTGGACACGCCGATGAAGAGGTGACGATTCATTTTTTCCACAATAACTTGTATTTTTTTTTTCGTGTGAGCGCCATGATAGGGTCTAGAAAGTTCACGCTGTGGCTGGCTGTCTCCCTGTGCAGACTGAAGCTCGCCCTGTTAGTATCCACTAAATCCAGAATACAGTTTTATGCGACCCATTCGTAATAATGGCCCACGTGTGAACATTGGCTGCACTAATAGGGCCTCGCATAGCCGCGTCTCATCGGTCGACCTTTAGAGTCGCAGCTCCCCTGTGGTCGCGCCGAACATAGCGAAAACCCATCGTCCACCTGCAATTTTCGCGACTCGGTGGAACGTTGTCGCCCGTCATCAGGGGCCTCTATTGTGCTTTTGCTTGCCCAAAGAAGGCACTCATCAATCTGCTAGATCTTCATGGGACCACAGAGCGGAGGTCGCGCCAGCAGATAGTTCCTCACGACACAAGGGCGTAGTTCCTCGGGCCACCGATGGCGGGCTCCGACAGAGGAAACAAACACGTTGATACACAGACACAGCGCTTCCATCGAAGCAAGCAATGGACATGTCACCACATGATCAAACATGACAGCGCTGTGTCTGTGTATGTGTTTCTTCCTACGTCCTCGTGCAGTCGCGCTTATGCACTCTATCAGAGGAAACAAATTGCAAGTCATCGTCTTCAACAGCCAAACGTCTACGCTTCTGCTCAAGCAGTACGTTAGCCAAATCCCTTGTCACCTGGAGAGGTTGACGTTCAGATGGCTGAGGCGGTCTGTGTTGGCGACACAGGCCTAACTTTCTTTCCTCTCTTTCTTTGCCTTCACTTTCTTTCTTTCTATGCCTCTCTGCCCGAGCAGCGCAGCGGCGCAGTGAAACTGCGACAACTGCTTTCGGCCCCTGTTGCATCGCAAGGCAGCCTGGCATCCAATCTGTGCCTTCCTGTATATAGAACCACTTCGCGTTCGTAGAGTGGTCCGTACGGTTTGGTCGTAGCAATGGGTCCTTGCAGATGCCCCAGTACTATGATGACGCCTCAGGACCTGGCCTAGGGCTGAGGCGCGGTGAACGCACAGTGCTTGAAGCCGAAGCGAACCAAAGCGATTTCACCTACTTTTTTTCCGCAGCCTACTCACACCAATCTCTGCTCGGAAACCGCAATTTGCATCGCCACGCTATCTCCGGCGACGAGGGTCTTCGTCTAACTCGTCGTACAGCCATCGCACTGACGTTTTCGAAAGGCGAAAATGATGCTGAAACTACGTAGGTCATGAATATGAAAGGGTGCAGACAGTCATATTGTTGCTCGCTGCCACTGGATGTGATGACACGGGCGGGTGCTGCCGCCGCCATGTTCCCGAGTTCAACTCGGGGGTTTCGTGATTGTACGAACTTGGAACGAGTTCGCCTGTCAATCAAAACCATAGGTCATGCCCCGCGCAATGCATTTAAGTCTTGTGGGCGCACCCGCCCCGGTTGGGCCACGCCCAACTTATTTTTTCACAATGAAGAAGCGGTGCAGAGCTTACAGGCATATCTTGACCGCCAAAATAAAACTGTCACAACTCACTGTCACGGGTGATGCTCTGATCACCACTATAAAAAATCACCGCGCGAGCACTTTGAGCAGATGGTTAACCAGCGAAGCTGAAACGTGCGGCGCCAGTATTTATCCCTGGGTTAATCCCGAGGGTTCATTAAACGATGCTTGGTAGGCTGCCGCATCCTCGGTACGCAGTTGATACTTGCGCTCAGCTGCACGAGCTTCTTGTTTCCGGGCTACAGCATCAGCACGGCGTAGACGAGCCCATTCCCGGTTCTGCTCACGGCGTTGCTGATCGAAAGCTGCCTGCTCCTCATGAGTACGCATGATGCGTGGCCTACCATTTGAGAGCCGGAGAGAAAATGCTGCGTACGCGCTCGGCTGCAACGGAGAGAAACGACGTCGCTAGCAGCGCAGCCAATCGCGCACCTCTCTTTCTCTTTTTTTCTACGCGCATAGGCATGGGGTTGCTCCAGAGAAGTTTTCGGCATATAGGCGGCAGTGAGACGAACGGACGAATCTGCTAAACATATAGAGCTTCGCTGTAGAAAGAGCGCGTCGACGGTAGCTCGCATATGCATATATCTTCTCGGGCTGTGATGTTTCCTCAACACGGTTTCAAGGCCAGCATTGTGGCGATGTAGAACACAGCAAATTATCGGCACGTCACTCTAGCTGCATGCAAGGCGTCGATGCGTCGTGGTAGACGAAGGTGCTGAGGAGTGCGTAGTGTTCTCCAAAGACAACGTATAGCAGCTGTCGTTTGAGCTGGCTGCTTTTCCATCGGCGAGGTATCGGAGCCGCAGTGTCGTAAATTCTCAGCGTCGAGAATCACTCACTTTTCTAGACACACTGCGATGCCATTTCTTCATCACAAGCACCGTATACTGCACAGATTCAATTCCTTTCTCCATTGAAAATCTCATTTCATGGCTGCACAGAAGAGCTCTCATCTACCAAAATGCTATTGCTGTGGTGTCGTTACCATATCCACCTGCGATCGCTGTTACCTCCAGCACAGGCAATCTGCAAGCACGTTGGAGTTCGCAGCAAATAAAAACACTCCGTACGTGCGCAAAAAGGCACCTTAACTTGGCAAGCGATGACAACTGATGAATTACGTCGCTGGCCACCACGCTCTAATTCACAATGCATCGCTGTGGCTTCGCGCACACCGATAAACTGGTACATTTTCACTGTGCTGCGTACCGCACATCTTAGAACACGTAACGTTTCGCCATTTTCCAGCGACACCCATTTGTCCCGTCTCTATGGATAGAGTTTTTAGTAGGTAAAGCAGCGACCATAATAGTTTCGCTAAAGCGCCTGCGGTAAACAATTACCGCGGCGTTGCGTTGCCATTCTCTTAATAGACGGAAAATGGTCACGTTGTTGCCATGACTGACTTTATCGATAATAGCATTGCAGCGCCCCTGGCGACTGTTCACCGTATGAACTCCCTTGTGCGTGCAACCCTCTAGAATGTATCCGGTTGTAAGCTTTCGCCTCACTGTCGCCACTGGCAGAAAACAGTATGTAAGTTAATTATTCTCATGACCTCCGTTTGTCATGAGAACTTTAGAGCATTCAAAACAAAAACCTACCCCTAAAGGGGTGGATGCATGAAAATTTTCGTTCGTGCGTTCTTTGATTCATGCGTTGCGTACTGCTTCAGGAAGCACGATACACACCGCGAGATTCATTGATGCCAGATAAATAAATAATAATAGTGCTACAGGACAGTATTTCCAATGACGAAGAGCCGAGCAGGAAGAAGACGCAGACGATGACTGGAAGCTAGCGCGGGCTGTTGCCTCTTGGCCAACGGCGGCGTATTGCCTTGTTAATATACTTGTAAATAGCTTTTCGCCGGTGTCTTCCTACGTAGCATATCTGGTGGAGGTGGACGTTCCCTGTACCTCGTCACGGAGCTTCGCAGTGGACGGTACGTCGAGCGTTCCTTCATGGCTCCCGGTGACGACAACCCGACTCAGCCGGCTCCGACACCTGCTGCCACTTCGACGACCTACATCACCCTCTCCGCTCCCCGTGATCCTGGCGTATTCTCGGCAAAAGATGGGGAAGACGCCGAGGACTGGATCAGCCTCTACGAACACGTCAGTCGCAATAACCTGTGGGACCCTACTATCATACTCGCCAACGTAGTCTTTTACCTCGGTGGCACACCTCGAGTTTGGTATTGGACGCACGAAGATGAGCTGACCAGTTGAGATTCGCTTAAGCAAAAGCTTCGAGACTTGTTCGGCAACCCCTACGGTCACCAACTTGCCGCGCAGAAGGCGCTTTCCGTTCGTGTGCAGATGTCAATGGAGGCCTACGTCACATACATTCAGGACGTCTTGGCTCTATGCCACAAAGTTGACGCACACAAGACTGAGTCCGACAAGGTCTCCCACATCATCAAAGGCATTGCCAATGACGCCTTCAACTTGCTCGTATTTAACAACGTGGCGACGGTGGATGCAGTTATAAAAGAGTGCTGCCGCCTGGAACTCGCTAAAAGCCGACGTATCGACCAGCAGTTTGCCCGACTGCCCAACACCCCATCAACATCTTCCTGTGCCGACGCTCCTCGTCCCAACAACACTGGCGATGTTACCGGGATTGTCCGGCGTGAGATCGAGGCCCCCTATCCGGCTGCGTTCGACTCCAGCCCCTCCAATGCACCTGCAGTCACTGTTTCCCTGATCCAGGCAGTTGTCCACCAGGAGTTCGCCAACATGGGTATTCACACCATCTGCTCGGCCCATCGCCCTGATACCCACCCGGCTTCTGCGATTCCACCCCGTCCCGCACCTTCTTACCCACCACATTTCCGCAACCCCTCTGAATGGCGCACTGCAGACGACAAGCCAATTTGTTTTCACTGCCATCGAATTGGGCACATTTATCGGCACTGTCGCAGTCGCTGGAGTTCCCCGAATCAGTCTACATATACTGCCTACTCTCGCCCCCCAGGTGGCCTTTCTCGTCCCTATGATGCCCGCTCAGATTATGCCGCCACCGATTCTCCTGCGCCGAACCGCCCCTATTCTCGTTTGCCTTCGCCCCAACGACGACAATCTCGCTCTCCTCAGCCCCGTCACTCCTATTCACCGACACCCTTCGGACGCCGCTCCCAGCCGGAAAACTAGCCGATGCAGCGCCTCGAGGTGACGCTGCATTGCTCCCTACGGTGCCAAATCCTCTCCTGACGTAGCCCACTCATCTGAACCTTCTTGACGTGCAAGTCGACGGTGTTCCTGTATCAGCTCTCATAGACACTGGGGCGCATTTGTCGGTAATCAGCACTGACCTTCGTAACCGGCTGAAGAAACTAATCACGCCCACCTCGACACCTGTTCTCCATGTCGCCGATGGCGGAACAACCCATTAACTGGTATAAGTGCCGCCCGCGTCTCCTTCGCCGATCGCTCCACTACCGTGCTATTCACAGTCATTGCTCACTGTCCCCACGACATCATCCTCGGCCTAGACTTCCTCTCCGCACATTCTGCTCTTACCGATTGCTCCGCCAGTACTCTCCGCCTCGACCTGCCTGTTCTGGATCCCGCTGAACAACACCTTACTCGCCTCAGTTCCATCGACTTCGTTCGCTTACCACCTTCGGCACTGACTTACGTTGACTTCGTGTCATCCCCACCAGTGCCCTATGGTCACTACATCGCGGCTCCTATGCAAGACGTCCTCCTTACACACGGGATCACACTACCTCATACAGTTTTATCTATTACGGCGAATTGCGTCTCCCTGCCAGTGGTCAATTTTGGCTTGACGACACAAGTGCTGCCACGCGGGATGTCTCTGGCCCAACTTTGCTCATTCGAGGATCACTCTGTAGCATCGATTTCAGTAGATGACAACTCAACGATTCTCCTCCTCCATCGCAGTCGGCAACTTGTACCATCGCCAACTTAGAGAAAATGATTGCACCCGACATGCCGTCCGAACACGCTCGTGCGCTCTACCGCATTGGGATTTCCTACAAAGATATTTTTTTACTTTAACGATCGTCCTTTGGCCCAAACAACAGCTGTTAAACATCGCATTAGTACCGGCGATGGCCCTCCTATTCATCGCCGCCCGTATCGAGTATCACCGGCTGAGCGTCAAGTTACTCACACCGAAGTTCGCAAAATGTTTGCCAAGAACATTATTGAACCGTCATGCAGTCCATGGGTGTCACCTGTTGAGCTGGTAAAAACGAAGGATGGCTCATGGCGCTTTTGCGTGGATTATCGGCACCTTAACAGGGTTACCAAAAAGGACGTGTCTCCCCTACCTCGGATTGATGACGCCCTTGACTGCCTCCACGGTGCTCACTAGTTCTCCTCTATTGACCTTCGCTCCGGCTATTGGCAGATTGCCGTGGACGATCTCGACCGCGAGAAGACTGCCTTTGTAACACCCGACGGTCTTTATCAATTCAAGGTGATGCCGTTCGGCCTATGTAACGCTCCTGACACTTTTGAACGCATGATGGACTCCCTTCTTCACGGTTTAATGGTCCACGTGCCTGTGCTACTTGGACGACGTTATAGTATTCTCCCCAACATTCGCTACGCACCTCGAGCGCCTCTCAGCAGTCCTGTACGTTTTTCGGCGAGCCGGTCTGCAACTCAACGCATCGAAGTGCCAATTCGGTCGTCGTCAGATTACCGTCCTTGGACATCTCGTTGACGCAAATGGAGTGCAACCGGACCCAGGCAAGATACATGCTGTTACGCACTTCCCTGTTCCAAAGTGTGTCAAGGATCTGCGCAGCTTCATCGGCCTTTGCTCGTACTTCCGCCTTTTCGTGAAAACCTTCGCGGCCATAGCACGACCACTAACCGAGCTATTGAAAAAAGGCGCCCCTTTCCAGTGTAGCGATAACGAGGCCTCTGCATTCTCGCTTCCAATCGTCCTTCTCACAACGCCTCCCGCTCTGGCCCATTTAAATCCTTCTGCGGCTACCGAAGTCCGTACTGATGCCAGTGGTCACGGAATTGGCGCAGTACTGGCACAACGCCAGCGTGGCCACGACCGTGTTATCGCTTACGCCAGCAGGCTCCTCTCGCCCGCGGAGCGCAACTATTCCATCACCGAGCGTGAGTGTCTGGCCCTAGTTTGGGCGGTTGCGAAGTTCCGCCCATACTTATATGGACGACCCTTTTCCGTTATCACAGACCATCGCGCGCTTTGTTGGTTATGCTCATTGAAAGACCCTTCAGGAAGACTTGGTCGCTGGGCCTTATGCCTCCAAGAATATTCGTTCTCTGTCACCTACAAATCTGGCCGACTACACAAGGACGCTGACTGCCTCTCTCGCTACCCGGTAGATGAGCCTGACGGCGCCGACAGTAGTACCGCATTTGCTCTGTGTCTGCCTTCGCTAACATCGCCGATGAGCAGTACCGAGACCTTATCGCTGCGACTACTCATCGAGCGTCTGCGCTCTATACCTACCGAAGCATCCATTCGCCGATATGTCTTCCAGGGCGGGTTACTGTACCGAAGGAACTTCCTCCCTGATGGCCCTGATCTTCTTCTTGTCGTGCAAAAACATGTACGACAGACTGTGCTCTTTGAGATGCATGACGCACCCACTGCAGGACATCTTGGGTTAACCCGCACGTACGACCGCGTCCGCCGCCGCTTCTATTGGCGTGGTGTCGCTCGCTCCGTCCGACGCTATGGTGCTGCCTGTGGTGGTGTGATCCCTGCCAGCGTCGGAAAACACCTCAGGTGCTACCTTCCGGTCATTTCCAGCCGATCACCGTCCCTGTGGAACCGTTCTTTCGTGTTGGATTAGACCTCCTCGGTCCCTTTCCCACGTAATCCTCTGGGAACAAATGGGTAGCCGTCGCAACTGATTACGCCACCCGATGCGCTATCACGCGGGCTCTCCCTACCAGTTGCGCCACTGACGTCGCGGACTTTCGCTTGCGTGACATTATATTAGTGCATGGCACCCCGCGACAGCTGCTTACTGATCGTGGTCGTCACTTCCTCTCGAAAGTTATCGCCGACATTGTGCTTTCCTGCTCTATTCAACACAAGCTGACTACCTCATACCATCCTCAAACCAATGGCCTGACAGAGCGGTTAAACCGTACTCTTACCGACATGTTGTCCAAGTACGTTTCGAAGGACCACCACGACTGGGACGTCGCCCTTCCTTACGTCACATTTGCTTATAATTCTTCCCAGCACGACACCGCCGGATTTTCTCCATTTTATCTACTCTACGGTCGCGAACCGACCTTGCCCCTTGACATGGTACTTCCTCCTTATGCGACCTCAACAACCGAGTATGCGCGCGACGCCATCGCCCTCGCCGACCACGCACGCCAGCTTGCCCGTGCTCGACTGACGGCTTCGCAAACCACGCAGCAGCGTCAGTACAACGCCCGCCACCGTGACGTACAGTTTTCGCCTGGTGCACTCGTGCTCCTGTGGTCGCCCTCTCATCACGTAGGACTTTCAGAAAAGCTCCTTTCGCGGTACTCAGTGCCCTAGCACGTGCTGTGCCAGGTGACGCCTGTGACGTACGAAATTGCTCCTGTGAGCTCAACCTCGTCATCTACTCTGGCATATAGTGATGTCGTGCACGTCAGTAGGCTCAAGAGCTACTACACTGCTTCAGAGTCCGGCTTTTAGTCGCTCCGGGACGGCGCTTTTGCCGCCGGGGGTAGTGCTACGGGATAGTATTTCCAATGACGAAGAACCGAGCAGGAAGAAGACGAAGATGACAATTGGAAGCTAGCGCGGGCTGTTGCCTCTTGGCCAACTGCGGCGTATTGCCTTGTAAATATAGTTGTAAATAGCTTTTCGTCGGTGTCTTCCTACGTAACAATAGCATTATTATACCGAGTGATTTCTGTTTTGGTTTCTGGGCGCCGGGTGGTGCTATGACGTCGTACGATAGGAAACGCAACACGGCTTACTGACGTGGGTAAAAAAAAATTGTGACGTAAAACTATGCTGCGTCTTCTGCTCGCGCATACGCGTGCTCTGTCACCAGAGGTAAACAACTGGCGATTCGAAGTGCATGTCGCGATTAATATAATTATTGCGAAGAGCAACAGAAAATATTGTGGCTTGTGAGAGTTGGTGAGTTATCCCAAAGCGCCGTTAGCTTTATCTTTGAAATGAACCGGAAACGGCTTACCGAAGATATCGGCGCCACCGAGAAAGGAAGGAAGGAAAAAAAAAACTTTATTTAAGGCCAGCACTAAGGCCCAGTAAAGTAGAGCGCCTGCCCCGCCAAGGTTAGTTGTTCATCTTCCGAGTCCGAGTGAAGCCAAGCACTCCAGGAAGGAGGGGAAGGGTAAGGAAAATGAGGAGAGGTAATGGCAGTGTTACATGAGTACAGAATGTGTTCTGCACCTGCCCTTATCTCCGGACAGTTGGGGCAGTGAGCTGTGCTACGCCAACCGAAGTTGTAGAGCATTAGTGGCGTGAGAAGAGTGTTCGTTTGAACTTTACGAAGGACATGTGCTTGTTCCGTGTTGAGTGAGGAGTGAGGCTGGGGCAAAATAGTACGGTTGTCCTTGATGTTCTTGTAGTGTTCAGTTATTTGCGCTTTGTACGTGGCAGCGTCTTCCACTGTCGTTGGATTTGGCCAGGGAATCGAGGGCGCCCGGAGGTTAATTTCGCGGGCACGTTGATGAACCAACTCATTTCCCTCGATCCCAGCATGACCAGGCACCCAACGCAGGGTGATTGTAATGTTCGGTTTGCGGTTACAGGATTCTGTTAAGATGTCATGTAGGTGTGTTTCCAACAGTCGGTGTTGTATGTTGCGAATGGCTTTGCTGGAGTCGGTATAAAGGTTGATGTTACTGGAGTGGTGCTCACACTAAGAAAAAAAAGAGTACCTCTTACTCTTTTCGGAGAGTCTGGATTCACCACGTATACGACACACTTTGTGGGAGACACCCGAACTCTCTTTCGGCAGAGAGTCCCGAGACTATCCGTGCTCAAACCAAGGTGTTTGCGTGACTCCGCACACAATAGTCATGCACACTCTGTTGTAATAGTCGCCCTATACCCTCTCAAAAGGGTTACAAGACTAGTGCTGAGGGAGTCCGTTAACAATTCTAAATGAGTCGAACGACTCAAGATAAAAGGGTGACATGACCACTGCTGAAGGATTCGGTCAACTCTTCTTGACGAGTCTGATGACTCCAGCAGTGTGTGTCAAGTTACCCTTAGTGCGTGGTGCAGGACTCTTGTAAATGGAGTAAAATAACTAATCCATGTAAGACGTTTGACTCTCGGATGGCAATGTCGAGCCGCTTTTCAAAATGTGTCACCAACTTTTGCTGTAATTACACATGACTATGGCTAGTTCTCAAGATGGCTACTGTGAAAAGACAACATATAAGAAAGAACCCATAGCAAACTTGCCAAAAAGACGTGGCAGGTTAGCAACAAAATGTTAACATTTCATCACCCTTTGTTGTCTTCTGGAAAATTCAAATGTATTAGTCAGCACAGAATCACCATGAAAGCAAGACAGTTCTCATTACCATTAAACTGGAATCAATAGCCAACCAAGCAAAACAGTCTTAAATAAACATCCAATATGTAGCCTGCAGGTGCATATGCATGACACTGCAACGCAACTCAGAACCATAATGAGACCCCAAAATATTATGTAACTCATGTAGAAGTTCAATTCAGCACTGCACAGGTCTCTAATGTCAAAACATTTATAAGTTAAACCTATTTCACTGTTCTTCGAGACGTGTTTTTATTTAGAACTTACGATTTAACATTTTAAGCAAGTAAGCTACACATAACAAATAAAGAAGGCCGCACTTATGTACAAAGGAGACCCAGATAATAAAGTGCAATAAAAACAATATTCCAACTTAGATTACATAATCTATGCGTTATACTATGCTTGCTGAAAACAACTGGTTGGCAATTGATAATCCAATCTAACAGTAAGAACAGCTGTCTTACCTTATGGTACTCTTGTTGGCACTTTTCCCCCACAACTTGTGCGTGTTAGCGTCAGTTGAAAATTGATCTGAAAAATACCACATTAAAAAGTTGTGCATCAATTTTATTGTCATACAACATGCAACAGTGTATAAAAGCTTCACAACAGATAATATTACAAAAATAAATAGAGCAAAATTTATACTAATTGTTTATTTATGTTGACAAACATACCTTTTAAGACGAAGTATAATAGCTGACAGACAATTTCGCAGATTGCAATAACCACTAATACAAAACTTGCCATAATGCAAACACGCTGACAAAATATGTAGCACAGGTAGCTGTATTTTGTTACGCCAAAGATAGCACATGAATAATGAGGACAAGGGAGTTAGCAGAACACAAACTATACCCAGCTGCATGCATGCAGCTGTAACAATACACATGGTGCACCGCGGTCCAAAAGAAACAAAGAGGAAAATGTGAGGAAGGCTTCTTTTACTCATCACAAGCTATCCTGTAAGAGCAGACAGATTATGCACTGGCTGTAATGTACCCTCAGCACATACGTAAATAAGTTCCATTAGATGCCACATTTACAAATCACTCATACAATGTTCTTGTGATCGTCCTTATTCCGATTTTTAACTTGGAAAGCATGACTGAGTTATGTAATGCTTCCCTACACTTTCGCACATATGCAGAAAGAAGTGTTTCTATAAACACGGGAGATCATGGAAGGATGACTGACACATACTTCTTTTAATTCTTTTGTCTTGGTCTTTATGATTATCTACCACAGTAGTCTTTTGTAGAGTGAAACACATTCAGATAATAAATACACTGTGGGCAACAAAGTGTGAATACCTGTTCTTGATTTCTACCTTTCTCAAGTGTCCCACTAAGGTAAGATTGGTGCAAAAAATTGTCTTCCCAATGTATGCGTTCCCACAAAACAGGAGCAGATGATAAGCCACATTAATGGTGCGTGAAATAAAACATCTGTTCTTAACTTTCTGTTCTTAACTTACCACTGCCATTGCAATCTGGTGCGATTTTCTGCTTTGTTGTGTACTCTAGCACAGGTGCTACGCAGTTCACTTGGTGCCCAAAGCAACTCTCACACTATAGCAGGATGTCAATTTTGTTTTTCAAATTCTAAGCGAAACTCAGGTTATGGGGGACAATTGTAAACTTATAGTTTTGCTTTTTATCTTCATAATGTTGTAGAGCAGGGTAGAAAGCAAGAACAGATATTTATAATTTGGGGTCCCATTGTGCATTGCATGGATATGTTTCAAGGAATGATAAAACTACTTGGTAGATAAGAGAATTAACTTCGAAGTCTACCATATCAGTAACTGGAAATTTTATGTGTAATTGAAATTTTGTGATTCCCAGTGATGAAGAAACAGTTTTGATAATATGTGCCAAGGCAACGAAGTCACTCATGCTCACAAAGGAAACAAAATAAAAACAACCAAGATTGCAATAAGTTCCAACTTGCAACCAAAAGTGAGACACCTCACATGACTGACTTATGTATTTACTGAGCATGATTTACATCTAGCGCATAATCTGCTTGTACAAGATGACGAACAATTAGTTACTGTTGCTTTCTTTCTGGGGCATTTGGCTCTTCTGAACACATGCACATTGTGTGGCAAAGCTGCGTGGATGTAGCTGGGCACAGCTGTTATTCAGCATCAGTCTGTTCTTATGGTCCTGTACTATTATCATTGTAATTTATAATTAGCAAATAGCCTAACTATTGGGTTGATCAGCTCCATTTTAAACAAAACATACTGACAGATTTCCCTGTTGATCGCTAACAAAGTGATGGGTACATCATTTCAGATTTCAAGAAACAGCTGTGGAACAGAACAAATGCTGAAGACAGAAAATCTACAATGACCAGTACCTTCTTTATTAAATGCCATGTACTAGCTTTTTCTGCAATGAATACCATTATAACCAAAAATTGTATCCTGAAAAAATAATTGGGAAATATTTACAAAAGTGACAGAGATTAGAACTGCATGTTAATTACATATGTCTTCTTAAACAAGATCACAATAATTGAAGTTTCATTAATTTTAGCAAAACACTGACATCCCATTATTGAAGCTAGTCAGTGCTGAAGGTATTGTTAGTTTGTAGGAGTCCTCAGACTGGCAGCTCTGAAATATTTGTCACCATACTTGGTGGAACATGCTTTGCTCTTTCGGATATTACTTTGCCAAAAAGCCTTCTGTAATCCTTGTAGGGCAATTCTCTGTGGAAAAGAAATCTATTTGATCATTACTTTTTGGGTATATGTATCTCAGAACTGGTGCTAGTCTGAGTTCTTACAAAGTAGACGTTATTGAGTACTGTAATTCTAATGCCTGCGACAGCTAAAATTTATGTTAGTGAAAATTGTCGCACTGCAATGAAGCAGTTATGTTCAATAATTAGTGGCAGTCACCGGTGAAACACTCAGTACAAAACACAAATATATGGAGTCAAAATTTAAATGTCCAACAAAGTCACGTCTCAAGTCTACATTTCACAGAACTGTCTTTTTTTCTGTTAGTGTGCCAATACCAATCGCACATTCACAAACATTTTAGTATTGCACTTCTGGTAAATGCAGGAAAATTCACCGTCTTTAACAGAAGCCCTTGGGAAGACAGCCCATATTCGCTTCGACAAGAGGACTTGCCTTAAGCTTTGCGTCGCTATGTTGTAGGTCACTGTAGCAAGGGGAACGTTTTGCTGATTGAATATTACTCGAAATATTTTTATTATTTGTACTAGAGGTTTCAAAAGAGAGCAAATCGTAGAGTTCTTCATGCAGATTTCATATATTCCATTAGTTTTTGTTTAGCTGCTTCGTGAGTTATGTCCTATACAACGGCAAAATACATAGTGATATTTGCGGGCACTTTCTTGTGTATTAAATTTTCACAAAAAAGCAGTGTGCTGCAGCTAACTCAGCTCCCTGTAGACTGCCAGGTGCCGATATCTATTCAAACAGCACGTAAAGTTACTAGAAGTATGCAAGATTAGTAGGCAGGCAGGCAGGCCTGCTACTAAAATTATTGAGAATACTTCAATAATTTTTTCTCACAATAGCATGAGAATAACCTCGTGCTTTATAATTCTCCTATACAAATTAAATTTGGCATACATACTCTTCAAGATAAGCAGAATACCAGTATCTAATTGAAATTGCAATCTAAAAATTATTTAAAGTGGCCTAATATTTTTGCATAATTCCAGTAATTGTACAAGCTGTTTGGATAGGTATCGCCACTTTGCGGTATACACCTAGCTAAATAAGATACAGCATGAAACCATTTGCGAAACTTTTACACACAAGTGCCCATAAAAATATATTGCCACTATGTAGGACATAACTGAACACCAGCTACACAAAAACCAATGACAATTCAAATCTACATAAAACTGCCTATGACTAGCAGTACATTCAAATTTCTAGTACAAATTAAAAAAAGTTGTTTCGAGGAGCATTTCCCCTTAATAAGTGGGTGTCAGTGTTTCTACCAAAGGGTTACAAAACTCCTTGAGGCATACCATAGGGAGTTTTATAAATAGCACACACATGCATCTGTCTAAAAAGTCCCATGCCCTGCTTGCATTCCTTAGACATTTTTCTGCATTCTGTTGTATGTCACCGTTTGCATCCCTTAACACTGAGGGCGCAAAACCGAAAAACAGCCTATTAATACACTTAATTTTTAGCCTGTAGAGGGGTTGTATGCGAATGGGGGCAGCCAACTCTAGCATGAGAATAAACAAATATTTGTTCTCGCATTAATGAAACCAGTCAAAATATAATCTCGCAAATCGGGAAATGAATGCACAAAGAACCTTGCTGATTGTTACATTAGTGTCCCGAACAAGATCTTTTGATGTTTATAATTCCTAGTTTTATTCACTTTCCTCTAGTAACTGGGCTTTGACCTAGAATACTCAGTGTAGGAGACTAACCCAGGCCTGGAAGCCAATATTTAAATCTGAAATAGACATTCATCCCCCGACCACATGGCACTGCTACGTCATCAGAAGAAACATGCATCCATGGACATATAGTCTGTAAAATTATTTTTCCATGATCTGTAGCGTTACTCTTGCACTAACAAATTCTGAAAATTAGGAAATACATCTGCTATTTAAAGCACTGCTGCAAACCCGTGTGTTTGAGAAATGCAATACTCAAAAGGTGTAATACAACCAATGTGTGCATGAAACCTATGCTGCCTTTGACATTCGTCAGTGTGGCAAATAAGCACTGAGAAATGCCAAGGGTATCATAGCTTTCATGTCTCAAACCTTGTATGCGAGTACCAGTATCTTTGCAGTGAAAGAAGTCACATTATTACCAGACGTATGAGGGGAACCAATGTTTCTCCAGTTCAATAGTTTCTTTCTTGTGCTCCTATATCCTTGAGTTTTAAAAAAATAATGGGTGCTTGAAATAAGTACTCTATATTGCTCTTAAATTTATCCTGCACCAGAGCCCGTATTATGTTACATTTCTTGAACACATTGCAGTGCTGTAGATTATCAAAGGAACAAAAAATGCCGTAAGTTCGTATTTTAGCCTTCCGTACAACAAGAATTAATAACCTATCAATAACATCCACAAGTACGAAAGAACTACGAGAAACGGGGCTTAAAGGCAGGTATACATTAGAATAGCAGGGGCTGATGGTGAGAATTCTAAGAGAAAGGAACTATTAAAAACTAGATACTAAAGACACATATGAATTATAACAGAAATATTTACAAAGAATTTGAAGAGACAAATAGAATGTCTGTTCAAATCACTCCACCCCAACATTGATCCATGGTTCGATAAGTGATCACAGCCGGTGATGCTGCTTGGATAGATGGTAGGTGAGGCACAGCTGTGAAATAGGTAGCACATGTAGAGGGGTCACCAAAGGTTGCATGCTGGTTGCACAGCAGGTTGCCTTGATCTCCGGACTCGTTCGACCCTGATGCGTTGAGCCTGGTTATACGTCGTTCGCAAGAGGCCTGGCCCGAGTGTGCGGCATGGCTTGGGTAAAATTTCGAGGCAACCTGAAAAACACAGTTTCATATATTAGCACCAAAATATTCTGTACCATAGGGCAAATCTGAAGTTTACCATCTGCACATAGCAGATGATGAAAACAGACACAAGTCACCAGACTCAAGGTATATAAATGTGCAAAAGTGGAAATGAATGTGAAGAGCTGCTTATAGGATGGAATTCTTCAATTTGTCTTTTGTGGATCAATAATAGTATCTTAACATAAAGTCAAGTGTACATGACCCTCCCTATTTGTGTAAGTAGGCTATTCCGTGCCAGCTGTTTCAACCTGGCACACAGCCACTTGGAATTTCTTCTTGAAAACTGAGGGCCTTTCATTATAGAAAAAATCTCTATTTCACACAATACTAACCACAAGGCAAAGAAACAGCATTCTACTATACGCATATGGCAATGGAACTGTCGATCATACCGCCCTCGACACGCCAATCTACAAGAATTCGTCAAGCTGAATCAACCCGACGTCATAGCACTACAAGAAACGAATACGCAGAATGTCCGACTGCAAGGATACGCCACATATGCACAAACCCGACGAACTGCCATACTGGTGAAGAAAACTCTGACAGCCCAAAAACATGACATAGAGAACACCCAGATCGAACACACCTTAATCGAGGTTTTACCGGAACGAAAGACGCAGAAAAGCCTATTCGTGGCCAGCGTGTACAGCCCGCCTCGCGACCAGCTACCGGATTTCGATCACTTTGTACGAGAAATCAGGAAATCCACGAATGGACACCAACTCGCCATAGTGGGTGACTTTAACGCCTCGCACACGGCATGGGGCTATCCTACCACCACAAAGAAGGGTGCTAGAGTGCACGATGCCGCACAGCAACACAGACTCACCCTCTGGAATGATCCCTTCCAGACCACGAGAATTGGAAACAGCATCTCCAGGGACACAAACCCCGATCTTACCTTTACTGCGGACGTCCCCTGGGCAGAGTGGAGTCGACTCCAGGAAACCTTAGGTAGCGATCACCATATTCTCCAATTAGATGTAGCACACACCCGTAAACAGACCAAGACCGGAATTGCACGGCTAACCGATTGGAAATCCTTCAGGGACAAGCTAGATTCCGGAGCAAGCATAAGTGACATTGACGAGTGGCTCAAAAATGTATTAGACACAGCAGAACGTCACACCAAGATCATACGACTCGATGCCGATACACCCGCGGTCGACGCGCACCTCCTACATCTCTGGGAGGCAAGAAGTGGCCTCCTGAAGAGATGGAAGCGACAAAAGCTTAACAGAAAGCTAAAAACACGCATCGCTCTCCTTACCAAGCAGGCTCAAGACTATGCGGAACACCTCGTCAGGCAGAACTGGCGCGCTTTCTGTGACAAGCTACAGGGGACTTTGAGCACGAAGAGGACCTGGCACCTCCTACGCGCACTCCTCGCCACTGAACCCACCAAAACGAAGCAGAAGCAACATCTTCACAGTCTTATCCACAACCACGCCGGATCAGAAGAACACCTCCTGTGAGAACTACGAAAGAAACTATGCGGAGATGCACCCTCTACCGCGTCAACTCGCTGCAAAGAATACTCTGGAAAACCGAACCCAGAACTCGACCGACCCTTCACGGAGGCCGAAATCCACGTAGCCCTATCCAAGCTGACTAGAAATACTAGCCCAGGTAAAGACAGGATCGTTAACAAACACCTACGCAACCTACCGCAGCAGGCCACCGAGGCTCTCCTCCGTTACTGCAATGAGTGCTGGGAGAAAGGAGAACTGCCTGCTGTGTGGAAACACTCGGACATCACCATGATCCCCAAGGCCAACAAACCTCTCAGCTTGGAGAGCCTACGCCCGATCTCCCTCACCTCGTGCGCGGGAAAGCTTTTCGAACATATGGTGCACGACCGCATTACCCAGTACCTAGAAGACAACGACCACCTACCAGACACCATGTTCGGTTTCAGGCAGCACCTCTCAACGCAGGATGTACTCTTACAACTAAAAGAAGGCCTTCTAGATCACCTAAACAATCGAAGCAAATACTCCATAGTGGCAATAGACGTCAAGGGAGCCTTTGATAACGTTAGCCACGACGCGATCCTCAACAATCTCGAAAGCACCGGCTGCGGCACTAGGACCTACGCATACGTCAGAAACTTTCTGATGGACCGCACGGCAACAGTCGGAATCTGCAACATCCGCAGTGAAAGCTTCCTACTTCCAAACAGAGGCACTCCGCAAGGGTCGGTCATTTCACCGCTACTCTTTAACCTAGCTATGATCAAGCTACCCCCACTACTCGAGACCATACCAGATCTGCGTCACGCGATGTATGCTAATGACATCACGCTCTGGACCAGAGCTACGAACGTTGGAAGGCAAGAAAGTAGCTTACAAGAAGCTGTCGACACCATCGAAAGCTATCTCCAAAACTGCGGCCTCCGCTGCGCCCCGGAGAAGTCTGAACACCTCGTCCTGAAAGCAAGAACGAGAGGCCGACCACCCAACTATGAAGAGCCCGACCCCAGCATCACACTCAACGGGACAACAATCCCGAAAGTCGACAGCGTGCGAATACTTGGACTCCACATCCACAAAGACGGATCGGGAGCTGCCAGCCTACCGAGACTAGAACGCACCCTTTCGCAACTAACGCACCTCATCAAACGGATCTCAAGCCAAAGAAGGGGCTCCAGGAGCAAGACACTCTAAGAATAGTACAAGCGCTCCTCACCAGCCGCATCACATACGGCACGCCGTACCTGGCTTTAAAAAACGCTGAAATAGAAAAACTGAACATCATGATAAGGAAGGCAATCAAAGCCGCCCTGGGACTCCCCGCCATGGCCTCTACATCACGTCTCCTTAAGATGGGCGTCCACAACACGTGGCAAGAGCTCGCCGAAGCGCAGAAGAACAGCCAGCTGGAACGACTCAAGCTCACGCCCACAGGGAGATCAGTACTCCGAAACCTAAACTACAGCGAGACGTATGTCGCAGACACGGACAAGAAAGAGCGAATACCACCGGACGTTCGAGAGTGCATTTCCATCGCACGTGTCCCGCGTAACATGCATCCCATATATCACAAGAGTAGAAGACAGGCTAGAGCCAACGCCATCAAAAGAAGTTTCAAGCATGACCCGAATGCCCGCTACATCGATGCGGCCAAGTATCCGCATCGAAACGCGTACGCTCTGAGCGTCGTCGACTCCCAAGGCTCCGAGCTTGCATCGGCAACCATCAAGGCACGCAACCCGGAAACGGCTGAAGAAGCGGCAATCGCTCTCGCCACCACCACATGCACAGACGCAGCAATTATATTCACCGACTCTCAGGCCGCCTGCAGAAACTTCTTGAGGGGCCGCATCTCGGCCGATGCACTCAAGATACTAAAAAGACGAAGCACTCCGCTCCCGTACACCTGCGTAACGTGGGTACCCGGACACGAGGGACTAGAGGGGAACGAAGCGGCCCACGCCGCTGCCCGCGAGCACGTCAGCCGGGCTCCCCACTCACCACGCGCTCTCGGACCCGTGACAGAAGAGGCGGAGGCCGTACCCACCAACTATTCGGCCATATTGCAGCATTACAGGCTCGAGCGTCGAGTGTACCCTCCACCGCACCCTAAACTCGACAGAGAAGAAAGCCTAATCCTTAGACGCCTGCAAAGTAACACATACACGCACGGAACGATGATGCATCGCCTCTACCCGACACTCCACGGCTACCTATGCCCACTGTGGCACACTTGCTCCTGGAATGCCCGTGGCAGGAAGGCAGCGAAATGCAACCAGAAACGCAGGCAAACGACCTGTTCGAAACGTGGGAGGCCAAGCTAACCCTCGGGGACCTGGAAGACCAACGACAACTCGTCGCCAGGGCTAAGAGGGCAGTCGAAGCCAGAGGGTTCCTGGACTAAGGAGCCCTCCCACCTTAGGGTGATACCCGGCCTCGCTCGGGACACTGTTTCGTCTAATAAACGTTTCTCTCTCTCTCTCTCTCTCTCTCTGCCATAAACATTATGTCAAATTTCGTGTAATGCACCAAAGTATGCATCATAAAACGGCAGCCAGAAATTTGGTTATTTCATTAAGAGGGCCAAATTTTTAACAACGAAGAGAGGCCTTACACCAAAAACTTGACTGCTTATTAGCCACTGCTCAGTTTATTATGGCTGAATAAAAATGGACAAAATGGCTTATTAACTTTATTTTCACAAAAGTGACCTACAGCAAAAGCTGCAAATTTATGCAATCCATGTGTTTAGGACTTGTGCTGTGTGCAAGAATGGTATCAGAAAGATACATTATGCAGCAGTGCAGAGAGCAGGATGAACTTGGAAAAGAAGACAGTTTTGGTGTACGTTTATCGGCCTGCTTACCATTGAGGCAGCCCTAGTAAATTTATGCCAAATACCATGTATGAGCGTACATTGTATTCTTTTTAAATTGGTAAAGCTTTATCAAAGTAGTTTTTGTGTTAAGCAAAAAAAAAATTGTGCAAGTGGTCTCTTGCAGTTTGAAAATTTACATCGCATTTCGTCTAATACACATAGCCTCTTGGGCGCCTGAGACAAAATGCATGGACTTGAGCATCCCTGCACAGATAGCAGCAGGGAGTCTAAACTACTTCGAAGTTACGTCTTTCATTGCTGAGTGACAAGCCATTTCACTCAAAAAGACGTCACTTAATTACAGCTATTTACCTGAATCTTTCTGTCCGCTGTCAGCCTGCTGGCATCATCACTAAGGCTGCCAACTCCCTAGTGGACATAGTCGGGACATGGTGGCGGCAGGATGCAGTGGCAGAAGCCGCCAAAGGCTCCCAATTACCTAGTGGATGTAGTCAGGACAGGGTGGTGGGAGGACACAGGGGTAGGAGCCGCCAGAGTGTACCTGCAACAAATTTGCACAAATGTTCTTAGTCCTACCATGACATGATTTACAACAAAACTGAGCTGTCTGTGTAACATGGCTACCAATACAAATAGAGGTAAACAGTTAGGCCCTACGACACAACCAGAAGCCCAACAAAAAAGAAACGGTACTTATGTTTATGAAAATCCAAACAATGAAACAAAAAATGTGTAACCGGTTTGTGCATGGAAGCTCGGTTGAAACCTGAGCTCATACCATCAAGTGATCTGCTAGACAACTGCAAGCCTGCCACCTAAATATGTCATTGTAAATTATTTTTACATGCATTATGTTAATCTGCATTAATACAAGTTCAAAATCTCTTAATATAAGTAAATCACCAAACTAATTCAATTAACGAATTCCAGTGGTCGTTAATGCAACAAAGTGCAAGCTCGGAATAAAGCTGGCTAAACTGGGCAGTGAAAAATAACAATGTGGTTCTCTACATCTTGTTTTCCTGGCTTTCGGTTTAGCGCTGGAATATACAAGAATTTTGACATTCCTCATATTTCACCCTGCAAATTTTTATGCCATAATGCATAATGCAGAGGAATAATGCTTTCTTTCAACCGTAAATAGTTATAGAACAAGAAAATTCATTGGAGCCAATGTTTTGAGAAGAAAAATCTCCTTCTCTTTGTCGAAATATTGCCTCCAGCGGTCCTTGTTCTACGGCTCTTCATCAGTTCAAGTCTCTTGTCCTCCTGTGTACCTCTGTACATTCAATGTTATGTCAATGAAACTGTAATAACGGATCATTAGTAAATGTAGGTGATGAGGAACTTGGGCTTGTTGGTAGATAAGGACAGAGTAACTGCGCAACATAAAGATACGGACAAAGGAGGCTTGTGTGTGTTGTCTCCTCCAGCCATGTCCCCCCTTTGGGTGATTACTCTGTAACAATGTAAAACTGTTACCCTTTGCACAATAATAGTAAAATGCATAAAGACAGGAAAGTGGACACAAAAATTACAACAAATAGCATCATATGCTAATGAGATATGCAAAAGTGCCTGCTACGATTTGTCTCACCCATAACGTGCTGGTAAGATGGTGACTTCTGGCTGTTGCCATTTCTTGAATACCTAAAATAAAATACATTTCAAAATTATAAAAATATACAGAACAACAGCAGTAGCCGAGGACATAATGCATTGTTTAGTACAAGAAGGTAAACTAATCTCCGATACACGGCAGACGAAATTTCCTTTAAGTTAGTAGAAATATACAACACACTTCATTTCATTCAATACTGTCAGCGTTTCTTGCTACAAGAAAAAAGGTATTTCTGCATGGAAGCAGCTAAATAATAAATGGCCTTCTACTTTTACAAAATATGTTGCAGCGACTAAGCCAACTACAGCTGTATATACTTAAAATTGCTGTATGCACATCACAATAGCCAAGACAGGATAAACTTGGGTTCATATGCAGCTCAGTGGAAGGTACAACTTTGCAATCAACTCATTTCTGCTGGGCAAATATACGCACTAACATAAAACTACACATAAAAGGACCTTTTTTTTTCATAAACCACCGGACTCAATATAAAAAATCCAGTAGCAATAGTACAATTTTACCACATAACACAGCCAGGTTTTGTAAGCATAGTAGGATTTACTATATAAATGTTGCAGCATATTCATGCTTTTAAATTTTTACAACCGTGAAAATAAAGATTACGTAAAAATAATACATTATATATAGGCTTAGATTGTGAGCTAATGTGTTTTCTACTTACAGCCAAATGCACAAAAAGTTTGTTCTCTTTCAGCGCTTTGAAAGCGCCGTGTCTGTTCGCTTGTGCATGCAGCCGCTTAACCGCTCTTAAAATAGCTGTGCTGCCACATCGCCTGACACTGCCATACAGCGTTGTAGCGCTTTTATTATTCGCGGCAATATACCTAAAGCGCTAGTAAATCTTCAGAATGCACAAGCTGCCCTTTCGATTACCTGTCTTCGCCACGCGAAAGTCACACTGGTGCTAGTATTGTATATACACTTCAAGTTACACAGTACTTGATATTCTACGGATTTTTCGATGCGACAGGCCACTCGTCACTAGAGTCGTTAAGAACGGTGTTTATCCTGAGGCTTCCGTCTGCCAGTAGTATTTCCGCATACATACGCGCACGCATGTCTAAGAAACGTCTGTGAACTGCCAAGAGAAACATGGCGCAAAATGTAGCCGTACCGGAAGGGCCGAGTACGCGCCGTTTGTAAACTCGGAACAAAAGCTGATATGCTTACCTGAGACGTTAAGACAAATATGGCACAGGTCACTCCCCGCTGGTAGTCGTTCGTATGCATCTGGTCGTCTCTGTCCGTTGCGATCTCCCATATCACAATGAAAGATGCAGTGCAAACCGCAACACTTCGGGCGCTTATCGGCGATACGCTGCTGCTGGCGGCAGTCCCCTCGTCGCAATCACACAGCACGGACAGAAGCTCCCACCGTAACTTGCCACAACGTTTGGTTGCAGTCGCCCTTAACGCAGCGATTTCAGAACCACTCAACGACAACGTACTCACGCGTGATGCAGCACAAGTTCAACATGGCGTCATGCTATTGACGGCTTCGGCTTTGGATCATTTTGTATCTGCACAAGTGGGCTAAACAGTTGCGCTAGTTTCGGTTTTGTTTCCTTGCGTTGAAATAAAAACTGTTTTGCTCACTGATAATTTTACGTTACTTAAGTAATGTTTACGAATGAAACAGCCATGAATTTCACACGCGTCTTGAAATACCCGCTACGTTCACTTGGCAGAAGCAAAATTTTCTCGTCCGAGTGTGGTTGTGTTTTAAATATCTATCGCTGGGCTGTCGGAGCGTGCTCGAAGTCTGAAGACGCGGCGTAATTGTCCTTAATTTGCTTAGCTATAACGGTGCGGCGGCCCTTGATTTCTGTCGAGTGCAGTTTGCTCTAATGTAAGGTAGAACTACAAAGCCGCCCATGTTACTGAATGATCTAGTGCACCTGAAGCTGCCAGAACTCCGTTATTTCCTCCACAAGTTCTTGCGACTGTGTGCCGCTCTCACCAAATGCGAGCGTATAGTCATTTGGCGGAGATTTAGCAACACATTTTCTAGAACTATCGTTCACCGCTCTATCACGACATGGCAGCAGCGTGGTTGGTCCTTAGTAAAATTTTCTATGTATTGCGAATTTTGCGATAGCAATTATATGGACACAACCGCCGAAGTATATCTGTCGGTGTTGCCGTGAGCTTACGTATAAAGTGCGATAAGATCCTATCCTGCGCCGTTAGCTGTGCGCGTTAAAGGAAGTGTACGAAGGCGAGCCGAGATGTATAGTGCCTGGATGGGTGCCCCAAGTATCTATAGGTGGTCACGTGATAAAACGCGCGCAAGCCGGGGAAAGGAGGCGCTGGTTTAGCACGCTTCTCCTCTGGCCGTTGCTCTAGCCCGGTCTGGCGCCACTCTCGCTCTGTCTTGGAGATAATTCCCGATGGGTGCAAAGTGGGGAGGGGGGGGGGAGAGGGGAAAGGCGCTTCTATATCGCCATTTCAAGTTTCGGAGACGCTTTGAAGGACGAGGCAGCAGAAGCGTTCTGTCCGCTCTGTTCGCGCCCTTCATCACGCGGACGCTGTGGCAGCGAGTGTTCGCGGTCATTGAGTGAAATCTGTTCATGTTTGCACGTGTGCGCGTGACCCCGTGCTTGCTAATTTAGGGAGTAAGCGATTGTTTACTGCAGTTTATTCAGGCGATGAAGCTACGAACCTTGGTTCGTGCAGTTGTTCGTGCAGTGGTTCATGCAGCATTGGGGGGAAACTGCTATATTTTTGTGTTTAAATTTCTGGGGGGTTCAAAAGCAGTGCTGCGTACGCTAGTGTTTGTTTCTTGTCGCGGAACGCAACGCACTGCGGTAGCCCAGCGGCTTTGGTGTTGCGCTGCTGAGCTCGAGGTCACGGGTCCAATCACAACCGCAGCAGTCGCATTCCAATGGGGGCAGAATGCGAAAACGCGCGTATATTGTGCATTTCGTGCACGTTAAATAACCCGAGCTGCTGAAAATAAATCTGCAGTTTTCCATTACCATGCGCCTCATAACAAGATCTTGATTTTGGAACCTAAATCCTCAAAATTTAACTTTACGTAGCGCAATTACATTTACAATCGGCACTGTTGAGTGCGCCTACTGAACTTGTTATCTCGTTGCTGTGCTCTCTTTAGTAGCCAATGCTATATTTTTTAGATTTACTTATGGTCAGAATCCATTGGGACAAATCCGGGTCTTCCTTAGCATAGGAAGCCAGCTATCGCTTAAGGGTGTGATATATCAACAAACATGTTCAAGGAAAATCGATATTTAGAGTTCGATGTAATTGCAGAACATGACAAGCTTGACGAAAGAATGATACACCGCATGTCGGTAACATGTCGGTAACATCATTTCAGCATCAAACAAAACACTCGGTTTTCTAAAACGTCACCTTCGTCTTGCCCCACCACATGTTAAATTGCTCGCGTATAAATCACTTATAAGACCCAAATTAGAATATGCATGCCCCATCTGGAGCCCACTTCAAGCATATCTAATCACCGCATTGGAAGCTGTGCAGAATCGTGCTGCCCGATTCATTCATTCCTCATACTCATATGACGTCAGTGTTTCATCCTTGAAAGCTACATCCGGACTGTCACCCCTCTCTTTTCGTCGTCGCATTGCTAGCCTCACCCTTTATCACAAATTCTTTTATTCTCCTCTCAATCAAGCACCGTATATCGCCGCCGCATCACGCATATCTCACCGCACCAGTCATCCCCTTCAAGTTGCCCGCCCACTATCACGTACTACTACGTTTTCAGCCTTGTTATTTCTTCGAGCAGCCACGAACTGGAACGGCCTACCCCATGACATCGTCGCCATCGCTTCAACACCTGCTTTTCAAGAACGCGTAACAGATAATAATAATAATATTTGGGGTTTTACGTGCCAAAACCACTTTCTGATTATGAGGCACGCCGTAGTGGAGGACTCCGGAAATTTTGACCACCTGGGGTTCTTTAACGTGCAACGCGTAACAGATCACCTTCAATGTTAAATCACCATCGCTGTTTGTTTTCCTCACTACAAATGTAATCCCACCCCTTATGTAACACCCCCTGAAATGGGGGCCTTTAAGGAATGAAACTGAACTGAACTGAACTGATTACAACCAGGACAGGAACCCGAGGGCCTGCCTAAAACAGAAGACGTTATCTGGTATTTCTTCTCCTGCATTTTAATCTTTCTCTCGCCAGACTCATCTCGAATATCAGAGGAGTCGCAATCTTGCACGACGACTCTTCGCGTCCTATTAAGAGTCAAACGACCCACACACAAATGTTGACTCTTGTTTTGTGACTCTACCCGCGCGAAAATGGGTCTTCGTAAGAAAAAAGAGAGTCAAGTTGCTGTGACTCACTTTTTACTCTCTTTTTTCTTAGAGTGCTTAGTGAGTAGAAAGGCTTCTTGTATGGCATATATTATCGCGTGAGTCTCCAGAGTGGCTATGTTGGGATGGTTGGAAAATGGCCCAGCTGTTTGGATGATCGGTGCTGTCTGTCCAGGTGTATATATTGCATACGCGTATGACCCCATGTCAGAGCGTGCGGCGTCCGTGTATATCGTGATGCATTTCCTGTCTATATGGTGATGTTTTGCTTGCGCTTGACGTCGACCGTCATGAAGGTGTGGCGTCATATTTTTTGGTATGTTTGTAAATGCAGTGTTGCGTGGTAGCGGAGGGCTTTGGTTAACTGGTGTTAACTGGAAAGGGGCGATCCCTGCTCGTTTCAAGATTTCGCATCCTTGCTTCGTACAAGACAATCGCGCTACTTGTCTGTCTCGGTGTTGTTGTGTTAGTTCTGCGAAAGTGTGAAAGAGGCCCGTTTGTTGAAGGCGATCATTTGAGGTGTAAATCGGTAGGCCCAGGGCGGCCTTGTGAGGGGTGTTGAGTGAAGATTCGAGTTTTTGAGTTTGTGTTTGTTTCAGTGTTAGGAATGGGGCGGTGTACAGAAGCCTACTATACACGAGCGCAGTCACGAGCTGTGTTGCTTGTCCTTCTCTCAGTCCGTGTTTTTTGCGAATGATCCTTCGCATTAGGTGCGTGAGATTTCGGCAGTCTTTTTGATATTGTATAACGCTAGAATTAGCATTGTTGTTGTTATTTATGATAAATCCGAGTATTCGGCACGATGTAACCTTTGGTATCTGCTTGCGTAATAAGGTGAGTTGTATCAGGGCGTTTGTTTTCTTTGGTAATGTATTTGATTCATGAGGAGAAGTTCCGACTTTTCTGCTGAAGGTTCGAGTCCGGCTTTATGTAAGTGGTTAACCATGGTCTCGACGCCTTTTTGGAGGGTCGTTTCGACGTTCCCTGGAGATCCGGTTTCGCACCATAGGGTAATATCGTCGGCGTAGAAAGTGTGGTGAATATTAGGGATTGTAGATAGCTGCCTTGATAGCGCTGTCATGCAAAGATTAAAGAGGGTGGGGATATAATCGATCCTTGAGGTGTTCCACGGGAAATATTGATGGGGGAGGAAAGAGACTGCGCTGCCTTGAAGCGTGCTGTCCTGCCTTTGAGGAAACTGCGTATGTAATTGTACATGTTGGCGCCGCATCCACTGTCATGAACAGATTTGAGTACATGATCATGTGTGACATTATCGAATGCCTTTTTTATATCTATTGCCAGAAGGGCTTGGGTCTGTGCGGTCTTTGGCTGCAGAAGCGTGTTCTGTAGTATGAGAAATAATTCCTGTGTAGAAATGTTCTTGCGATAGCCTATGAGCTGGTGCGGAAAATGTTTCGTGTTATCCAAATGTTCTTATAGTCTGTTTAGTGCAAGTCGTTCCATTGTTTTGCCCATACATGATGTTAAGGATATGGGTCTGAGGTTGCAAAGCGTGGCTTTTTTCCCTGGTTTTGGGATCATGGAAATGTGTGATGTTCTCCATTCGTCTGGGAGGGTGCCCGTTTTCCAATGCTCATTTATGTGCGAGAGAAGCGTTTCTTTATCTTCGTCGGGCAGATTACGCAGAAGAGTATATGTGATGCCGTCAGGACCCGGCGCCGTCGCCCTATTATTTTGCAGCAATGCTATGTTTAGTTCTGCCATAGTGAAGTCGGCACCGATGTTGTCGTTTGGGGGGCCCGTATAGTCTGTGTACAGTGACTGATGTGCCGCAGGTATGTAAAGGGTCCGAAGTTCATCAAATGTTTTGTTTATACCTTGTGTACTGGCGTGTTTCTCTATGGTAGGGATCACTTGTTTCTTTGTGCCGAGCAGGGCTCGCAAAAGATGCCACGTGTGTTTTTTGCCTAACGTATTCTGGATGCTATCGCAAATTTGGTTCCATTCTGTCTGTTCGAGCGTCCGGGAATGATTGATCGCTTGAATAGTTATATCATCTACCTTTCTACGAAGCTGATTGTTATGCGGTTGCTGGGATAAGACTCTCAATAGCTTTTTGCGTTTTTTCCAGACGCGTGTGAGGTGCGGGTCGGGCCGGTCTGCTGGCGCTGACGTCGTGTGCGTGTCTGTAACTGCTGTCTTAGTTTCTATGAGGCCTTTAGCCCACGTGTCCAAGTCAAGCCCTGTGTCAGTGTTATTATGCCTCAGTTTCCGGAATTTGTCCCAATTTGTGAAGGTGACTGTAGCGCGGCGCTTTCGAGGCGTCATGTGTATAATGATGTTTATTATGTCGTGGTCGCTAGTTAGGTTTTCATGGGTGTTCTCCCAGCTCGTAGCATATTCACCTTTGTGCAACGCGAGGTCCGGTGTAGTAGGAAATTGATTTTGCGCCCCTGTGCGAGTTGTTACCCCCGGAGTGTTGAGAACTGTGTACTGAAATTTGTTTATGTTGTCTTCCAGCAACCTGCCCGTTTTCGTGTTCGCCTTGTATCCCCATGATGTGTTGGGCGCATTGAAATCTCCCATGATGAAAATATCATGTGTCTTCTCATCTTTTTTAGCGTGCTTGAAGATCTGACTAAGGTTGTACATTGATTTGGTGGATTGTAGACGTTGTACAGCTTGGCAGGTCGCTGTGAGTTGTCCGGGTATATTGTGGTTATTAAGACATACTTTGCTAAACAGTCTGGTGCTATTTCCGTGTAGTGTTTAATGTTATGTTTTACGTACGTCGAAATCAATGGTAGGTCGTATTCATTGTGCGCTTAATGTGTAGCTGTGTATCCTGGTATGTTCTGTTCTTTGTATGTTTCTTGCAGAAGTAACACATGTGGTGGGTTTTTCAATTTTAGGAAGTATTGCCTCATTATTGCTTTTTTGTTACTGAGACCGCGGCAGTTCCACTGCCAAACGCAAAAGTTTCCGTCCCTTACTTCTGCCATGGATTAGCGACCTTTGCGGTCTTAGACTGGGTGCTGGAGGTGTCGATTGGGTCATCAGGAAGTTGTCTCTTTTGCGAATGAGACATGTGGTCCATGTTTTCGTAGCTAAGGTCTTCATCTGGAAGAAGGCGCTTAAGCATGCGGTCTACTCGTTGTTCCAGCAGGGTTAGGCGTGGTGCGCCACCGAGCGATTTGCAACGGTGAGGGTGCCGTCGGTGCCAGAATGACCACTCCATGGTCATTGATTGGCCGCTTCGCCGTATGGCTGCCGCAAAATCGGGTCCCGAACCCATCCTCTCTACGGCAAGGAAATCTCGCCGCTCCCGACCTCAAAGCCGGACTATGTGACTCGCAGATGCTACGTCAACTGCTCTCTGCTATAGCGCTGTGCATGTCTCGTTTAGTCAGGTGCCAGGGTTAGCTCGGTTACAGTGTTCTAAAAGCCTGTAGCATAGAGAAAGGAATTCTATATGCCTGTAGCTCGGTAATATATAGTGGATGGCTATACTCAGTCGCTCGGTTCCGCAGACTCCGTAATCGGCATTTCATCGCTACTCATCATGCGTCACGTTTTTGTGATAGTGTGCTATGACGTCAATATTTTTGTTCCTCCATTGTCACGTCATCACAGCCGCGCTAGCGATGGATCTCAACCACAGGAAGGAGCTTTTAATGACTTTTTGCATCTGAATTAAAATTAGTTTCAAATGTTTGCAGCGTCAAATACCTCGTTGTGGGTGTGCTCACATAGAGACGCAGTCTACAACATGCTTTTTATATCCTCAAAATTTGGTTTCTCAGCCCCTTTAAGAAATAAAATGTTTGTAATTTTAGTTGCTGTATTTTAACGCATTCGACTGAGGGAAATTGTAGGCGCAAGCATCCGCCGCATGTTTGTATTCTACGGAGGATAGAAACCTCATGTCCGAAGGAGGAGGCACGCCCTTGACGCACCCGCGAAAGGCATGGCTAGCAGCTCAAGCAAATGTGCACATAGACAGCGGCACAGACACGGTATTGCTAAGTTTCGATAAGATATTAATAACACGCGGCACTCGCGCGTTTCGTTGTGTAGCATTCTGGACTTGAAACGCGGAAGCAGTGGGCCGCGCAGGGCGCGTTCATCTTGACATATGCGTCTTTTTCTCGACATATTTTGCACCTGCTGTTTTTGCGCGTTCCATGCTATCTCCGTTCATTGACTGCCGTCGAGCAAACTAGAGTAAAACTCGTGCGAAGGAGGAACTCGGCGCATCCTGCATAGCACGGCTGATGTACGGCAGGTGTTTATGACACCACAATTCCGGACAGTCCAACATTTTTGTTTCTGCCTCGGGATTGTTCGCGTTCTTTTCGCCAAACGCAACACAAATATTCGACAAGGCTTAACTATCCACATGTACGCAGCGTCTCAGTCACTACTAATTTCGAGAACCTCTACAATGACAACGTACACACGGTATGTCAAAACGTTATTGACGGCATTACAAATGCGATAGAAGAATCGCGGTACGCTTCACGACACAGCTATGATTACGCCATATGTCCGTGGGTGAATCAGTCGATAATTGCCTTACTGAGAAGGAAAGACAACTATTATAATAAATTAAAACATAACAAAACTAACAACTACTGCACAAGCCGGTTAAAATTTTTTCGAAAGAAATCAGCTATGCTAATTCGCAAATCAAAGAAGGTCTATTATACGAACTTGATAAGGCGAATACATGGAAATGGTAGGCAAATATAGAAAATAGTAAGAGATGTAGTAGGATTACAGGATAAACAGTATGTTACTCCCGAAAATCTGTCCCCTCAGATTGCTAATGACTTGAATATTTATTTCTGAAAAATTGGTGACAATATATCTAAACACTCTTTATTTCCAATTCCCACAACCAGGGTCCAGAGAAACGTCGACAGTGGTTCTTCGTTTTGTGAAGGAACTCTTGGGGAAATAAAAAGTATCGTAGGCAAATTATCGGCTAATAAGGCATCCGGACTTGATGGCATTCGAGTTAGGATATTGAAAAAATTTTATTGATGTCTTATGCGTGCCCCTTTGTCACGTGTTTAACCATGCGATAAGTAGTATTGTTTACCCAAATATACTGAAAGCGTCAAAGGTTATCCCTGTGTAACAAACTGGTGATCCGAACCATCCGAGTAGTTACAGACCTATTTCAATTCTTAGCTGGGTAACACACTATTTGAAAGCTAATTGTACTACAGTTAAATGCATTTCTTGTAAGCAATAACGTTATCTGCCCGCAGCAGCATGGTTTTCTTGCAGGTAGATCTACCTCAATCGCAGTATTAATGCTTTTGCGTTCCCTTAACTCTACCCTTATGAAGAATAACACTGCTGTGTCAATTTTTCTTGATATAAGAAAGGCATTCGATACAATCTGTCACTCCATACTGTTAGAAAAACTGGAATCTCATGGCATCGTTGGAAACGTGCTTCAACTGATTCACGGCTACTTTAAGGCACGAAGGCAACAAATGGTAATTAACAAACATAATTCTGCTTCTACCGATATCATATGGGGTGTACCGCAAGGCTAAGTTTGAGGGCCTATTCTGTTCTCATTATACAGAAATTATTTGCCGGACGCACTTTACCTGTCAAACGTTTTGATGTACGCTGACGACACCGCCTTAGTGTACTCAGGCGACTCACTCTCGTCATTACAAGACACTATATCTGGTGAACTGCTAAATGTAGCTAAATTGTTTTCAGAAATTAGACTCGCCCTAAATACCGATAAAACTAAATATATCATATTTCACTCTAATAGGAAAATAGTAGACTACAGTGAGTTCACTTTGACTCAATCGAACCGAACTCTGGATTGTCTTGATTCATTTAAATATTTAGTTGTTACTTTAGACAGTCACTTGCACTGGAGAGAACAAATTAGCGTTGTATGTAGAAAACTCGCGTTCCGCTGTTACACATTGCCCCGTGCCCGGCAATATTTTCCTCATGCTTTGCTTCGTTGAGTGTACTTTTCTTTGTTCCATACCCACATGAGCTATTGTTGTGAAATATGGGGCCTAACATATAAAACTAACTTAACACATATAGTGTGGTTGCGAAAACGCGCCCTAATAATAATAGCATTTTGCTCAGTTCATCACCCAAGTAGCCTTCTGTTTACTGACCTTCGTATTCTTTCTTTCACGGCGTTAAGATCACTTGTTTAGATCACAAAATACTCAACACCAACTTGCCCTTACACAAAACCATATTTAACTTCCCACTTGCAAACACCAGACAAGCAACTAACGTTAACTTAACGTCTTTCGTATTCCGCTGCGCATTCGCTCTTTCACGCTTTTCTGCGCTCGTTCGCTCGTTTACGCCACCACCGCCGACACTCACCGCAGGAACGGGCGCCTAAGAGGGGCGCCCTAAAAAAATGGCAACCAGAGCAAGCACTTTGCTTACCAAATAGAATTCCGAATAAGTTTACAACAATAAAGTTAAATTTACTTAGATGCACTAACAACACTGCATTACGTCAGTTATCAGTCCTGTTCAACCCCACTTATTCTTTGACTATAATACATCTTCCGTTTTACCGCTTGGTTACGATCCAAGTAGTTGTGGGTGAAAAAAAAAATACATGAAGACGAAATCGTGAATGCAAGGATAGTCCGTTTTCCAAATATGCAAAGGGAAACCTCTCTATTTCTAATTTTAATTTTAAAACTGTGGCGCCTGCCTTTCCTTAGCACTTATTTCACATACCTTCCAGAATGGGCCTGAGAAATGGATCCTTATTATAACTGCCGTCATCCCACACACTGATGTACACAATGAGACGAATGCCTCTGCCATCGATCTCAAATTACTCATACATTGTGTCAACCAACTTTACTCCATCCTTGAAAATGTATTCTTCTCATCATGTACCAAATCCTCTTTTATCACACACTGCGTTCTCCTTCCTTTGACAGCCGCTTCGTAAGTCTAATAGACCAATAGGTAACTATTGTGCGTATTGCCTGACTTCCGCAAACTCTTTTCTTATTCTGGAGCAAAATTTATGCTACTTGCGTGAGCTCTCCAATAAGTATGCCAGCATATTCCTGTCCGCTAATGTAACGGTTCATAGCACACGTTGTGAAACTGTTACAATAGGCCTGTGCTTCTTTTCAAGTGTATTTTTTATCCTCCAGGTTTTGTCCCTGCTAAAAAGGATACACTACATGTCGTTGTTTTAAACGTCATCAGCGCACTCTCATTCATAACTTTAGTTTACCTGGCTTACTCACTCTAATCCAGGTTTTATCGTCAAGATATTTCCTTGATCAGTCCATATCTTCACAGCTATCAAAAGCTCAGCCAAGTTACCAACCGCAAGCTGCACATCAAGGTAAACAACGCACATGGTGTCACGAAATATACCAATGGGACAGATGCGCTGTCTCTCTCATATGTCTTCTCTATTTGCCTTGTTGGATAAAAACCGACTAGCACAACATAAAACGCTAATGCATCAAGTATTCTTGTCTCTCTGCACAAGTGCCTTCTGTTTGAAATGTCAGAATTACTTTCATATCATAGGCACGTGCATATATACAGTCGACACCTCATGCCTTGCTGCACTGGCAAGACGATAAAATTGCGGCAGCTATGCAGATACCTTCCGCCTAAACCATCCGTCGCTGCCCGCAGAGCCGTTGCCAGCAGCGGCGCAGTAATTGCTCGCCAGTGCTGGCTGCTTCTCGGCAAACCTGCTGGCGATGTGCGAGAAGACGTCCTGGTCGGGAGCCTTTGGCCCCTGCTTCTCGTCCAGCTCCTCGGGCACCTGTGTGGGATCTTCCGTGAGCAGCACTCCGCTCAGCACGAGCCGGTCACTGCTGCGTGTGCCGCTGTACGCGGGACTGACGCTGGTCTCATCTCGCAGAGAGGCATCGATGTTCAGCAGCCGGACGAGGTCACTGCCAGCGTCCGAGACGCATACCTAGTGCCATGGAGAAAGAAAAAGATAGGACGGAGCATTATGTCACACAGCCAGCCTTGGCAAGCGAATGCTCTGTGAAGTCACAGTGGCGCCCCAACACGTCGCCTCTCGCGTCGAGATCGCGGAGGAAATTCGAGATTTGCCGAGACATTTGGTTACCGGTAGTTTTTATTCATTGCGCGCTCGGCCGGCAGCTGATAGCTGCTCCCATGGAGGCCTCCGTGGCTGCTCTACCTGTATCTCTGGTCGGATTTTTCCCTGGATGCTTGTTCTGCTTCCATCTTTCCTGCAAAGCATGTGTTCCGCACTTTGGCCGAGTTGTGAGAGGTTCACACTGCAACGTCAGCGCATTTAGGCTACAGCTATACTTCGGCCGAAGTAAAGAGACCGTTGTGAGCGATAGTAAGCTACATGTATTTGCCACGTTTTTGACCGAGGCCATGCCTGTGTGTACTTTGCCCTGTTATGCGAGCTTTATTGATTTGCATTGCCCCTGGATCAGTGGCGCCTTACGCATGAGGGTTTTTATGCATGCGACTGATCGAATTGTGTGAGCGAAGTCATCCTTGATGCCAAACGGGGTGGAGCTTATTGCCTGAGATTACGCTGACTCCCGCTATAAATGGTGAGTGGCGTTTTCTACCTACGTGCTACGCTGTTTTCTCGTGAAACCTGGTGCATTGTAAATTTATCTACTGCGAAGAAAAGCAACAACTACTGCAAGCAGCGCTTGTTTCAGCTTTTGGCGTTTGAGACCGATATAAGGCCGGGTCATGCGGTCTCCGCTATGTTCCCAAGAACTGGCTCTGCTTTGAACACTGCGTACTGCGAGCACGAACAAACGGTTTGTCATCGGACGCATACGATGTTATTAGAAAAAATTGAGGTTTTACGTGCCAAAACCATTATCTCATTATGAGGCACGCCGAAATGGAGGACTCCGAAATAATTTGGGTTGCCTGGAGTTCTTTAACGTGCACCAAAATCTAAGTACACGGGTGCTTTTGCATTTCGCCCCCGTCGAAATGGAGCCGGCGTGGTCGGGACTCGATCCCGCGATGACGTGCTTAACAGCCCAACACCATAGTCACTATAAACAACCACGGTGGGTAAACGAGAACATGTATCGGCGTAGGACAGAGAACGGTGCACTCCAACTAAAACTAAAACTTGCTGTTTAGCCTCTCTTTATAGATTAAGGATATGCATGCTTAGCTGCTGAAATGACAACAGACATTACTATGCAATTTACTGCGACACGAACAGCAGCGCATACACCGAAAAATCAGTGGGCAGTGTAGCAACGCCGCGCCCCTTTCGGAAAGGCCTGCAACATTTGCCTTCAACTTCCGACACGCTTGAGAGGCTTTCTCTCTGATACGGCTCGCCGAACGTACACGCATTCGATGCCACAATCCAGAAACTTCAGCGCGGCATTAAGCGAAAGTGCTGTGGTGGTAGCCATGGTTTGTTTATTTGAAGAGCTTCAAATTGTTTCGAATGTGTAGCGAAAAAAAAAAGAAACAACCTGGAGTACTAAAACCTACCGCGGGCTCTGGCGTTTTTATGACCTGTTGGGCCACCACAACGGATTCAATCGCGTTGTAGTTTACTCCTTCGTATTATCTCCTTCCTCCATGCCTAGCGCCCATCGGTGAAGATCGTATACAATTAGACATACCCTTTAAAAAAGTTGGCCGTATTGTTACTGTGTTCATATTTCTAAAAGCTCTAGAGCTGTTGCAATACGGGAAGGACAGCAAGTAGACACATTCCATTATACCGGGGTTGATCACTTTTAAGTTTTTTTGAATTTTTTTAAATGTCACCCGTCGCAGATAACATGATTCTGGTACTTGAACTGTATTATTCAGCCAGGCGGACAGTACTCGCACGAGAAATCGAAACACATGTCCACCTAATTAACAAAAATCAGTAATTAACTTCATAATTACTTTACGGCACGTAGTGCGCGTTATGAATTCTAACCGGCTTGTTTTCGAGGCGTCTGCACTTCGAGTTAACTTAGAGAATAATATTATCTTTCAGATATGTGATATCACACTCGCTTTAAGAATGCGCTATTGTTCCACGCCGATCTTTAAAGAAAGTTCTTTTATGCATGTAAGCACAAAGGTAACTGGAACGCCCATGTAATTCGTCCGACGCTTTGCGAAAAAAAATCGCTAAACTGGTGTCAGAAGATCTGGTGGTGTCTAAGGGATACGCCTTGCAAACCTACCGGCTACAATTCGTAAATAGCACTATGTGCCATCAAGTAATTAGGAAGTGAATTATTAATTTTTGGTAATTAGTAGATTATGTATTTCGATTATTCTTGGTAGTAATGTCCGCCTCTTCGAATAAGGAAACTCAACAACAAGATTGATGCTATTGTTCCCACGCGATCTTTGAAGAGTCCATAAAACGTAAAAACGACCCCCCCCCTCCCCCGTAACCTGTTCACTTCAATACAAACATTTTAGTCTGCGTTGTCTCGGGTAATCTCTATTGACTCGTTCTGCAGTGCATTTATGAAAATAATTTTATAGCGCACCCTGAATGAAGAAAAATGATAAAGTGGCTCCCGTCAAGAAAAAAAAAATTTGCGCTTGTGCCGCTCTTACGAGCATTTTTGTGAATTTCGCAACAGTGAAAGCGCAGTCGTCCACATCCACTACTGACATACGCCTGACGTCAACAGGCGCCACCGAGTAGCCCAATAAAGTTTAGAATGCCGGAGGCACGAAGAACAAAGCTTCAGAAATTTGCCGCCCGGCTCACCTGGTGGAAACTAGTGGACCGGTAACCGGCAAAGTGGAACACCAGGTGGAGTTCAGTGTGCTTCAATAGCGCGGCCACCTCAGGGTCGGAGGCGCGCCTTTCGAGCAGGTGCCTGGCGAAGCGGACCAGCATGCCAGCGCCCGCTGGGAAGCCGGCGCTAAGCTGCACACGAGGTACGAGGAAAGCCCTCGAAGAGGCGTGCTCCGACACCACCAGCGCGTAGACGGGAGCGGCCGCGTCGCCACCACCGGAGACAGTGTCCAGGCGCGTGGCGTCCGGATGGGCGGCTAGCAGCGAGCGTAGCACGTCCAGCTTGGCGGGCGTACTCTTGTACGCGAACTGGTTCATCTGGACACCAGGCAGCCGAGAAGTTGCTTCTTCGGCTTTTTAAGAGAAAGGCGCACCGAATGCATTGCGCTGTGCCAAAGCCAGCCATCGAATTGGCGAACGAGGATCTCTGTAAGTTTGTCTCGAAACAAAAACCGAAAATAAGATCAAGATACGCCTGGAAGGCGAACAGAGCGTGCTACCACGTGGTTTCACTATCACGCATGAGTGCTTAGCAATGAGATACCGCAGTAGGAGAGGTTGAGAAGTAAACTAATCCAGTAGAAGGATATCACACGATGTACATAGATATCCGATGGTCTCTACATCGAGTATGAGAGTCTACTGATGGCACATACACACGCCACAGGTGTGCAATTGTGGGATAATGCATATCTCGTGCGTTCACGTCCGAGGCTCAGCTGCACTTGCGCTTCGAAATCCCAAGTTAAAATATAAAAAATGCTCTTACAACAAAAAACACATGTGCATACCAAGCGGGCCAGCCGTCACGGGCTATGCGGTTGTAATTATTGCGTAGCTCTTGCACTAAACAACTGCGTGGTGCAGCAATTTGTCAGTTTTCTTTGTATTTTGAGTGTACTCTGTACACTACTGGTCATCTTATTACTCTCTGAGGCGCACAATGTCGCGGTAGCTTCAACGTCAAACTGTCATGAATACGTAACCAAAAACGAAGAAAGGATACTTGGGACTGCTTTTAAAAGACCGATTATAGCGAGTTGTCAGCAGTCACTGGGAAAGTAGGCCACGCATTGATAATACCATTAGCAGTCATTGACACCGTGCTAACAGTTTTTTGGGTGTAAGCGGGGTTGATCATATGGAAAAGACGAGATACTTGCGTAACTCATGTTGTCCTCCATGTCCTCTTCTTCCGCAAGCCCCTTGTGCTCATTCGCCGCTGTTGTTTCTTCTTCAGAGGCTGCCGTAGAATCCTTATCTGGGGTCTGGGTGGTGGTGCTTGCTGTGGACGTACTGCCTCCTGTGACCTCCTGTGTCCCCACTGCGAAAAAAGTAGCGATGAATACAAGCGCAGCCGTGGTTTTGCGTCCACATGACACCATTACGAGGAATGCTTCAAGGGGACGCTTGCTTGCTTGCTTGCTTGGCTTCGAAAGTGGCTCATACCCACTATAGCGGATTGGACAAGGATCAGGTGGTTTATGAAAATGATAATAAGAGTTTAACACAAGCACTATTGAGAAATTTCGAATAGCTGGAAAGAATAAGTTCAGATAAAATTTAAGAGTTTAGTAAGGAAATCGTGCTGATTCAATTCCATATATATGACAACAGCTGCACCGATATGGTTATGAAAATTACACAAAGTAGAGGCCTTTAAAGATGGAATATAGGGAATCATTAAATTCAAACCGGCAATAAGAAATTTTCCCTTTAAAGTGTGTTTTCTTCATCATTAAAATCTGCGACATCACAGGAAAAGGTGTTCTATTGTTTCGTTCTAACGACAGTATGAGCACATGGAGGAGGGCGCCAGACCAGATGGATGCATATAATAGTTTAATGGAGGTATTCGACATCGAAATTTGGTAAACAGCAGTCCAATTTTTCTATTGCGGCCGGAATTTCTGCTCCAAAGGAACAGAATGTGTCGGTAAGCACTTAAAGTTGTTAATGATAGGCTCCAAGAGCCTTTCATTACTGCCCATCCCTTCAACCGAGCAGCGGTCATGAATTAAAAGCTTATATATCAATGATCTGGAGAACTGGGTTACTAAGGGCAGCTCTCGCCAAGCTGTCTGATAATTCATTTAAAACAATTTTTGTGATCAGGTACCCATAACAATCTAGTTAGTGTTAATTAAGCGAGAGGTTATTAGACAATGAAATGCACGTGAAATACTGGAGCCCCTATTTGCAGTAAGTTATGACCATCAAAATAAAGAATCTGTTACTATTACCACGTCTGAGATTGATAAGTTCACTTTTCGTACAGCCAATGTAGCCACCAGAAATTAAGCAAAAAAATATTGGTATGTAGCCAAGAAGTCTTAAAGAAGACGAGGAATCAAAAACGTAGGAGAAATTTCAAATACCAAATTTTCTTTTGCTTGCGATGCACCTGTCCCTATATGGTCTTTATTTTTAGTTCCAGTTTTATAATAGCCCATTTATTATTTTGCAAGAAAGGTGTTTCTCGTTGTTTGGATATATAACGTCAAATGTATACTGGAGAGAGAGAGTGAGAGAAACATTTATTGAATCATAAAATGGAATTCTCGCGGATCGAGGTCTTCTCTTCGTCACGCTGTCTTCTCGTCGAAGGGAAGCCTCTTCAGCACGGGTGGTCCCTCAGTCCAGGGCTCCACTGAGTTTGGCCGCGTCCCTAGCGTGCTCCACCATCCTTCTTTGGACGGCGAGCTCGCAGCTGACGAGCCGGCTCTCCCAATGCTCCGCACTCGGGGGTTTATGATCGCGGAATGCGTCGTTTCGTTCACACTCCCAAGTTATGTGATAGAGTGTGGGTGTAGCCCCGCACCAGGGGCAGGTGTCCCTATACTGCGTTGGGAACATCTTGTTGAATATGAAAAGGTTGGGGAAGGTGTTTGTCTGGAGCCTACGCCAGCCCGTTGCTTCCTCCTTCGTCAGCGCTTTATGGGGCGGTGGGTACTTGAGTCTAGTCCCCCTGTAGTGGTGCAGTAATTCCAAATAACTGTCACTGAGGATTCCGGCGTAACTAGCGCGGTACTCCTGCTGCTGCCCAGCTCGGAATCTATCAGCTCGAGCTAGACCGTCCGCCGCCTCGTTACCCCTTATGCCCTCGTGTCCAGGTATCCAGATCAGATTGTGTTTGATTTCCGCCTCCTCCGAGGGGTTACTCCCTATGAGGACCTTAAGGGCAGTTTTACATATTCTGCCCCTCATGTAGTTGCGACAGGTCTCTTACGAATCTGTGAGAATATTTAGCGATTTATTCCCCCTATATCCTTGCATCGCTGCCAGCGCCACGGTGATTTCCTCGGCTTCAGCTACACTCCATATCTCGGCCGAGACGCACGAGACAAGCTTTTCCTCCTTGTTCATTACTACCGCAATGACCTTTGCCTCGCTTCCTATTACACTTATGCTCGCGTCCGTGAAGAGAGTGTTCTCTTTTCTAGCCACTGTCTTTTCTATGTATTCGGCCTTAGCTTTGCTTCTGCCTTCGTGGAGCCTGGGATCCATGTTCTTCGGTATAGGCTTTACGTTCAAAGTTTTCCTAATTCCCGCCGGTACGTCCTCGTAGCGGTCGACGTCTCCTGTTTCGAAGCCCAGCCTAGCGATCAGGTTTCGCCCCGTGTAGGTCGCCGTTAGTCTTTTCATTTGCGCCTTCCGCTGTGCTTCCGCCATTTTCACGAAGGTGTTGCTCACCCCTAGTTGCATCTCAGTGACCAACTAGTGCGTGTACAAAAAGAAAAAAAAACTGTAATTGAGTATTTTATGACGTTAAGGTAGTGGAGAATGTTTTGTAACCTGTTTTCTAGGCGCAAAGGCATGTTTTCAATCGACTATATAAAGCGCGGATGTCATTGTCCGATGCAAAAAATGTGTACGATGTAAACGATGCATCTTCAGATACACATGTGTATAAGCCGTTATAACAAAGTGTACAGCTCAGTAATATATTAAACAATAAAGGTAAAACGACAGCTCCTTGTGGAGCCCCATGCGGCTGTCGATGTCTGCTTGAAGAAAATACTTCCATGTCTGATAAAAACTTACTAAACCATTTTATTGTGTATTTTGGAAAATCAAGGTTCGTTAGTTGATTTTAAAAAAGCTTTGTGTTCTACGCTATCATACAATTTTGCCCCATATAAAGTGACTAGGGGTGCTATTTGTCTCTGGTGTCGTGATAGTTTTATCCGCATCTCCAGGTCCACATGGGCGTGCCAAGTGGAACAGTCAGATCTAAAGTCAATTTGTGAAGTGCTGAGTGCACGTTTGTCCTCTACTAATTTCATAGGACAAACATTTAGGAACATTTGTAACAATTTAACGAAATTTGAAGTTAGCGCTATTGGTCTAATATTGTCAAGCGTGAATCAGTCACGTATATTTTCAAGAATCGGAATAATTTTACCCAGTTTTCAACTTGAAGGCGTCCACGAAAACTGATTCGAATAGCTTGCTACGTCTAAAAGGTCATCTGGCGACTCCTTGAACAAGTTTTTTAACATTTTTGCGGTTACTCCGTCAGCACCTGGGGCGGAATGTGCCATACATTCCAATGCGGTAACCACTTCAAACATTTTGATCTTGGTAAAATCATATGACCGGATCGGTACCTTGGTATATGGAGATAACAACGAAGTGAAGCGACTTTCTAAACCCTTTGCGATTTCTACTAACCACTCCGTCATTTCTTCTCCAATGAAAACTATTAGATTAATTTCACTTGGACGCGGAAGTATTTTTCTGCTGCAATGGACATTGAAGAATGCACACTTCTTTACACATTTTGATAGATGATCGGAATGTATACAATCGTAGTCATTGTTCTGCTTTAAAAATTGTATGTTTAAGTATAGTTCTGTAGAGATTATAATCACTCCTGTTTCTAGGACGCTGGTTATATAACAACTTTATCGACGCTGCTTTCCTTTTTTATGATCGCGTGAACAGTCGGAATTTCAACAAGGGCTGCACGAGTACCCCTTATGAGATAGAACTGAGCGTTACGACTGCTTGCTAAATTTGTCAAAATGACAAATAATCTTCGTTTTCTGTTCATTGGAAGCAGCTGAAAAGGTCGAAATCACACACTTCAAGGACATTTTAAAGGTATTGTAGTTTACAAAAGTTCGAACATGGCCATCATCTGTGGCCGTAATAGAGTGGGCTCTTTCATAAAACGGAGGGTGGTGATTACTGTCAGAAGCACAATAAACAGTCGACCATGAAGACAGGGAGAAGCTACTACGAAAGAATGTGAGATCGATTGCAGTCTGATTTTGGCCAGACACAAATGTAGTTGGTCTGCAATACCGCCTTCATCTTTCACATTTTCCATTCTAACCATATTTGTTAATTCATTTTGTTTCTCAGAACTTGGACAGCCAGAAAAGGGAAAAATCATAAGTTTTAAAGAAACGAAGTCCCTCAGCCTAAATTGCAGCGCCACTAGCACAGAAGCTATGATAATGTGCACTAGATTTTCCTACGAATAAGAGTGTCACCAGTGGTATCACTTAATTTCATGCTGCATTCCGGGCGTTTCTCAAACTAGGTTCAGTAATCCCTCCCCATAAACTTCTCTCAGGTCATATAACATATACATATTTTTTTCGGGCAGCTTTCCCTGCGGGTTAGATGTGTATTTGATTAAAAACGGGGAAGCGCTCCTCATGAAGAAGTTTCAGTGGGGGCTTAGTGAACTTATTGTTCATAAGGCAACACCTGTATCTGTGCTATCGATAAAGCGTTCTCAACTGCTCGTAGTATCTATGGGCGAGTGTGCACTTGTACTGAAGCAAATGGTATAGTGATCCAGAACGACCAGGTGTTGGGCTAGCTAGCTATCTTCAGAAATTAACATGTGCGTGGAATGGAGACTACAAAGACAGCGATAGAAATAATCACTCTGTCATTTCTATATTCTTCTTAATGTTGCCGATTCATTGCAAAACCTGCTTATTTCCGGGCACTCACCGCGGTGAGGGTAGCCTGTCATAATAGCCTTTACATATTTCAGACCGGCCCCCTCACCGTATGGTTCGGGTCCCTTTTTATTCCAGCCCATGTTAAGCGCACATAGTTATAATGTGGGCGGGAGGAGGGCGACTCACCGGCGCACAGAGTAACTGCGTAACATCACGTCCTTATCAATTGGTCTGAGGCCACTACAGCGCCATCTAAGGTCCACCCGCCCCCGCCCCCCTTTCTCCTGGTCTATGCAACGGGTCGCTTCGCTCCCCTTGCCAGGAGCCTCCGTATGCGCGGTGGTGCTAAAGCATAGGAAAAAAGAGAAAGTACAACAGGTGTAACGCGAGAAATGCAGGATTACAGCAACCCTAACAAAAAAAAATCCTGCAACATGACAATCTGACCTCGACGGTCCTCCGCGGCGCCATGAAATCGGACGGAAAAATTCGCTAATAAACAGGTTCTGTATTGACTGCAGTTACCTGTCAATGTGGTGCTACTGCTATAGTAAAGGGCCCCTTCACTATAGTTAGTACCTTCTTTCTGAGACAGTCATGTTTAGAGGCAGCCTGCCACCAAGTATTCAACGCATGACTGTTCAAAATGAACCAGTGTGTTCGAAATAATTTATATAGGGAAAATTACGTAGTTACAGGATATATCCCGGATTGCTTTTATTACAGACTGACCTTTGAAAATAATTGAATGTAGTAATTTGACAAAAATTATGTATATTGCACTAATTAACTTTCTAATCAGTGTAGTCACGCGATAACTCCTAAAGGAAGACTTCCAACGCACTTTCTGAAGAGCTCATAACCGTTTCCATATAGGGAAAAGGTTGACTCGGCAAAATTTGACACCATAATGAATTCCAGCCAATTTCACATAGAAAAGCGAGATTGAACAGCTGGAGGGTGGAACTACCACGCCTATAGTAGATGACCAAGAGTGACGTTACTGCTTGCAATTCACCGTCAGATGATCCTGAAGCGAGCGAGATCGAGAGATGATGATAATGCTCCCTTGATGCACGCCCACTGGTGAGAGGCTAGCAGCGTATTTGACAGGTAAGGCATGTGCGGCGTCAATTCCTACTGCTGTCAACATTATGATGTGCTGCACTTACATTTACGGGGAAACGAATGACACGGTGTCTGATCATTGTTAAGTTATACCTGCTGTATCGAGCGACAGACTCTTTGGTGTACCCATAGACCACGGACTACTGAGGTCAAGATGCGTCGCGGCACTTACGTCGGAGATGAGAAATTCTGTTCACATCCTCCATGCTTTTGCAGCAGCCAGATGGGGTATCTCGGAAGGCATCTTTGTTCAAGTTGCACCAATCACTATTCATATAGGATTTATATATGTTCCAGCATGCCAGTACTTTCAAGTATGGACCCTAGCTGTGCGCGCACACTACAAGGCATCCATACTGTGCCATTGCCCACAAGCTTGGGCGTGCTGCACTAACTTAGCAAATGGAACAATAGCGGAAGCTCGCGCTTAATTCTATCAATGTGTATACGAACTGCAAGCCCTTCCAAGTGTACCGTCGTTTGCTTATCGGAGGCAGACACCATCTTTTATCGTCACTCATGAAAGCAACCCTGACTCCCGATATTTCGGATTGCGATGCAGTCCTATGTTCAGCCTACTGGCGTGTTTTACATTTCTCCAGTATACTGCGGCACTCTGCACATGTCATACCGAGGGGCCTATCACGCCCTTTGCATCTAGTACGGTATTTGTAAACCCTCACCTGGTCATCGCTCGACGGTGTAAATCCGATCATCAGTCCCCTTGAACTGTAGCAGCATTTCTTGCGATCCCCGAAGTTCATCGATTTCTCTCCGGGAAGCCGCTTCGTACATGGACAGAAGTTAGTGATGCCAAGCTGGTGATTCCGTCACGATATAAGGCCCACCCTATATTCTAGCCATGAAAATTACAGAGCTTCTTATCATTGTGCAAATAAATGACCAGGTTTCGATGGACAACAGCACGGCGCGGTTAAGTCAGGGATGAGAAGGTATACGCTGAAAGAAAGATAGCCTTGAACCATGCCTCCAGAGTAAATACAAGGACTGTGCTTTCGCAAGAACAGATGCGAAGACCCTGATTTCTTGTGTCATACAAAGATCTACGTTCCAGTACTCTCACCCAAGCGACACACCCACCGGACTCTATGATCTCTGCATCGCTTTTCAAAGTTCGACCTGTTTCTCTGTCTCTCCCTTTTTTGTTTGTGGTCAGCCCTCGGCAAGAGAGACAATAGTTGCCCTATCTTATTATCATCGAAAGCGATGTGTACAGAACACATTTTCAAAATATAACATGAGTTGTTTGCTTAACATCTCCGACTCAGACTGTCTGCATTGTTGTTTTGACTACCTTTTCTATACTTGGCATCGAAGTTGTATTCTTGCAGAAGGAGACTCCATATCAGCAGACTCCCATTTTTTTTTGGACATTTGCTTCAGCCAGGCTAGAGGACAATCGTCGCTCTCGATTGTGAATTTCGTACCTTGAATGTGGCATCCTAGCTTTTGAATGACACATACTATGCATAAACACCAATTCTCAGAGGGACTGAATGCCTTTTCTCACGGAGTCAATTTTGGACTGAGGTACAGCAAGGAATGTTCTTCACCGCTTTTATTACATTGGGCAAGGACGACGCGTAGACCATGGTTGCTGGCTTCTCAATGCAGAAGGAATTTTCTGCGCAAGTCTGGCAAGACAAGCACAGGCCGTGAAGACAAAGTTTTCTTCAAATTCTGCAAAGCCTCTTTTTATCGAGGCTCCAAGTGGCCAGTTGTTCTTGACGCTTCCGAAGGCTGTCAGTGGAGTGGCAAGCTCTCCATAATTTGGAATATAGTGCTGGTAATAACCGACCATTCCCAGAAATTACCGCACATCCTTTTTTGTTACTGGCCTTGGAAAGTGAGATATTGCCACAACTGTGCCTTTCATAGGTTCACGTTTTCCGTGTCGTATTTTGTGCCACGAATGAGTGACACGGCGCTCACCGAATTGGCACTTCTCGGGCTCTGAAAGCCAAGCCTGCCCCTCTGATTCTTTGAAGCACCGTTCAGCTATGTTGCAAATGAGACTACCAATGATTTCAAAACTGCGCCACGTTATCCAGATAGGGCAGCACGAAATATTTTAGCCCTGAAGCATCTGGTCCATTAGCCTTGAAAAACAAAACAGCGCGTTCTTCAAGACAAAGCTCATGGAAGCTGGCTGGAAAACCCCGAAATGTGTTACAAAGACCGCATAACGACTGGATCGTTCTGCTATGGGCACCTGTCAATATCCCCTCACAAAATCTACGGTTGAAATGAATGTAGCCCTGCTTTTGAGTTCTACCCTCTCTTCTTTATGAGGCAAGGGGCCGACTTATTCGTTTATAATTACATTTAACTTTCGATAACCTAAGCATGACTGAGGAACTTTCCCTGGTACCTCAACTGGCATTAGGGGCGAGCAATATTCACTAAGTGCCTCATTCATCTCCCTAGACGAAGCATCCTTTTGATTTCTGCATTCAATATGTCTAGCTGTTGATGGGATAGGCGGTACGCTTTTAGCTTAAAAGGAACCTCCGCTATTTGCTCGATGCTATGTTGTATCAAACGAGTCATTCGTAGCTTCTCCCTGAAACAATCCACATATTCCCGAATAAGGTTGCTCAAATCTTCCACGTTCTCTCTTCCTAGTTCCTCCTTGATAACAGCATGCGTTATGACCTCTTGCACACTTCATCCCGTTTTCCCGCGAAAACAAGGTAACTAGAGGAACGTCCTCTGAAACAATCACAGCTGTACTGACAATTGCTCTTCACTCAAAGGGTTTCATTAACTTTGAATGAAAATGCGTTCCTCAAGTTGGCGTCCCGGTAACCTCAGAGTTTCTTTTACATCTGAAATGCTATAAATAACTTCGGCAGATACGTGTCAGTGGACTTCCAGGGGACTTCCAGCCACAAGGTCGTCACTTTGTCGCCAGTGTCAAATGATCGTTTCTTCGTATTTCTGTCATAATATTGTTGTCAAGCATCTTGCACTGCCTCTGGGTTAGACTTCAAAATATTACGAGACTCATTCATCTTTTGCATTAGGTCCAACACATACTCGCCCACACTTTTGGGCACCCGATCGTCCTTCAATAGCTCGTGAACTAGCCTCGGGTGAACTCGAAGATGTACTCCTATACCAGCTCTGCCGGGGCAAATACTGTCCCCTCGTCTGTTACCGTGCGCAACGCAAAGATTGCGCCCGGTAGGCCACACTCCCAGTCACACTTCTTTTCATGGCTTACCACTTTCAAAACTTTCTTGAGGATGGTAGGCCATCTCTCTACGCTCTTGCTTGGAGGATGGTTGACCGAGCTGTGAAAAATTCTAACACCACATCTTATGCGAAAAGCTGTCGTGAAGGCACTAGTGAAAAATATTCTTTGTCTGGTTGTATTTATGCGGGGAAACCAAGGCACGAATATATCAAAAGCAGAGCATCTACTACTTCGACCAAAATTGCCTCGTTTAAAGGAACGGCCTCAGTAAACGCAGGGCACAATAGAGTGAGAATGCATCTGCTTCCCGCGTTTGTTTTCGGCAACGGCCCCAACAAATACACAATTCGGCGGAGGGGTTCGCAAATATTGGGTACCTTTATCATTGTTCCTTTCCATTTGTCCTTAGACTTGCCTGCCATCTCACAAGTCTCACAAATGCGAGGGAAATCCCGCGCCTCTCTGAAAGAACTCTGTCAATAAAATTAATGCACCATTATTTTCTATGTACAATTTACACCTAAGTTTCCTACCCACGAGTGGCCCTGACAAAGCCTCAGCAAGTCCGTACGACACGATGCCGGCACCGCAAGTCAATCCTACTATCGTGAGCTCCCATAGTGTCATCATCAGCCTGGTTACGCCCACTGCAGGGCAAAAGCCTCTCCCATGCTACTCCAACTACCCCGGTTAGGTACTAATTGTGGCCATGTTGCCCTGCAAACTTCTTAATCTCATCCTCCCACTTAACATTCTGCCGCCCCCTGCTACGCTTCCCTTCCCTTGGAGTCCAGTTCGTAGCCCTTAATGACCATCGGTTATCTTCCCTGCTCATTACATGTCCTGCCCATGCCAATTTCTTTTCGTTGATTTCAACTAAGATGTCATTACCTCGCGTTTCTTCCATTACCCAATCTGCTCTTTTCTTATCCCTTAATGTTACACCCATCATTCTTCTTTCCATAGCTTGTTGCGTAGTCCCCAATTTAAGTAGAACCCTTTTCGTAAGCCTCCAGGTTTCTGCCCCGTACCTGGGTACTAGTAAAACACAGCTGTTATACACGCTTCTTTTGAGGAATAATGGCAACCTGCTGTTCATGATGTGAGAATGCCTGCTAAGCGCACCCCAGCCCTTTCTTATTATTCTGATTATTTCCGTCTCACCATCCGGATCTGCGGTCACTACGTGTCCTAAGTACATGTATTCCTTTACCACTTCCAGTGTCCCGCTACCTATCGTAAACTGCTGTTCTCTTCCAAGACTGTTAAACATTACTTTAGTTTTCCGCAGATTAATTTTTAGACCCACCCTTCTGTTTTGCCTCTCCATAATAATAATAATATTTGGGGTTTTACGTGGCAAAACCACTTTCTGATTATGAGGCACGCCGTAGTGGAGGACTCCGGAAATTTTGACCACCTGGGGTTCTTTAACGTGCACCTAAATCTAAGCACACGGGTGTTTTCGCATTTCGCCCCCATCGAAATGCGGCCGCCGTGGCCGGGATTCGATCCCGCGACCTCGTGCTCAGCAGCCCAACACCATAGCCACTGAGCAACCACGGCGGATTTGCCTCTCCAGGTCAGAGAGCATGCTCCCTTGTAGATACATGGGAATGCTGAAAAAATTTTTTCTCGGCGATCGCGGCACATATTTGGATGAAGTGTGTTGTATTTAAAATTAATTGCAAAATCTAGTATGTATTCGAAGCACATGTTCATTTTTTCCCTCACTCTGCTCAGAAAAAGACTCGAAAATTGCGAAGTATTAGGGTTAAAACGCTGCGACATAGCAATTAAAAACGTAATCGTAATTCTGTAAACTCTACCTTATAATAGATCTGAAGCAGACAACACAGATGGAGTATACGCGGCTCTGAAAGATACTGCTAATTAGTGAATGTTGTCTTAGAAAAGCCCTTGTAAGCATAGTGATAAGTTCACGTGGAGTTTAAAGTTATTTCAATAGGTAATATATCTGAATTAATTACTACATTATAGGTAGACACTTGAAGAATGCCCCCCCCCCCTCCCCCCCATCCGCCATGCATCGGCTATGTGAGGCTGTACTGAGCTGCAAACTGAACGAGTTCCGTATTGGTAACCGTAATATCGGTTTTGGTGCAGAGTCATGCATTTGTTAAGTTAGTGCTTATATTTATTGTGAAACATATTCAAAGACAATTTTAGTTAAATCGAAGCAAACTTCCTATACGTGGTACTTATGTTCTCCCAAAGCACACAATAATATTTATAGTATGAATTTTAGGTGTAGTTTTGGAACGTAGCCTAGTAGCACTAATTGCCGATGCAACGTTACAACAATGTTGTGAATGTTGTCGAATGTTTCGCGACAATTGGCAATGTTGAGCAATAGTGCGCCAGCATTTCTGAGAGAGGTTGAGATAACGTTTCATTATTATGTTGCATCCATGCCGTCAAAGCCTCCGCAACGGAATAATTACGGCAAAATCAGATGTCTTAGTAGCATGCACAAATAAGAACGTGTCTCATGCAGCTATGCTAACGATTAACACGCGCACTACATTGCTTCAACGTTTCCTGTTCTGCACACGTACGTGCCCGCACACTGCATCTTCCAACTAAATTTATCCAATACTACATGCTGACTGCACTTCTTGCATAAATTATTCTAATTGCGCGCCGTTTATAAAATTGAGTGCCGAGGTGGCGTTGTTAAACAAGTGGGCGAGATTTCCCTTTCGTAAGCCTACCTTCATATTAGTTTACTTATACGTATTTCGCAAACGTATTCGGGGAACTTAATGTGTGAATAGATGTTAGGATTGTAGAATTCATAACGTAATACGTGTAGAAGAATTTATGCGCAGGAAATTCCAAAGCTTGCTGCCGAAACGCGCGTCCTTAGATTATGCCAAATTTTCGCACAAATCTGAGAGAAAAGTGATGAGAAGGCTCTGCAGTAACTCGATCACGCAAAAAATAAGCAAAAATCACGTAGCGACAGCAGTTGTACAGTTCACATACAAATTTTCATCACGTCAAAACTGTCGTATGTGCGTTCATTTCTTTCTTCTGCATTTGCACATATATTCGCTTTCGGTTGTTTCCTTTTGTGTTCCCGTGAATCTCGAGCGCGTAGTGGCAACTTCTGCATTTCGAGCGCGGCGTTAACAGGGGTGTGATTTGCTCCCCTGCGCGAAGTATACAAACCATGTCTCACTGATCGCAGACACGTTTGTTGTAGCTCAAAGGAGGCATAATATTCCTTACTTCCTCTAGCGACTGGGTGTGAAAAGAAATCTTCGAGGCATGCGGCAGTGAGGCACGCCAGAAAGCAGTCGAATGTGTTACCTTGCATGCGTGTCCCATGGCTTTTCGGTGAAGCAAAGCGGCCCACTCAGTCATCTTCTATTCAATTAGTTGTCGTATAAGCGCTGTACAAACAAGCAGAAAGGCCGAGGACACCTAGCCGCTTTCAAGGTCGCCTGTTTTACGCGCGTCTCAGAACCACAATGTTTTGGCAGCCCGATCCGCCAGTCTTTTTCTCCGCTACTCGTTTTAGGTACTGTTCAAGCTCGTCGAAAATGTCTGATAAACTTAGCGGCGTTCACGGTCACCTGCGTACGGGAGATTCCGAAACCACGATGATAGAACCGTTTACAAATGATGCTATATTATGCTACCTATCCTGTCTATAGTCAATTGCGTAGCCCGTCCACCGTGCATAAATCAAGGGAGTTTTTAGGCATTTAATATACTCTGTGGTGGACTTCTCCGCCATAAGGTGCCCTCGCCGCCTACTGGGTTACATGACTAATCGAGCTGTCTTGTTTGCTTGGTTGCCATAGTAAGAAGTTCAAATGCTCGAATTTTTTTTATTGGAACGTGGTAAGCTCGAATTCGTCTCCAGTATCTCCCTATCGGCTTGAAGTGACACCATACACCGGCAAAAAATGCAGAGAGCCAGTTGGGCATAATAATCCAGGTACAACCGAATCAGGAAGGCCCACTAAGCTTCAACCAGAGACGCTCGCTCACCAGCACTGGAATTGGCCTCCCTGAGGCAATATTCAGCCGCTACCTCCCTTATGACTCTTTCCATCAACCAATGGCATTTAGTCCCCAACAGCTGCGGAGCACCTGACCATGGCGGTGGTCAGACCTATAACGCAGCAGAGTATGCTAAGAAGCTCTGGACCCGGACAGGCTGCCACTGGAAACTTACCCTGGCAATGTACAATACACGAAAGCTCTAGAGTAAAGATAGCTTAGCGGGACTTTTTTAGGAACTCTCAGGCGTTGTCTAGGATATAATTGGCCTTAGTGAGGTTAGAAAAACTCGTGAGGCGTGTAAAGTACTAACAGCCGCGTCGTCTTCTACAGAGCTTTTCCATATATTATAGGAAACAGGGTCGGATTTCTTATTCATCAGGGCATAGCCGGCAACACAGATAAATGTTACAGCTGTAATATGAACGTAGCAGTCGCCTGAATAAAGATAAAGAGAATATGTATATATGAAAGCTCATAAGTGCATACGCTTCAACCACATGTCATGATGATGAAGAAGTAGAATAGTTCTACGAAGGTGTATTAGCAATGGGAAAGCTACAAACTCAGTATACTGTTGTCATGGGCGACATCAATGCAAAAGTGGGGGAAAGTGGGGGAAAAGGTGGGTGAGGAACAAGCAAAGGACAACTGCCACATCGATTCTGGGAATAGTAGAGGAGAGATGGTAGAATTCACAAAAAACAATAAGCACCGAATAAAGATACCTTCCTCAGGAAGCACAGTAACAGGAAGTAGACGAGGAAAAGCCCTACTTGAGAAACAAGAAATTAAACCAATTTAAGTCTTCCTGCCGGTCCCAGCATAGTCAGGGTTGTAGAAATGTTAGGTGCAATAAAATGCGGTGATCACAGACTAGTCATCTTTAGGTGTGGTATCAATATTATGAGATAAAGAGCAAGATTAGTCAAGAGGAAACATGCCAACCAAGATGCACTAATGTAAAAGCAGACCCATTTACGCTGGTGCTTGCAAACATATCTTAAGCCTTAGAACAAAGGGATGAAAATGACATAGAGGTAAAACGAAACCGTAGCTAGACTAGTCGGCTTCAGAAGCAGCAATTGAAGTAGAAGATAAGAAACCAAGGCAACCAATAAAAGCATAAGTAAAAACGTGAAGTAGGAGAGCGTTGGACTAAGCAGATTAGACAGAGTTCACTGAACAGTCAAAGCCAGTAAACAAGAAGAAAGTAAGCGATATATGAAATCATAACGTCGGAAAGACTGACGAAGCGTTAAAAAATGGTCCCAGCATGAAATCAGTGAGAAGAAAATTTCGCATAGGACCAGCCAAGATGTATGCGCTGACAGAAAAGCAGGCTAATAACATCAGAAATTTCCAAGTTAAACCACTCTCACTATACAACTGGCGTTGGGCTTTCGGTTGTTGATCGCACAGGGACTCGTTCCCTTTTCTGCACTCTTCACCTTTTTGCAGAAGCTCGACATTCGCACGGGTGCGGAAAATACATCAACACCGGCCCTTTGGTCTATTTTTCGCAGATGGTGCGGAGCGGAGCCACGCGCAGTGACAAGGACTGTCAAGACAAGGTGGTCATACCTTATCTGCACACCATTCCCGACAATCTGCGAAAGATAGGCCAAAGGGCTGGCTTTGATGCGGTGTTCTCGGCCCCTGTGGAAAACGGTGAATGGCGTAAAAAAGGAAACGAGTCCCTGCGCAATCCACCACAAAAACCCCTACGTCACTTGTACAGAGAGAACGAGAATAAAGGAGGGTAATCGAAGGGCCCGATTTTTATTAATTATATCATGAGAATCCAACAAAGAAAGACACCAAGGACAACATAGGCGAAATTACTTGTACCTAATAATACAATTAGAGAAATGATAAATTAATGTCAATGAAAGTGGATGAAAAAAGAACTTGCCAAAGTTTGGGAATGACTCCACGTCTTCGCGTATAGGTCGGAGCATCAAACGCGTAATGCGAGAACGTGCGACCGTTCGCAACCTTCGTCAAGTTGTTTTTTCATGGACTTTCATTGCCTGTTATTTATCATTTCTTTAATGAAATTACTATGTACAGGTAATTGTCCCTATATTGTCCTATGTGTCCTTATTTGTTGGCTTCTCCTGATATTAATAATAAAAATCGGGCCCCTGAATTAACCCCCTTCATTCTCGTTCTTACATAATGAGGGTCTCGAATCCGGCAACATTGATGCCTTCAGGTAGGATGTGTGGGTTTATTAACCAGTCGCCTTCATCCAGAAAGATCACGTAGTCGTGATGCCTGCGGCAGAAAAAAAATTCCCGCATCTGCCGCCAAGGTTTGTGAGTGATGGCACTGGGTAGCCCTCTAAGGTTAGTTCTAGTAATAAATACTCAAGAAAGGGGATGGAGAAACGGTGCCGTGGTAGCTCATTTGGTTAGAGCATCGCACGCGTAATGCGAAGACGTGGGACGGTTCCCCACCTGAGGCAAGTTGTTCTTTCATCGCCTTTCATTGCCATTATATTATCATTTCTTCATTTGTAATAACAAGTACAAGTAATTTCCCCCATATTGCCCTTGGTGGTTTTGTTTGTTGGCTTCTCATGATATGATTAAGTGTACAGAGAGAGAGAGAGTGGTTTATAAGATCCCTCTGTCCTGTAAAAAGGTGTACATTGGGCACACAGGTACGCGCTTGAATACGATGCTAACTAAGCACAATTATGACTACACAGCTAAAGATTCAGAGGATCTAGCTTTTCATTGCAGGGATTGTGGCTGCAAACCTCTTCTGAAAGATATGTAAGTTGTGCGCAAGGAATCCAAAAAAACAAACAATAGAAATCCTTGAAGCCATAGAAATTGGCAAATCGAAAGGCAGGTGTATCAGTTACCCATTGGTATCACTCTCTGAAAAAGTGCGCCGCTATCTTAGATTCTGAGTATCCGTAGAGTGGAAATCGCAAAAGGAAAGAAAAAGTTCATTTTGTTTTCTCTTTGTGTGTGTGTGTGTGTCAGTGTGTTTTACTCTGGGTCTTGTTGACGCCTCACTGCTATCAGAGCTCGTGTGCCCCTCAAGGGACACTATAAAAGGCGGGTCTTTGAGCAATAAAGCATTAGTGGCAGTCCGGAGCCTATGCCCATTCTATGTGTACGTGTAAGTGTCAAATGTAAGAGCAGTGCTTCAATATCGTAACTACTTTCTTATGTATTACATCCTCCGTCAATTACACTACGAACCTCTTGCATCGAGAAAGTGCTTTGAGCATGAAAGCTCTACTAAGTCTGGAGGTACATAAGGGCTTTTGACAACGTGCTCCACGCGACCGTACTCGAGAGATTAGCCGACTTATAACCTGGCGAACGAACATACAGCTGTATCAGGTCGTTCATTACAGATGGTATGGTTGAGTTCGCGGTCGGGGACCTGTGCTCGCCTTTAATCCGGCTCGGGGACAGAGTCACACCACAAGGTGCAGTCTTCTCACCATTCCTATCCAACCTAGCAATGCGCATCCTGCCTCTGAAACTGAAGAAAGTCCCGGGAATCAGACACACGCTATACGCCGACGACATCGCGCTCAGGACGTTTGAAGGGTCAGGTGGCACAGTTGAAGAAACACTCCAGCATGACACCGACATTGTCGTGCAACACGTGAACGCAGCGGGACTATAGTGCTCCCAGCACAAGTCGGAACTCCTCATGATCCGACCAACCAACCGAAGCAAGCACAAGTCACCCCCCCCCCCTCCCATCGCGATACGCGTAAACCGGCAGCTAGTGACCCACGTTCAGAACGTGCGAATTCTGGACGGAACGCATCATCATTGACCGGCTCCAGTGGACGGTGAACCAGACCACGAGACTACTACACAGAGTGAGTGCGCGTAATCAGGGAATGAAGAAACACCTGCAACAACTAGTCCAGGCCTTTGTCGTCAGCCGTCTCATCTATGCACTACCGTACCTACTGCTACAGAAGATAGAACGAGCTCGCCTCGACTGAATTATATGACACGCATACAAGGTATCCTTGGGCTTACCAAGACACACATCCACCGAGAAATTTTTTCAACTGGGAGTTCACAACACCATCGATGAACTCCTTTGGGCACACCGCACATCACAGGTTTACCGTTTCAGTGGTAGCAAGACCGGCCTCTGGATGCTCTCTGGAACTGGCCTCAGAGATGCTCCAACCGGTAGCGACCAAGCCACCCTCCCCCCACACATAAGGGGCATGTTCTTCATCAAACCTCGGCCAAAAGTACACTCGCCGGCCACGACGATGGACGGAGAAGATCGAGGGCTCAGGCCCTACACAAGGCGTAAGGGACGAACTCAGCCGTGTCATACGTCGGTGCAGCCCAGTACTCTGATCGACCCCACACCTACACCATATGCGCTGTTCCAGGCCCAGTACTCAAGGCACACACAGCTACCAGTTCTCTACGCACTGCCACCACCACCCA